>NW_020954550.1:37857662-37871016 GCF_900497805.2 Vombatus ursinus | reverse complement strand
TTGTTTTTTTTTTTTTTTTTTTTTTTTTTTTTGACATCTCACACCAAGTTTTCTCTAGAAAAAAATTCTGTTTGGGGATAAAACATATTTGCTTTCTCTCTGTAGTAGTTTTAGAGTTTATTGTTTTAAGGCATTATACATCTAAATCTCATTAGCAGAAGGTTAGCCTCCAGATGATGAATTATTTTTAACTATAGCAACTCTTTAAGACCGTCTACTGCATTATAGAGGTGTCAAATTCTTGACCTGCACGTAGCAGGCAGAACCACACCCAACCCCCAGTGCAACTGTAACCAGATTAAAATGTAATTGGAAAATTTTTTTTAAATACAATACAATATAGAAAATATTAATTTTTAGTTTTCTAAGTCAGTATGCAGTCAGCTATTGTATTTGAGTTTGATACCACTGGTGAAGAGGAGTTGCTCTCAGTGCTGGTCAGTAGAGTACCCCTACTCATGAAAGCACAGATAGTATTGAAATATTAAAGGAAAACTTGTGACTATTTCATTAAACAATTACATACAGAAGAGCATGAAGCATCCCTATAATTACTTTGGCTAGAAGTTGAACTGACATCGTTTTAATAATTAAACTGGGGAAAGGAAAAGAAAGTTTTGGTATTTTAAACTAAACTATAAGAAAGTGTATAGGGTATAAGTGTATTTTAGCAAGAATTATTTTAACTGAGTGATCACAACTTTTATAATGGATCTCATCACTTTCAACTCTTAAAATAAGAGATTCTGAATCTATTGAATGTTACCTAAATATATTGTAAGAGTCTTAGTTTCCATAATTCTGTATGGTACAAATGTACTTTGGAGAATTTTGTGAAAATAAAATTTCAAGGAATGAAATACTTAATTGCATCTCCTCATATAATTCTTCATTTGATTTTGGGGTTTTAGCCGATTTGTGCCCCCACAGACAAGCTCTGGGAACAGATATATGGCACAACCAAACAGCCCAGTGCCTAGTCCATATGCCCCACAGAGCCCTGCAGGATACATGCCATACTCACATCCTCCAAGTTACACACCACATCCACAGATGCAGCAAGGTAAGACTGTTGGACATTTCTTTACTGAGGATGTTACAGAGCCTGATGGTATACGTTTCAGATTAGCTATTAGTTTTGGTATTCTTATCTTAAAGATTTTAGTAAAATGCTAACAAAGATATCTGACTGTTCTTTATGTGAATCAACTATAACTCTAATCATTAAAAAAAACTTATAAAAAGCATTTACAGGATTGGTACAAAAATTTAAGTTTGTATTGCACCACTAATTTCTTGTAATGCACATTTACTCCAAAGAACTATTATAAAAACAACAAAATGTTTACAAAAATGTATGTTTGGTTTTTTAAATTTTTTTTATTTTATTAGTTAAGAGGTAGTGTGGTATAATATAAAAACCACAGGTCAAGTCCAGAGACACAAGTTCTACTCCTGACTGCATCAGCAACTGACCATCAGCAAAACATTTCATTTTTTTCTGCCTTTGTTTCCTCCTCTATAAAATCAGAATGTTGGACTGTATGAATTTTAAGGTTTCTTCTAGCTCTAAAATACTATGATTTTTATACTCAGGAAAAAATGGATGACTTTGTTTCTTTAAAAATTAAAAAGGTGGACCATGTCAAAGAACATGCACTCTAAATCTGTATATATTTTTCCATGTCTTAATAGCTTAGAGATACAAACAATTATCAGGTTAACTAAAGTTGAGAGTACATATATAGCCTATATCATATCAGTTCTTTCATAGTTTAAAGTTATTTTATGTAGTCTAGTAATCAAAATGGAAAAAAAAAAGTTAACAATGAAATGGTTTAGGTAAGTAAAAAAGCTTTTCAATAACAAGGTATCGATTATTTGTAACATGCTTCAAACTAAGGTAAATTAAAAATAGGTTTTATGGAAATTTTAAGATATTTTTGTCATGATTTTCCTAAACAATATGGTAAAATTGTAATTGGAGCTTTGTAATTTAGTTTGGTGCCAGCATTACTGGAATTGAAAGCATGTTGACATAATTGGATACCAAATCCAAGATTTGAAAACTGTACCAGCCTTTTATTTGAATCATGGTTGCTTGATTTGTTACTGCTCTCTGGAGATTTTTCAGCCTTCATTGAAATACATGTGATGTGCCTTAACACAAAATTCCTATATGTCATGAAAATTATTATTAAAAATAATTCATTATTGTTCCCTAGGTCTATGGTCTCCACACTTTTAGTTGCGCACTTCTGTCAGTTAAAAAAAATTTTGATCATGTACCTCCAATATAGGTATACTTATTTTTTTAATGAATTATATATATGTACTACTATATGAATATTATGTACATTATTAACTTAAAGTATAAGTTTAACAGGATAAAATGAAGATGAAATAATATTTAATGCTAGAGTCAGTAGGGGGCCACTGCAGCTTATTGAGCTAGGGATTAACATAGTCAAACCTGTGCTTTAGGCATATCAGTTTGACAGTGATATGGAAGATGGATTTGAATGGGGAAAGGTGAGACTGGGAGACAAATTAGAAAGCTATTACAGTAGTCCAGGTGAGAGCTGATGAGACCCTGTGTGAGTAGAGAGAATGGGCTGGATGCAAGAGATGACTGGAGGATAGAATTAATAAGATTGGCAATTGATTGACTGTGTGGAGAGAATGAAAGTGAGGAATTGAGAATGGTGTATTGTTTGTAAGCGTGGGTGACTTTAACGATGGGGATATCCTTGACAAAAATAGAGACGTTAGTAAGAAGAGTAGATTTAGGGGAAAGATAATACAATGAGATCTGTAATACAAATAATATCTCACCCATTTCTGTTCATCTTATGGAACAGAATGAAGAGTAGGGGCTCCTGGGGCAGCTCTCTTATTCACTTGCCCCTCCCTAAGAGTAAAGCACCTGCCCAGGGGTTCCTGAGATGCACAAAGTGATCTGGGTAAAGTGTGATATGCTCAGAGTGTGTACTGGTACAATTTTGCCTGAGTAGCTTCTCATTGAAGTTCCTGAAACACAAGTAATAATCAACTAGAGGTGATCCATACCCAAAACAGAAGGAAAGGGTTTGAGCGCTTCAGTGAGGGGATTGGTAAGGAAAAGAGTAGAGGAATATTGAATTATAATAGGTGAAAGGGAAGGTAGGGTTCAAGTCCATCATTGCTGCAGAGATAATAGGATATGCTTCCCATCTTCCCAACTTCCGATTGGTTACTTCTTCCTTGAGGTCCTGCCATAGCCCACTGGAGCTTCGGAGCTCCTCCTTGGAAAACTACTGCCCTAGACAATTTTCTTGTCATAGCTTCCTTCTACTTAGCTTTGTTGTCTAACAAACCTTCTCTTCTTTACTGAAATCCTTTTTAACAGTTGCCAGAGCTAAATCTGCAACTCATATTCAATATTCATTTATCCGAGTAGTGAGAATACATAGATAAAACTAGTCACAGTCCCTTCCCTAAATGACCTTACGATATAGATGAGAATATAAGACATGTACAGTAAATCTCTAAGTTAAAACAAATGCAAAAGAGAACTCCATATTTAATAAGGGAGAGATTACTTCAAGCTAGTGGAATTAGATAGGGCTTCATGGAAGAGATAAGATATGAAACAGACCTTGAAGGAAAGAAAGAATTTCATATTTCTGGAATCATTTAATTTATAAAATCTGTTTGTAAAATGTAAATACTCTGAGGATAAAACTTTTATATTTTAACATCAATTATTTTAATAAGACAACCAAATCTGTACCCCCATGAGATAGATAATACTCATTGAGAACTTGGGGAGAGAAGAGCTAGAGGAAATTGGGAGCGGGCCAGAGTGATAGGAGAGTTTAGGAGACTGCCACATAAGCGTGCTTGGGTTCCTCCTGCATCCAGGTAAGGGCAGAGCATTGGAAGAAAGCAGAAAAAGGAGACAAGCAGAAGCTTCCACTTCCAATCCCTATAGGGAGGATGGGATAGTAAGTAGACAAATTTTACCTGCTTTGCACTTTTCCCCAGGGTCCTGCCTGTTTCCTACATTAAGATAGCAGGTCTAGTTTAATAATCAGTTTTCCTCAGTTTCTCCCAATTCTGCCCAGTATCCCTAGTGCAACCTTCCCAGTTTAACCTCTCTCCAGTTCTGTAGTAGTATAGCTTTGATTCCTGACTATTCTACTTGGGTAGGCCATTTAACTTTTCTAGGCTTTGTGGTTTCCTCTTATATAAAATGAAGATGTTGGGCTTACCCAATCTCTTAAAGTCCATTTGAGCTCTAAATCTTATAATTTCAGGATCCTCTATGATCCCAGTTCTTCACATAACAACTTTTCCCCACCTCTTTACTATCAGAACATAATTCATTTTTTTCCTCTCTGCCAGTTCACATCTAAAAGTCATAGTCTTAGAGAGTTGCCTGAAACATGAGAGGTGACATTTGTGCAGGGTCACACATGTCCTCTGGCTGTCAAGTCTTCTTTCTTCAAGGCCAGCTCTTTGTCAACTTCTCTATAATTCTGCTCACGATTTAAAAATTCTTCTACAGGAATACTTTATTGAGATTTTACCATATTAAAGAAATGGGGGCAGCTAGGTGGTGCAGTGGATAGAGTACCAGCCCTGAAGTCAGGAGGACCTGAGTTCAAATTCGGCCTCAGACCAAACACTTGACACATACTAGCTGTGTGACCCCAATTGCCTAAAAAAAAAACACACACACAACAAAAAAGAAATGGTAAATTTTGTGGTGCCAGTTCAGTGTTCTAGGAAGTAAGATTAGAAAGAAATCAGTATGAAGTAAAGTAGATGAGAAAGATGTTGGTTGAGGAGGTAGAATTTGAAGTAGGCCTTTTTAAATGGGAAAGGTAAGAGAATGTGCAGAGGATAGATGGAAAAAGAAAATTCATGTGCTCTGTATTTTTAATATGGCATCAGCCTGATTGAAGTAGAAGATTCAGATAAAGGCTAGAAATAAGGTTCGTTGAAACCAGATAATAAATAGCTAAAAACTGGAGTTTGACACTGTTTTAATCACTCACCCCTCACTATAAAAAAAAATGTTTGAGTGTGCACTGGAAATATATGTATTGTATATTTATTTATAAATTATATATGTGCTATTGTACTAAAATATTATGTACAATATAAAACCTACTCAAAACCAAAAATTTTAGAGGATGAGATAAAGGTGAAATAAATGTTTTTAAAATATCTTTTATTAATGATAGGAAAAAAAACCTTTTTTGCTCTCACTAAAACTTTATCAATGATAATATTTTTAGTGAAAGTAATGTCACTTGAATATGCTTCATTCTTTTTTTAAAATCCTTGTGTATGCCCTGGGGGACAAGGTGAAAGTGTAAATAATTGTTTGTTAGTAATTAATTATTCAGTTAATTTCATCGTTGTAACTAGGTAAGCTGCTAAATTTGTTTTTTAAATATACTTTTTTAATTGAAAAATACAATAATCAAATAAAGGTTATAATGTTAAAACAGCTTTTGTGCAAAAGTCATGTTTGTGTGTAGCTATTCACCATACACAATGCAAAAAAGAAAATAAAATAAAAGCAAAAGTGAATTGTCTCTGGTTTCAATTCGGCAGAAAGTTTTTAATATAAATCTTTTTCTTTATGTGGTTCTGCTTAATGGATGGTATCATGCTTTAATTTTCTGTTCATGTTTGAGTATCTTAGTTGTGCTTCCATATGTGTTTGAGGATCAGCAATAAGACAGGTTTTACTGGACAATAGAGTTCAGGGAGGGGAGGAGTATGTAATGAGGTTGAAAAGGTAGATTGGGGACAGATCTTGTAGGGCATTAATTACCAAACGGAGGACTTCATATGTGATCCTAGAGGCACTGTAGAGCCAGTGGGATTTATTGAAGTGGGAGAGGAGGTTGTGACATAGACCTGTGTTTTAGGAAAACTCATTTTGACAAGTTATGTGAAGGATGCTTTGGAATGAGGGGATACTTGAGGCAGAGAGACCTAATTAGGAGGTCATTGCAGTAGTATGGGTAGGGATGTTAAATGACTAGTAGAGCAGGGGATGTGAGACATGTTGTGGAGACAGAAATAACAAAATTTGGTAATTGTTTTGTTATATGGAGTGAATGAAAGTGAGGAGTTAAGGAAGACCCAGTGATTGTAAACTTGGATAACTGACAGAATAGTGATACTCTAGATTATAATAGGGAAAGTTTGGGAAAAGGGTGAATTTGGAGGGAAGATAATATACTGAGATCTATGATGCCATGCCTCCTTATCTTTCATGACTCATTCTGTTCCACCCCAAACCACACAGGATTCTTACCATTCACTGCCTTGGAGCACAGAGACAGCCACTAGATAGCAAAAATTGGGTATATTGGCGGGTGGGAATTTTCCCAGTGCCTGGGGCCTCGGTTTCAATTAGGTGTTAACTCCCCTGAGGGGCCGGTGCCTGGTTTAGAAGGGAAGCTGTTAGGAGCTTACCCAGAAGAGGAAAGAGATGGAATAGTGGAGTACTGGCGAAGGTAAAGGGCATGATGTAAAGAAAAGCCTGCCTATTATGATAGGAAAGGGTGGGTGTAACCTTCCCTCTGATTAGTGTTAATTACAAATTCTTTGGGTTCCTGCCCCAACTGAAGGTAGTTATTGGTATCCTACTTTGGAGACCAGTAAGTAGCTACTTGTTTTTGAGGAAGGGCATGATATAATGGAAATAATATGTAAAATGTAATTTCCTTGCTTTGTTTTCATTTTTTTGTCTTTAGCATATAATAGTCATTTAATAAGTGTTTTCCCAAATTAATTGATGTCATGAGGAAGAAAAATATGACATTTATATACCAAATGGATTGAAAGCCAGAGAGCAGAGTAAGGGAGACCAGTTACAATAATAGAGTTGTGAGGGGCAACTAGGTGGCACAGTGGATAGAGCACCAGCCCTGGAGTCAGGAGGACCTGGGTTCAAATCCAACCTCATACACATAACACTTTAGTTGTGTGACCCTGGGCAAGTCACTTAATCCCATTGCCTAGCCAAAAAAAAAATAAGAATAAGAATAATAGAGTTGTGAGGTCAGGGAGGCCTAGTTTTTAGTGCCTGTACTTAGAATTTGTTCCATAGCCATTTCAATAACTACTAGTATTTTCTAGATGTAGGAGATACAGATTTTTGGGGGTTTTTTGTTTGTTTTTGTGAGGCAGTTGGGGTTAAGTGACTTGCCCAGAGTCACACAGCTAGTGAGTGTTAAGTTGTCTGAGGCCAGATTTGAGCTCAGGTCCTCCTGACTCCAGGGCCGCTGCTGTATCCACTGCACCACCTAGCAGCCCCGAGATAACAGATTCTTAAACAACATAGTTACAAACCTCTAGGACCTTAGTTCTGTAGAGGAGATAGAACATATATAAAAATATGTGGAATATAAAGTAGCATAGGATAGCCAAAGGAAAGATCTAGACCATGTAATCTCTGAAAATTTGAGATGAGTGAAAACACTTTAAGCCAAGAATTCTTAACCTTTTTTGTCATGTTGTTGTCCTTTGACAATCTGATGAAGCCAATGGACCTCTTCTTTGAATAATGTTTTTAAATTCATAAAATAGATAGTATTTCAGAGGAAACCAATTACACTGAAATGAATTCAACAAAATATTTAAAAAAAAAAACAAAACAGGTTCCCGGTCCTCAGGTTAAGTACTTCTGCTTTAAGCAGAAAGGACCAGGGAAGACTTCATGGCTGCACCTGTGGATATGAGGAGAGTGCATTCTAGGCACTCAGCAAATAGATGGAGCATGTTTAGTTTGGAGAATAGCTAGTAGTCAGTTCAGTTCAGATGAATAAGCATTTATTAAACTCCTTTGTACCAGGCACTGGGCTAATCGCTGGGAGTACAAAGACAAAAGTCCCTGTCCTCAAAGATGGTCCATCTCCCATCTCCATGACTGCACAGACATGGAGGCCCTCCTTCCTCATTTCTGCTTCTTTGAATTTCTGGTGCCCTTTAAAGCTCTGTTCATGTCACCTCCTTGAGAGGCCATTTCTAAATCCTCTTAGTTGTAAGTACTCTGCACAAAATTTACTATCTTCACAAATTCTGTTTACTTACCTTTGTGTAAGGTGAATTTATCTAATTCTGCATATTAGTCCTAGCTTTGCTGTTAATTAGATATATAACAATGTCAACCTCATTTAACCTCACTAGGCTTCAGTTTTCTTAGGCAATATGATCTCCGAAGGCCTGCAGAGCTGTAAAAATCTCTAATAGTGTATTTCTCTACCAAAGTCTACGTTCCTCAATTTAGAGTGATTTTATGAAAAAGTATAAGTACTATTTAAAGAAAATATTTAAGAAACATACATTAATAGGAAGTATACAAGTTTTAAGTGGATCATGTATAAACATACATTGTGCCCATGGTTCTATGTTGTGTTCTTTTGTTGGAAAAATTTTAAAAATTGAATTTTGTTCTGGAATTTCCTCTTTGTTAGTCTTTCCATTAACAACAGCTATAATAAAATGTTATCTAAATGAAAGAAGACATTGTTACCCTTTAGTGAATATGTGGAGTTGTCAATGAACTTGATAAATGAGCAGCATAGTAAAAAGGAATAACCTCAGCTGGGAAGATTTAAGGTGGTTTGATTTCTACTGCTAGATTATAAAGCCATATAATGCTAGAGATCTTTATAATGTTAAGGAGACAGAATCAACAAAACTTGGCAACTGATTGGATATGGGGAGTACATGACAGTGAAGTGTGGAGGATCAGTCAATCAACAAGCATTTGTTAAGCACATATTGTGTGCCAGGTACTGTACTAGATGCTGGGACACAAGGACAGAAATGAAACAGTTTCTTATTTCAGGGAACTTACATTCTAACAAGGGAGACAACGTGAATATAAAGAATACAAAATAAATACAAACTTGTGACCTGAGTGACTGACTGGAAGAACAGTGGTGTCTTCAACAGAAAAAGGGAAGTTAGGAGGAGGGTGGGTTTTTATGACTACATATTTTATTTACAGCATTATTATCAAAGTAAATTTTTTTTTCTCTTCACAGAAATTACTAATGAGGGATCATGGGCTAAAATCAAATGAGTAATTCATTTGAATAGCATATTATTCCATGGTTAATCATTTTCTAGTTTTCAGGTAGTTAAGGTGAACTTCTTGCTTAGGAAATACTTTCCCATATTCATGACAAAGCAAACACTAACAAATCTGTTTAAAGATTCAGCTTCTAATAGAGAAGTTGAAATTGAGTAAGCAGATTTAGTACTGCAAAGGCTATTTTGATTATTTACGTAGTTGATGTATAAATGTATATATATTCATTACTACTTTCTTAAAGATAAAAATGTTAATTCTTATATTCCAGCTATAGATTGTAAGCAATAAGGTAATTATAACTTTAAAATTCACTTTGTTTACAAATATCTTTTTAGCTATTTCCTTGAAAATTATGATTTTTTGCACTTTCCCCTTGTCTCAAATTAATTGGCTATTATACCAATAATATCTTACTATTGTTTGTAATTGATTAAACATTATTTTCAGTATACTCCAAGTAATTTTAAATTTTTTCTTCCTGAAAAGCTATTAATTTTATTATTCTTTCTAATTTCAGCGTCAGTATCAAGTCCCATTGTCCCAAGTGGACTGAGAAACATGCATGATAATAAAGTTTCTGGTCAGTTGTCTGGCAATTCAGCTAATCATCATGCTGATAATCCTAGACATGGCTCAAGTGACGACTACCTACACATGGTGCACAGGCTAAGTAGTGATGTATGTAAAATAAAGTCACTATTTTTAAGGTAAAGGGGTAGTTTTACTATTTTGTTACATTACATCATAACCTGGGTTCTAGTCATGATTCTGCCACTTATGAGCTGTATGACCTTGGCAAGTGACTTAATCTTTCTGGGCTATAGTTTATTTAATGGAGGTAACAATACTGCCTACTTCACAGAGTTTTTATGAAGACTAAATGAAAAAAAGCTCTATGAAATATAAAGCACTGTATTGTGTCAGCTATTTTCATTTTCAATAATATCAGTAAATAAAGAAGCTGTACTAGAGCTGCAGTGTAGTTCTGTGATGCTGTGATTCTAAGGTTGACTTTTGTTTTTACTGCTACTGTTAAAATTTTAAGCGTGTTAAAATTTTGGTGTGTTTGATAGAACTTTTACATATAAATTATGCAACAAAAAATTATCTAGCACTTTGTCTTCTCATTTGCTGGAAAGTGGTAAGTTAAGGGGTCAGGAAGAGCCCATCTTGTGGTTCTCCACTTCTAACTTTTTTCTGATAGACCTTGCACTTTATGACCAATAATATCATCTATTTGAAATGGTATCTATGTTGGACAAGTTTATGGAAATTTTTGAATGATTTTGAACTTAGTAAACTTACAATTCATTTCTTCAGTGTTATATTGATCAAATAGACTTTTGTGAAACCCATAATTTGAAAAGGGCAATCAGAAATAAAGGGAAGCATATTATATAGTGGCACCAGTTCATTATTTTTCCTTGCCATGCTTAGCCTATGCATTATTTTTTGAAACATGAAGTACTTGTTTCTGAGATATTAAATCAAGAAGAAAACAGGAAGGTTTGGAAAAATTATAGTTTTGAATACTGACCCTTTGCATATCAGTAAAGTATTGATATTTAGTGTTTTTTTTTCTTTAACACTGCTAAGAAGTTTCTCTCTGACATGTACATTTATGATTATTTTCTTAGGATGGAGATTCTTCAACAATGAGGAATGCTGCATCTTTTCCTTTGAGGTCTCCTCAGCCAGTGTGCTCCCCAGCTGGAAGTGATGGAACTCCTAAAGGTATTATTGTAACTTTGATTTCATCTCATCAGTTGATTACCTTAAAAATATTGTATGGGGCAGCTAGGTGGCGCAGTGGATATAGCACTGGCCCTGAAGTCAGGAGGACCTGAGTTCAAATCCGGTCTCAGACCAAACACTTGACGCTTACTAGCTGTGTGACCCTGGCAAGTCACTTAACCCCAATTGCCTCGCAAAGAAAAGAAAAAAAGAAAAAAAAGTATATTGTATAAGAGTTTCTCCTTTCGAATAAGTAACTTCTTCTTTAAGCATTTGCCCTTCGGAATTCTCCCATCTTTTACCAGCAATACAGTAATTTAAAGAAGTCCATGTAAGTATATTATCTTGTAGTTGATTTGGGAAGAAACATTTTAAATGTGGATTTTTTTTCTCACTTTCTAAAATGATTCGTTTTGTGACCTTGACAAAATGACAATCTCTCCAGTTCCTTTCCTTTAAGATCAAATAATGTTTTCTACCAGAAAGAGTTTTCAATATTAATATTTGTGGAAGGATGTTGAACTTTCTGATTGAGTTGCAACCAAAATACAGATATATCTCTGAAAATAACAGTACAATTGAAAGTATATTTTGTTGCCAGATTCATGAGTGAGGTATGACCGGTTTGGGAAAATGTTAATTTTTTACTTGACACTACCTGTATTCAAGTAGCAATCAGTATGAGAAAGGATATTTTCTAGGAGAAGTAATAAATATTAAATTGTAATATTTTGTAAGTAATAGCAATAGTGAGATGTAAATACATGAATATTTTTTCATCAGTTAGATGGTGATAGATTAAGTGATAAATTAATCCAAAGTAAATTAGCCTAAGATTATTAAAATGCCCAAGGAACATGTTAGAATCTTATAAATTTGTCTGTGTTTCCTATATGAATTACAGGAATTTGAGAATCAAATTATATTTTTTGCTAGACTACTTTTAGCGTCTCATGTAAACATACTCAAAAAAAAGAACTACTGATTCATGTTTCAGAGCAACTACTATGGTATGTTTTGTACTTAGAACTTCCCATCAAAAAATTCATTTCAAAGCAGTACAAATGTTCCTAAAACATTTTTTATAAATCAAATTTTATTTTAAGTGCATCAGAGGAGCTTTATGAAGTGAATATTTTTATAAAGCAAAAAATATTGTTTAATATCTTCAGTTTATCTGTTTTGTACATTTAGATGTTTATCAGTTGGCTTTCTTCTATCCTCCATGTTCATGAATGGAAAATATCTGATTTCAAATTGTATTACATTTAAGCTCTGATTCTTAGTTCTTTGAATATGCAAGAGTGAAAAGAGTGCTGAATTTGGGAAGAGGTCAAATTCAGATTCAGACTTTATCATTGTCACCTTTAGTCAAATCACTTAAGTTCTCAACCCCTCAGTTTCCTCATTTCTAAAATACCGAGATTGATATATAGGAAGATCACTAAATTCTAAATCTGTGATCCCATGACACTTTCTAATTGTTGCCTAAATATCTAAATTTTTCAAGACCAGAATAGGATAGTTAGAAAGTTTTTGACGTGATGGAAAGTGTAAGACATGTAACCAAATAATGCATTGTTATCAGTAATCAAAACAAACAAACAAACAAACAAAAAAAACCAGGAAGAATTACACTAGAAAAATGAGGAAAAACAGTGTTTCTCAAGAAAAATGATAGTGATGAGAACAGAAGGAAACATATATGCACACCATACCTAAGCTTACTCTGATCAGTGTCATTTTGTAAAAATTACTCATGTCCATTATAATCAAACCCCATTCTAATGTTTTGGTTTTGGGGTTTGTTTTTGTTTTTGACTATCTATGTATTATATGAACCTGATGAACTTGAGATTAATTAAATGAGTTAATGTGTACAAAGTACTTTACAAACCATAAAATATTACGTGAACATAGGGCCTAATAATAATAATGACAATACTGCTTCTAATAATAAAGTTGCCCCTGCTTAATGCTACGTTGACTAACTAGTTTTCATAGAACCACTTATTTATTATATGTCTTTATGCTGTACCCTTTCATTTGCATGAGAAACAAGAAAATACTGATTCACAACACTTCAATATATTTTATTCTTTGAAGCAATGAAAGTCTCCTAAACTTTTTTTGTGTGTTTAATGTTTGTAGAGGCCATTTACTGTGCATTTAGAAAATTTTTGCCGCTGAGTTGTTTGTTTTAAAACAGCTTCAGAAATACTTTAGTGACCTGTTGCATAAAATATATCAAGGGTGTGTGTGTGTGTGTGTGTGTGTGTGTGTGTGTAACTCAGATTGAAAGAGACTTTAGAAAGGGGCAGCATTTTCCCCCTTTCCTTATTTGAGTCCTTCACATTTCAGGGAATCACATCATTTGAGAGTTGGAAGGCACCTCGGTGTCACTGTAGTCTGGGGATGGGAACCTGCGGCCTCGAGGCCACATGTGACCCCCTAGGTCCTCAAGTGCAGCCCTTTGACTGAATCCAGTCTTGGACCTTGGGCTGCACTTGA
>NW_020954550.1:37845899-37857593 GCF_900497805.2 Vombatus ursinus | reverse complement strand
GGACCTATAGGGTCACATGTGGCCTCAAGGCCGCAGGTTCCCCATCCCTGCTCTAGTCAAACCTATACCTGAGAAAGTTACCTTTACTATAGGTCCAATAAGTAGTCTTTGAACTTTTTTTCCAAGACCTACGATGAGAAGAAACTTAGTACCTCCCAAGGCAATCCATTCTACTTTTGGAGAATTCAGATTATTAGGGAGTTTTTCCTTAGATCAGACCTTTGTTTGACTCTTATAATTTCCATCCACAGTACCTAGTTTTGCCCCACTGGGTGAAGCAGAACAAGCCTAATCCTTATTTTAATATACTTTTCTTCACATGTGGCATATGTAATGGTTTCTTTGAGTGGAAATGTATTGAACCTTGTCATTTGCTGAGGCCTGTTAAGTGTTTAGTGCAAGATGTCCCAAAAGCCTGACTACAGCTTTAAGCCTTAATGGCTTGAATAGCTTAATCCTGCTATAAATAGCTAACATTTATATAGTGTGCTAAAGTTTACAGAGCTCTCTATTATTTAATTTCTTGCTCAAAAAATACTCTGAAGATAGTGTTATAATTATCCCCATTTTATAGATGACAAACTGAGGCTAGGAGACATTAAGTGACATGCCTAGGGTTATAGAACTAGCTATTGTCTAATGAGAGGTTCAAACCCAGGCCTTCACTAGTCTGTTTACTATGCCATGCTGCCTGAGTTTCTTCCTGTGTAAAAGGAGAAAGTTGGACTAAATGTTCTCAGTTAGGTTGCCTCTGGCTCTAAAAGTCAGATTTTTTGATGAAGAAAAAAGAGTAAATAATGAAGGGAGAAAATAAAATTAAATTAATTCCTCTCATCATGTAAGAATTATTTTCAGAAATAACACAATTACAGAAATAACTTTAAAATTTTAAGATTTTTTAAGCTATGAAAAATTATTTTATCATTCAACCAAGTTCTTATTAAAAATCTACCTACCACTGTCTACATACTCTGCCTAAAGAAATTATCTTGTGTAGATAGTGTCTCATAATACGATCATTGAAATCTTCATCTAAGAGGAGACTAAAGAAGTTTTAAACCTTTCCTTCTTTCTTCCTTTTGCCCAAGTTGAATTCTTGTAACCTTTCGGAACTATAGCCCATAGCATTAAATTATAATTGCTGTATAGTTTCTGTGTCCAGTGTTTAGCCAGCCCAGTTTTTTGCAAACTATGTTTGTCGCCTGTGGTTGAATAAATTCTTTTCATGGGCATAATGAAACACATTACCCTTTTTAGCTAGCTGCTTATAGAATGGGCATATATTGCTACTTATACAATACTTCTATTATTCCATAGATAAATAGGAAAGATTTATACCAGCACAACTGTTCAGTCCTTTTGAATTGTTTTTCTAGGATCAAGACCACCGTTAATCCTACAATCTCAACCTCCACCCTATTCATCACCTAGAGATGTTCCACCTGACATATTATTAGATTCACCAGAAAGAAAACAGAAGAAACAAAAGAAAATGAAGTTAGGGAAAGATGAAAAAGACCAGAGTGAAAAAGCTGCAATGTATGATATCATTAGTTCTCCATCTAAGGACTCTACTAAACTTACATTAAGACTTTCTCGCGTAAGATCTTCGGATATGGACCAGCAGGAAGATATGCTTTCTGGTATAGAAAATAGCAGTGTATCAGAGAGTGATATTCCTTTTAATGTGCAGTACCCAGGACAAACTTCAAAAACACCCATTACGCCACAGGATGTAAACCGCCCACTAAACGCTGCGCAGTGTTTGCCGCAGCATGAACAGACAGCATTCCTTCAGGCACAACAAGTGCCTGTTTTACAACAGAACACGTCAGTTACTGCAAAACAACCTCAGACTTCTGTGGTACAATCTCAGCAACAAGGAACGCTGTATGATGAAGTAGAATTGGATGCATTGGCTGAAATTGAGAGGATAGAACGGGAATCGGCTATTGAAAGGGAACGTTTTTCAAAGGAAGTTCAAGATAAAGGTAAAATGGTTATACGTTGTTACCTGTTTTTGTTGCCTTACTACTCTGTCATCCTCTCAGAAAATTTTATATTATAATTTTATAAGATATGTTTCTTGTTTTACCACATTTTATACACAATAACCATTCACACTTCTCTATCTTTAATTTATGAACAGGTACCATGTGGAAGTTAGTTTCTTGAATCCTAATTTTTTTTTTTTAGAATAGGATTTCTGTAGGTAATATATCACAGTTCTAGTGACTGTCTCTTATGTATTATATTGTCATGTCATATTTATGGAAGCTAGGTAGTATAGTATGTAGAGTGTTGGAGTCAGGAAGACCTGAGTTTTAATCAGACAGTGTCCCTGGGCAAGTCACTTAACCTCTTTCTGACACAGCTTCCTTATCTACAATATGAATAATAATAGCACCTACCTCACAGCATCGTTATAAATGTCAAATGGGTAAACATAAGTAGAGCATTTTACAAACCTTAAAGCCCTTACATAAATACTAGCTGTTGTCTTGGATGTTTTTTCAACTAAAATGTTCATTGGCATTTATATCACTTTTTTTTTTCACAAGTAAAATACTTAAGAGTTATATATCTGCAATTAGTTTGTGCCAAAGCAAAGACAGCTTTGGTGTTACATTTAGGAGAAGATTATGGATTTGCTTAGGTTGTTAGGTTAATATTTGCAGACATATCATTTGAATTATGTGATCTATCTTATTAGGATAGTATTTGAAGTGGGACTTTTCAGAATTCACACAGTTACTGTGAGTCAAGTAAGTATTCTTTCACATCCAACTAGTATTCACATTATATTAGCTTAATAATGGAGCTTCAAGACATAGTAGTTTTAGAAATTCTTGTTTTGCGAATGATCAAATAAAACAAAGGTCCTAATAGCACTCTAGAGCTATTAGGGACTTAGTGAACTGAAAAAGATTTGATCATTTTAAAGAATCTTTCTGATTTGTTGGTCCAGTTTAGATTAGGGTGGATTTTATGTTTTATGTGAATAGATTCCTGTCCTGAAGGAAGAAAAAATAGAAAGGCCAGGCAATTACTTTGCACTTTTAGTTATTATTTAAAATGCTTGTTGGTTTACTTTCTGGTCTTGTGTTTCCTTTTTTGGGACATTGTTAAATACATTTTTTTTGTGCTAGGTAGAACTTCCTGTTTGTGTGGATTTTTTCATTATGTGACAAAAAGTAGGTAAAACAAAACTTGCTGAGAAAAGTTAAAGTATTAAAATTTCACCTACATACTATGCTAGTTTTAATGCTTAGAAAACATGAAATGCTTGCATTTTGGAAATAATATGCTAATTAACAATCAGGATAACTGATTATATATTGTGCATTTTATTTTTGTTGAAAAACATTGTAGGCTTTTTCTGTTATTGACCTTTATGTAAAATTTGTTCAAAGTTTACAAACTCATGAACTGGACAGAAATTTTGGAAGTTAAATGATTGACTTTGGCTTACCACTAGAAGTATTTGTGATAATTTGGGGGAAATTGAGGGGAAAAAATGAATAGATCTTCTTTTTAAAGGCTTTATTGGCATCCTGAAACCACATCCTTTCTTTGCAGATTTTTTTTTTAAATAGCATTTGTTTTTTAAACAATCTGTAATGATTCAGATATGACTTAATTGAAACTTAGGCAAGTGGAATTGATCTAGAATTTTTCTGAGACCACTGACCTGGTCCTTTATGAAAAAGAAGGTGTTTGTCACTCCCTCTCTAACCTGGTGACTTTGTCACCAGGTTTTGATTGCTGGCTCCTACTTCCCAACTCTCTGACCCATCGTTACCCAGAAGCAAACCCAATAATATTATAAAACGTTATAGAGAAATCCAAGTCTACCATACATACCCCTGCAAAGAACATAAAGGAAAACCAAATGATACAAAAATAAAATAAAATACCTGCACCTAATCCAAAACTGCAAAGTTAAAAGGCAACCAGAAGCTAACAATTGCTGGAAGAGTTCTTACACGAGAAAACGGAGCCCAAACTGTAGTAAAATTACCTATAACCTGGGAACGTAGGGAGAGGCTCCACACCAAGTAAAACATAAATAGGGAGGAAAGAAGCACTACCTAATATAATGAAGAAATACTACAGTTTAACAGAAGCCTAAGAGATAAACTCAGACAAAAAGATTAATTCCACAACGTGTATTAGTAGACCTGCAGAAGAAGAAAAAGTGCCGTAGTTGCAAGAACTACAAAAATGGGGCCAGAAGAAATGAAGCAAGAGATAAAAAGTGATATCAGAATTGAAATAAGAGCTCTAGAGCAAATCATTGGAAAGAGAACTGTTTAAAATAAATGTAGAAAACCTTAACCTTAATGGACTCCTTGCAAACATAACAACAATTAGAACTCAATGACTCCATGAAACAACAGTAAATATTCCAAGTTAAAGATTGAAAAATCTGTCAGTAGATAAATATTGATTAAGTGCCTACTATGTGTCAAATACTATACTAAGCAGTGGGGATATAAAAATTCACCTTGAAAACAGGTCCAGAGGGCAACATAAAAATAGAAATAATCCATTGACAACCTCCTGAAAGAAACTATAGCTTGAAAACACCAAGAAATACCAAAGCCAAATTCCAGGGCTTTCAAATGAAAGATAAGATGATCACAGAAAATAAAATGTTCAGTTTTGATTACATCAAACTAAAGAACTTTTGCACCAGTAAAATCGGTGCAACAAGAATTAGAAGGGAAACAGTTAGCTAAAGGGAAATCTTATGTCCCAGATACATAGGTAATTGATCCAAGTATATAACAATAAGAGCCAATCCATAATTAAAAATGGTCAAAGGATGAATAGGCAGTTTTCAAAGAAGAAAGGCCATCAACAACTGTATGAAAAGACTCTAAAACAATAAGAGTAATAATAATCAGAGAACCACAAATTAAAAATAGCTAAGGTTTTACCTCACATCCATCAATTTGACAAAGATAACAAAGAGAAATAGCTATTATTGCAGGAGATACAGGAGGACAGACTTGCTGATTTACTGTCGATAGAGCTGTGACCAACCATTCTGGAAAACAATTTGAAATTATACTCCAAAAGTCACTGAAATATACATATCCTTTAACTGAACAGTAACACTACTAAACCTATACCTGAAAAGGATGAATGACAGAGGAAAAGTTACTTTGTGTCCAAAAATATTCATAATAGCATTTTTTTTGTAATAGAAAGGAACTAGAAACAAAGTAGATGCTCAACAACTGGGGAATGGCTAGGCAAATTATGGTATATTTATGTATTGAAATATGATTGTACCATAAGAAGTGATTAAAGAAATGAATTCACATAAACTGATTCAGAGTGAATTGAGCAGAGTCAAGAGAGCAGTTTATACAATAACTACAACATTATAATGATCAACTATCAAAAGCCTAAGAACTATGATCAATGCATTAAACAACCACGGCTCCAGAAGACTGACTGTGATTCATGCATCTCTCCTCTTGTTAGGCACTGGACCATCCAAAAGTGTAGAATGAAATACACCCTTTCAGACATGACCAATATAGGTTCTTTTCCTTGACTATATATAGACTTTTTATTTATTTTGGGGGAGAGAAACTTACTGGAGGAGAGAGATGAATAAGGAGTTATGATAATAGTATCAAAAGAAAGGAAAGAAAATAGCATCAATGAAACACTTTAAAGATGTACTGAAGAGAGTAGAAACTGGGACACAGACAAGTGAAATAGTGTTGGAAAAAACATTAAATTTAACATGCTTCTTTTAAATGCTGTATATAATAGAAATTTGTGGTATCATAATACAAGTCTTTTTACACGAAATACTCTTTTTTGTCTTTCATGATGAAAATATAATTTAAAAATTAAAAAGACATAGGAAAAACAACTCATTTTGAAATGGCATTGAAATATCTATCTTAATGTAATAATGTATGTAGGTTTTGTCCTATATTTTCTTTGCTTTGTCCTTTCTTGAATTCTAGCATTCTTATTTCTAGGGTGTTCTTTGAAAGATGTATTTAACTGTTTAGTGATTGGAACCAAGCGTCTAGGACAGGGGTAGGGAACCTGCAGCCTTGAGACCACATGTGGCTTCGAGGTCCTTAGGTGGGACCTTTTGTCTGAGTCCAAGTTTTACAGAACAAATCCTTTTATTAAAGAGATTTGTTCTGTGAAGTTTGGATTCAATCAAAGGGCTACACTTGAGGACCTAGAGGGCCACGTGTGGCCTTGCGGCCAAAGGTTCCTTACCCCTGGTCTAGAAGTGTAGATGCCACCACCTAGAATGTAGTGAACAATAAGGAACATCTTTTCTTATTCCTTTAATTTCCCCATTTTAAAAAAATGAAATACATATCTGTGTATATGTGTGTGTATGTATGTGTATATATATATATGTATATGTATGTATCTTACCTTACTAAAGATGTTAACAAGATTAAATATTCCATATAGTGATTTGAAATTGCAGATGGCACCACAGATGAGAAAATACATAAAATTTTCATGAAGTTGGGATCTTGTTTAAGGTTTTGTCAGATGTCATAATTTGGCCTTATAATGAGGAAATACCTTTTAAAATATTTATTATTTAAGTTACCTTTTCATAAATTATCCACTTAAATTTTTGTACTATATTCTGGCACAGTGTTCTCTTAAAATTTGGCTTTTATCGCATGTTGTGAGGTTGTTGATATCATTTATGCTTAACCCTGTAGTGTTCTCTTACCTCAGTCATCCAGTATATAATTTCTTGGTTCTGTAGTTTAAAACTTTGCAATTCATTTTATTCAGGGATATTTAGGTACTGCAAAAAAGCTCAAAATGTTGGAGTGACCTCTGATGCCAGAATCCTTATCTGTTCATTTACAGTGACCAATTAGTCCTTTTTCCTGTCTAGAGCATACTTTTTTCTAGTATTCGAATACCATATTAAGAAACCAAATTAGTGATCAGAAAGGTGATATTTAGTACTTGTAGAACTAGAACAAAGAGATTTGGCCAGGTTTAAAGAACATTTCACCTCGATTACGATGGGACCTCACCTCTGCCATGGAGTATGCCATCCTCATAAGCAGCTATTCCAGTTTGACTCTTGGGTGCTCTTCTTCCTTGGATAGTGCTAGATGCACTGTAACAGTTCACCCAAACTAACCTTTGAGTTTTCTGTGTACAGAACATCCACCTTTTCCCTTATACATTCTTAACATTTGGGGACTTATAAATTAGTAGTAGTAGTAGTAGTAGTAGTCGCGTCATCAAGAAATGTTTATTAAGCGCCACTCTGTGCCAAGCACCATGCTAAGACCGGGGGATACAAATACAAAAACAACCTCTACCCTCAAAGAGTTTGCATTCTAATAGGGGAAGACAACATACAGAAGAAAGCCAAAGACGTGGGGAGCTGGGGGAAGGGGATGTTGAAGTGTTCCAGGGAAATCCAAAAGTAGTAGAACTGGTGAGAAACAGGGAGAAAAACTGTACTGGGCCTTCTCTTTACTTACAGCTCATGGCCCTGCTCTCCAGCCAGAGGGTCCAGTTAGAGGGGCAGAGAGCCTGGTGAGAGATAAGTATAGGCAGATTCAGTCTTACAGCATAATGAAATTTCCCCATGATGAATTTCCTGGATAAAGGAAGGCATGATGAATAGTTCTAGAGAAGTCCAAAAGTAGTGTGACTGGTGGGAAATTAATGCTACCAAATAACTATAACTATAAATTATAGTTCAAAAGGCCTTTTTTTTTTTCCTTCCAGAGTAACCTCTAAATTAATCTCTCCTCAAAGTGACCCTTCTTAGACTTATACTCACTTTAATCCCAAGTCCGTTCTTTTTCCTAACTGATATACTGAAGGTGAAAATTTATTTCTGTGTGTGTGTGTGTATGTATGTATATGTGTGTGTGTATATGTGTGTATATACATATATATATATATATATATAATATTTTTTTTTTAGCAGACTTTGAATGAAGCACTTAGCTTTTTGGTCTGATTTAGATAATACTTAGTCTTTTGTTTTTTAGAGATATGTAGGCTAATATGCATACTAGTTATCTGATTTTTATAGTAAGCACTTTCAGCCATAACTTTTAGCAGTTTCAGATATTGATAGTTTTTGTATGTAGGGTTTCTTGACTTTTTTTTTTCAACTTTAAAAACGTCAGGATTTTTCTGAACCTAATGGTTCCCTATTTTGAAAATATTGGCATCTGGATATGGTAGGGTTGTTGGTTTTTCATTGTTGATTTTTATATAGTTTTCTCAGGGATTTGTCCAGTCCTAGATGAGGAGGATTCAAACGAAATTGGTATCCATAATGTTGAACTTATTCATAAAAATGGCTTTTGATTATCATGTGAAGAAGGTTGGGAAATGAAGACTGATGGCAAAAAACAAAAACAGATAGAAATTGACATGCTCAGAGAAACTAAATCAAAACTAGAAAAGCAAAACTTGCTCAGCTCTGAGAAACCTTGCTGTCGTGACAGAATTTTTTCAAATTTTCTGTAAATGGTATACTTTTAGCTAGTTGAATATATTATGTGATGTCTTTTTATTAGCTAATGTTTTATTTTTTGGACAAAATTAAAAGAGCAGAATGTCTTTCCTAATTGTAATCATGTCAGTCATGCTCTCAAATGCTTTCAGGTATTATTTCTGTATTAAAAATAGTCATACCATCTTTACCATAATAGTCATATCCCTCAAACACTTCTATGTACAATAATAAAAAAAAAATCCTATGGAGTAATGTCACAGTGATTCTATACTTTACCACAATTTAGTACCATAATAGTTATTTCTCATATTGAAGTTAATTAGGATATGTGCTCAATTTCATTTTTTCATTGATGAAAATTGAAATGGGATTAGTAACAGTAATTTGTAGTCCTTAAATACACTGAAATTCTTTTAAAAAATAAACTTCCAAAACATTCTCATTTTTAAAAAAAAATGATAATATAATTTACTTTAAAAAGATACATTACTTAATTTCACTAAGATGAGATTTCTTTTAGGTAAATCACAAGGTGTTCAAGAGTTTTCCCTTTTTTTCAGATCAAGTATACTTATGGCATCACCTTAATTTATCTTCATAAATGAATATTTCATTTGAAATTTTGAAATCTTATAGCTCTGTTTGAACTAATTGATTATTCCTCTTCTGCAGTTTAAGAGAGCATTTTATGGAAATAAACATCTTGGGAAAGAAACAACTTTGTTGCCTTCTGGCATGCTATTTTGAATATGAATTTTGTGTGTAGGGAAATAATAAATGAACAGTGATCAAAAGTGATCAAAAAGAATGTTGGTCAAGAAGCAGTAAAACAAAAAGCTACATATCTGTTCTCTAGGATAATTGCAAGCAGAGGAATGAGGTCTCAACTGAGTCCACTGATCATAAATACACATGTTCATAGTTTCGGACATAAGAAAGGACTTTTAGAGACATCTAGTCATTTTATAACTGGAGAAACCAAGGCCTACAAAAAAAGTATACCATTCTAGCAACAACTTATATGTTATTAAATAATTATTTGATTTAAAAGAATATAATGGAAGCCTGTTACAAAATCCTCTGCATTAGCACTGAAGGTTCCATAATGTTATAAATGTAAGTTTTAATTTCTGCTAATTTGCCCATGGTCACTCATGCAATAAGTGCAGACGTGAGATTCAAACTGTAATTCCAGTACTCTTTCTAGTACCCCAAGCTTCTATTTCCTAGATTATTTTTCGTCTATAGATTTAGGGCTAGAAGCAACTTCAGAGGTCATTTAAGACCCTCCTTGTTTTTGTTGAGTTTTAGTTGAGGAAATGGAGATGAAAGAGGTTAGGTGACTAGCCAAAACTCACACCGCTATTAAATACCAAAGCAAAGGCTTAAACTTTGATCCTTTGGCTACAGATGACTGTACCATCCTGCCTACCTATAGTGCTATGGTTCAGTGACAAAGTAGGTGTTTTCTGGGGATGCATGGTAACGTCTGATGCTTTGGAACCAAATATAAATCATATTATATCATATTATATTATATCACATTATATCACATTATATTATATTATATTACGTTACGTTACGTTACATTATATCAAAATATAAATCCTTAGGCCTCAGTTTCCTAATCTGTAAAATGGGAAGACCGTAGAATGGCCTTTCCACCTCTAAGTTGGTGATCACATGAATATGTGTTTTTATACTTTTATATTATGAATATGTGTTTGTTCCTATGTGTGTATGTTTGAATTTTCAACACTTGTTTAAAAATTAAAATAACTTGAGCAACTAATGGTACAATGGATAGACACTGAGCCCGAAGTCAGGAAGATCTGAGTTAACATATAGCATCAGACACTCATTAGCTGTGTGATCCCAGGCAAGTCACTTTACCTGTGTCTGTTTCAGTTTCTTTATCTGTGAAATGGGAATAATAATAGCACCTACCTCACAGGCTTGTTATGAGGACTAAATGAGATAATCATTGTAAAATAGTTATTAGCACAGTGCCTGGCACATAGTAAGCACCATATAAATGTTAGCTAATATTATTATTGGTTACATAAATCTATTAAAATTTTTACCTCATGTGGCTACTACTTACAAAATCATTTAGTAAGTACACAATGATAAGAATTCTTGTTTCTTAGCTAAATTATATGACATACAAGAATGGTCATTTTTCAGATTATTGTTGTTGAAAAACTAATCAGGAGGACCCTTGTATCCAAAACATGGACAAGTCACTTAACATATTAGAACCTCCCTGTACTGATGAAATCACAAGTCTCTGCCAGCACTGGTTCCTTGACTTCCTTGTGGTAACTCTTTATTTTTGTTGGCCAAGTTAGAACATTGATGAATATGTTCTATAAGAATTTGTCATGAATACTTTTAAATAATGAGATAGCTTGATATCCCTTCTAGAGGAGCATCTTATGAAAATATGAAAAGGTAAATAATTGTCAAGTTAGTAAATAAAACTTTCATAAATAAAAGTGTCAGTTTAAAAATTGTTACAGTAATGTGATTGTTTACAAGAAATAACTGTCTATTCAGCTTTTAGTATTACTATTTAGTATTACTATTCAGTAATAGGTTATTTTAAAACTAGATTACAGTATTGTCAAGCTGTCAAATCAGTTATTTCATTTAAAAATACAGTTTGAATACTGCAAATATTTCCTTTTGAACCCAAAATGTAAAATATGAAGGACCTTGCTTTGAGGAACATAATATAAATTTCAGCAAAAGTTACTTTACTTTCTGCTCACAGTTAGGAAAATAAATTTTTTTCACATTCTCAGTTATACTTAATTATAAGACATAGTGCTTCCTTAAAAATCCAAATTCACTTGTACTTAACACAGCAGAGGTTAATTCTTGAACTTTTCATATGTACTACGTAAATCTTTATCACAAATGGTGAATCCTAGATATAAAGTTATTTAAAAGTAATACAGCCAAAAATTCTGTACTTTTCTATTCAAAATGGTGTGAATTCCATTTTATTTGTTTCTTTTCATACCTGTTATTAAAAGCTCGTGTTAATTGATTTGGGCTACTGACAGGTTTACAATATTTTGCTTCATCCCTTTTAAAAATGGTTACAATGAATTGTCTTGATTCCTGTTCTTTCTAAACCCAGAGAGAGTATTATTTGTCTTCCTCTTGCATGGGGAAAC
>NW_020954550.1:37842696-37845873 GCF_900497805.2 Vombatus ursinus | reverse complement strand
TGTGTGTGTGTGTGTGTGTGTGTGTGTGTGTGTGTGTGTAATAGTTTTATAGTTTTATATTTAATGTTCATTTTAATCCCATTTCATGCCTAGAAGTCCAAAATCACATTTCAGTATATTCCACAAAAATATTATTAAGAAGATTTTCTGTTCTCTAGACTTTTAGGTCAGTTCTACTAAGTTCACATGCTCAGTAGTATTTAGAGACCATACCAGGTATGCTGTTAACTCTTTTTCCCCTGTGGCTCTAAAGAAATGTAATTATCAGCTTTTGTAATATATTAACTGAAGATCACTATACACAAATATTTTGTTAAGCCTTGCTTTTAAAATACTGTCATACCCACCCAGAGTGCAGCATTTTTTAAATTGCCCTGTAGATATGTTTACAAAATTTGCACTGATGAATTTTGCCAACAACAGAATATACAGTAATTTTTATGAGATGTGAATATGTATATCTTACTGATTTTGAATATTTATCTTTAAATTTCAGATAAGCCTTTGAAAAAAAGAAAACAAGATTCTTACCCACAGGAGGCTGGGGGTGCTACTGGAGGTAATAGACCAGCTTCTCAGGAGACAGGTTCTACAGGAAATGGGTCAAGGCCAGCACTAATGGTTAGCATTGATCTTCATCAGGCAGGACGAGTAGAGTCTCAGGCATCTGTAACTCAGGATTCAGACACGATTAAAAAGCCTGAAGAAAGTAAACAGTGTAATGATGGGGCTATTTCTATTCATCAAGAAGATATCGGGGTTCTTAAACAAAAACCTGAAAACCATCCTGAGACCCCTAGGAAAAAGTCTGATTCTGAGAGTGTAAAGACTGAAATGAAACAAAATGAGAACAAATTGATGGAATCTAAACCAAATGAAAACCGATTGTTGGAGACAAAATTGAATGAGAACAGACCATCAGCAGAAACAAAACAGAATGACAACAGACCAGCAGCAGAAACTAAACATAATGAGAGCCGATCAGTGGCAGAAACTAAGCAGACTGAGAGCAGATCAGTGCCAGAAGTTAAGCAGACTGAGAGCAGATCCTTGGTAGAAGCCAAGCATAATGAGAGTAAACCAGCAGCAGAAGCTAAACCCAATGAGAACAGACCACCAACTGTGGAAGTGAAGCAGAATGAGAGCAGGTCGACAGAAGCAAAACAGGCTGAGAATAGACCAGTGACAGAAGTTAAACAGACTGAGAGCAAACCAGCAGCAGAAGCTAAACAGAATGAGAGTAAAGCTGCAGAAAATAAACAGAATGAAAGCAGAACGACAGAAACTAAACAAAATGAGAACAAAACAGCAGAATCAAAACAAAACGACAGCAAAACAACAGATGCAAAACCAAATGAGAATAAGCAAAATAATGGTAAACAGGAAACAACCAAGCTGAGACCCGAAACCCCTAAGCAGAAAGGTGAGGGCCGACCTGAAACTCCCAAGCAGAAAGGTGAGGGCCGACCTGAAACTCCTAAACAGAAGGGTGATAGCCGCCCTGAAACCCCCAAACAGAAGGGTGATGGCCGCCCTGAAACGCCCAAACAGAAGGGTGATGGCCGCCCTGAAACTCCCAGGCACAGGCATGATAGGAGAGATTCTGGAAAAGCATCCGCAGAAAAGAAACCTGAAACAAGACATAAACAGGATGTTAAATCTGATTCTCCTCGAGTGAAATCTGAGAGATCAGAAACCTTAAAGCAAAGGCCAGATGGACGATCTGTTTCTGAGTCACTAAGGCGTGATCATGATAATAAACAGAAATCAGAGGATAGAACTGAATCAGAGAGACATAGAGGAGATCAGTCCAGAATTCGAAGACCAGATACATTAAGATCCTCCAACAGAAATGAACATGATTCTAAACACAGCGTTAAATCTGATGGTTCAAAACCAGATAAACTAGAAAGAAAACACAGGCATGAGTCAGGGGAGTCCAGGGAAAGACTGTCTTCTGGTGAACAGAAATCAAGACCTGATAGTCCTCGTGTTAAAGAGAGTAGAGGTGATACTAGCAAAACAAGATCTGATAGATCCGGTTTTAAATCACCAAATAGTAAAGATGACCGGAGGACAGATGGTAATAAAAGTAAAGTAGATAGTAATAAAGCACACCCTGACAATAAAGCAGATTTTCCCAGTTATTTGTTGGGGGGCAGATCTGGTGCATTGAAAAATTTTGTCATTCCAAAAATCAAGAGAGATAAAGATGGCAATGTTACTCATGAGACAAGGAAAATGGAACTTAAGGGGGAACAGAGAGACAAAATTGAAAAATTGGGACTAGTAGAAGATCTAAATAAAGGAGCTAAGCCTGTAGTTGTCCTGCAGAAGCTGTCTTTGGATGACGTTCAGAAATTAATTAAGGATAGAGAGGACAGATCAAGAAGTTCTCTTAAAGCTAGCAAGAATAAGCCATCCAAATCAAATAAAGGTAAGGAATATTTTATTTTGGTACTTTCTGTTGCACTTGGTACTCTTGTTAAATTTAAGATGTTAAATACGGAAACAAGGCCAATTTGTGAAATGAGAAAAATGAATACACTGCATGCAAAAGTATTAAATTTATGCACACTGATACAAATCCAGTGAGCACAGATAAATTTGTTAGTGTAATTTATATCTTTTCCTTATTTAGTGATGCCATTTAGATTTAGGTTTTCCCTATTATATGGAATTCAATTTAGCTTTCTAAGTGTGTTTTCTCTTTTTTTTTTTACTTTGGTCTCTTATCAGGATATTTTTCTAATATATTGAATAAAATGAATGTATCCAGCATCCCAGAAAAATAGTAGTTCGTTTGTGGGTGTTCTGCAATACAGTTAATTGTCATGGTTTTAATTGTTCTCTCTAACTTCCCTTAAAGGATCAGAGTGAAGTACAAAGGAAATAATTGCAGATACTCTTTTCAGATCTTAGAGGTTCTTATACTACTGTTATCTCTTGTGTGCTGTTCTCCATTTAATTGTGTGTCTTGATTGAATGATTTAGAAAATAATATTTAAAAAGTAAACTGAAGACATACATAGTCTGTGCAGTGGTGAGATCATGAAATATTGTTTCATTTTTAGAAAACTGTGTGTCTGAGGCATAAGCATTTTATTAGGTTAAGTTCTGGCATTTATTGGATTGAGTTGCATCCAGTATTGAATGAAACTAAGCATAATCTCTTAC
>NW_020954550.1:37825121-37842678 GCF_900497805.2 Vombatus ursinus | reverse complement strand
GTGTGTGTGTGTGTGTGTGTGTGTGTGTGTGTGTTTGTACATACATATACATACAACACATTGGCCATGTGATACTGGTCAGTTAGTTAACTTCTCAGTGCTTCAGAAAATGTTTTTTTTAAAGTTGCAAAAAATGCCAAATCTGCCTTGATAGAAGAGGGTTCATACACAAATAATATCAAGAGTTCAGATATGTATGTATTTTATGTGTGTATGTATGTGTTGTGCGTGTGTAAATATATTTTATATCTGTATATATGTCAATTATATAAAACCTAATGACAGATCACATTTAATCTACTTGCTGTAAACAGAATCTGATGTAGTTTTCGATAATATAATAAAGTATTATGCCTAGATTAGGTGACCAATGATGAAAGAGTATTTCACGTCTAGTTGAAAGGAGTTGGACTTTAAGTTTACCTTTTTTTAAGCTTTGGTTACAAAAATAGATTCATTAAGAAGTTGAATTTAAGATAATTTGAATGCCACTGGTGCCCTCGTATCTGCTCCTTTTGGAGTTAGACCTAGTCATTGTCAAATAGTTTTTCAAACTGAGGTTTGGGGAGGTATAAAACATAATGTTATAACTTGCTTCTTTTTACAAAATTCATTATATTTTTCTATAGGTATTTTGTTTATAGGAAAGGACTTGCACTTATTATTTAGTCAATGAATGACTTTGGATTATGCCTGCTTAATATGTCTATATTAAGAATGAGTTATACTTTCATTTTCTAATGAAGTCATTTCTGCATCCTGAATCACTTTCAGACATTCCTTTTTTTAACCTGCTAATAAAACATTGATTTTTTTTTATACTAATTACACATATCTAAAATATTATTGATAAACAGTACCTTTATTACTTGGATGCATTTTTAAAGTAATTTGCTCATGCAGTAAAGATTGCAGGAAAAAGGTAATTTAAGAAATTTTTGTTTGGTTGGAACTAAAACTTTTTTTAAATATTCAAAGTTTTGAAGTTGGCTTCTCTATGAATTGTTGTATGTGCTTTTATAAAGGCAAGTTGGATAGTACCATCTTGATCCTTTCTTATTTGGGAGCATCTGTTTCTTCCTGATTACTTGGTAGTTCGCTAAAAGAAGAATGCTTTGCCCTCTTTATTCCAGACAAGTCTTTTGCTCCTGCTTGAATACAATAGCAAGGAATGAATACTAATTACATTAATAACTGCCATTTTATTTCTATGATTTCTAGGTATTATCATTAATAACTTTCTTAGTTATTTTCACTAGTAATGTTCTTCCTTGTTAATTTTTTAACATTTTTTTCATGAAAATTGTAAATCTACTACTTAGTACTATCTTCATTAGTTTTATGTGTTGGGAGAGGAATGTAGAAAGTCTAAACAATTATCTTATGCTGAGGGATCTGTAAAAGGCCTCTAATTCAAGAAAAACATACAGGTGCCATTCACTCATCTACATTAATTATAATAAATGGAGTTTTTTACTAAACACATGCTTCCGGATTTTTAAAAATCCTCATGTAAATAAAATGTTTTGCAGAGTTATTTAGAGCATTGAATTAGAGACTATCTGTTTGATATTCACAGATCCCAAAATATGAGTGACAACTAGGTCTCTGCTTATGGTTCTCTTTGAAAGCTCACCAAAAACTCCCTTTATAAATTGAATTAAAATCAGTACAAATTCATCTGAGTTTAAGAAATTTAAAGAATTCCTTGCCCTTTAAGATTGCATAACATCTTGAGTATTCCTGAACTTTTTATATTTGATTCTTGGGGATACAATTAGTACTGGATATTCTTAGGGACTTGGAATTCCTTCCTTAATCAGTTGTTTGGAGAGATTCCCAGATATGAATTTTTCAAGAGAAAGGAAACAATATTATTTGTTTTTATTATTATTATTTATTGCTTCTTCTAGTTCCATTTAAAGAAGTTGAAATATAATTTAATGTTGATTTCTTTTCTACAACATGGCAACAGTGATTGTCCATCCATAATGGGTTTAGGCCACTCACTGAATTTATCATTTCATTTATGTCTGATGCTAAATTACGTTAAAACTTTGTGGGGACCTATTGCTGTCGTGTGCAGCAATTTTTCATTTGTCATCAAACCTTCCAAGTTTTCCCTTCTACCTTTTATCTTGGTAAAATCTCATTTTGTACTATGCTATCCATTCAATTCTTGTTCAGGTTTATCTCATCTCCTTTCCCTCTTCTTTAGTAATCATCCAATGCCTACTCGGAGGTCTTAGCTTAAAATTTATCCCATTCTCACATTTCCACTCTTCAGATAACGGCTTTCCAGTTTCTGTGGGAAAACATTCTTTTTACTCCCCATTGCAGCTTCTTCCAAAAAAGAAATCAACACAACTCTGAGTCATACATCTATCTGACATCTGTGATGAATGGATAATAGTAGAAACCTTTATCAAGCCCATTAAGTCCTTATTTAATACCTCTCTTGATATTAATAGCCAGAGGGTTATCAAAATTGTCTCTGTTAGATCTTTTTAAGAAATCATATATGATCTTGACTGTGCATGGGAGACACCTTAGTAAAGTAAACCTTTTACTCTACTTAAATCAAATGCTTTTTTATAATCAAGAAACAGTAAGTACAATGTGATATTGCATCCTCTTTGTCTTTCATTCAATTGTGTGACTGTGAAAATGGGATCTGCTGTAAATACATTGTGAAAAACCTGATTTCCATTTTATACTTTGATCAAAGATGCCTTCACTACTTGTGTAGCACATTTTCATAAAAGGAGCAAATGAGCTACCGAAATAAAATGTTGAAAGAAAAAAGGAAACCATCCAAAGCAGAATCTTGGGGAACAACTATTTCTTCATTCCTCATGCCTTCTTATTTTAAAAAAAATCTTGTAAGAATGCTTTTTTTGGTAAGGCTGTAAGATGATTATGGAGCAACACATTGAGATTTATTTTCTTGCAGTGGTTCCACTTCTTTTATGCCTGGAGAAACTTGGGGATTCTTTTAATAATTCAAAATCTACATTTTGATTTTGAATTACTGGAAGATTTACATTAAAAGAAATGTTTCAGTAAAGTGGATGTACATTTATTTATACATTTAAAATTAAAATTATTTCAATTCAGTTTTTCACCAAATCAAATTATAGATCTGATTTGGTGCTACAAAATTTTGGGTTTGGCCTTTTAATCAGAAAGAACTGAAGAATCTTAATGTATCTATTTGACTTCTGAGAAAATGTCAGTATCATGAAGCACATTTTGGGAGGAAAAAGTGCTCCAAGCATAGTTGATCACATATTGGTTTGGGTTTGGCTTTTTTTTTGTTTGTGTTTGTTTTTGCTTCTTATTTGTAACCATCACACGGTATTTAATGCAACTGAATGGTATTCTGTGAAACTATAATTCTGATGGCAGATAATTTTTTTATTTCCTCTTTTTATAGGAGATGGTCTAATGGGAAAACAGTATCATATATATTATACTTAAAATATTCAGATATGCTAATAAGTTAGTGATCTCATTTTGTAAATGTTTCTTCCAGTGATGAAGATCGTAGCCTATATAAACTTGCCCATCTTGTATGACTTTTTTTTTTCCATATCCTCTCTTCTTTGATACAGTGGGGCCTTATTCTCTTTGTCCAGACGTTTCAAATATTTCAGTGGAACAGTCAGGCTATCCAGAAGTTAGCACTTCTTTTCTTCTTAGGGCTAGCTTATATTCTTTTTTTCATCGTATACTTCTGAGATGGCATCCTTTACTCTAATTCTTCTTCATATTTCCTCATTTGTTACTTGTTAGAGGCTACACACATCTCTCATACATCATTTGAATGATTCTTATATTTGATTCTTGAGAGAGTCTACTGCTTTATGAAGAACAGCCATACAACATAGCTATGGCCATTAAAGAGATAGGTCTTTACTTCTGGAAGAAGCTTGGGATCATTAAAAAAGTGCTGCAATTTTCCAACAGCAAATCTTCCTGCTCTGTACGTCCTATTTGATTCTAGGTCCAATTTGTCACATTTGCAATGTCTGTCCATGGTATGTAGACTGATGAACAAGTAGTACAGGTTGTCAATCTAAGTGCATGTCATGATCTAGATCAGTGGTATCAAACTCAAGACACTCCTGGCCAAATGCAGCCCAAACCAGATTAAAATGTATTTGCAAAATATTTTAACAAAATAATTAAAAATACAATAAAACGTTTTTAAATTAAGCCAATATGCAGCCCACAGGCATCCTGATGTACTTTAGAAGCCCCCATTTCTATTTGAGTTTGACACCACTGATCTAGACAATAAGAATTCTTTGTCCAGCTCTTTTTTTCCCTTGTGGATGGTTAGGCTAGACACAGTGGTTTCTGAAATAGTTCCAGAGGTTCAGAATGTGTTCTGGGTTTTGACATTGCCAATATCATCATCCAAAAATGGGTATGTATAAAAAACAGTACTACCTGCAAAGATGTCTTCAACTTGGATTGTACACTGTATCTCTTCCACAACAGTGGTAGATGCCTTTGGCAACATATCCCCTTTTATACTCCTACCTTCTAGTAATTTTCTAATGGTTACTAAACAAGTTTATCTCAGTTATATCATATATCTGGAATTCAATTATGTTCAAAAATCCAATGAAAAAATGTTTTTAGATGATACAGTATTTCAGATTAGTCAACACTTGTGTATACATATAGCATAGTTAATAGCTAATTTACTAAATTTAAAACACAGAAGAAATTTTTTTTCCATAAATCTTAATTTCTAGATTAAGTAATGATTTTTAAACCCCCTGCAGTTAGGTTGATAGCTATTAGGTTTTTTTTTCTTTTCTCCAGCATGTGATTTGTAATATTATGGTAAATGTCAGTGGATTTATGACCATTTCTGTGGCTAGAGTATATTGCAACCCATTCATGCTTTTTCATCTTTTGTAGTTATAGTCTATAAAAGATTTACCCACCATGTTTTGGTTCTATTAATCTTACATATCAATGCAACACTTAAATTTGATACCTTACTCTCTACTTGCTGCTTCCAATTCCTTTTCCAGTTACTCATATCCCTTATGTTGTCTTTTTTGACACTTCTCATATATAAATTTTCCCTATCTTCCAAAAAATAAATTCACTGCACCCTAATTTTCAGATTTCATGATTGTTTCTCAAACTTCATCCTTGCAATTCATTGACCTCCATGAAGCACTTGACACTATTAATATCTCCTGCATTTATCCCTTTTTCATTGCTCACAACCACCAAATTAATTGAGACCTTCACCACTTATTTGAACTAATGCATTGGTCTCCTTGCTGTCTCAAGATTCTTTGCTCCAGTCCTTTCTTCCTACAGCCACCAAATTACACAGACATACTTCAGTGCTCCTTATTACCCTCAGTATCAAATATAAACTCCTCCTTTTGGCTTTTGAAGTCCCACACATACATAGTTCTTCTCCCCAATCTGTTCTTCATATACAGCCCTCCACATCCCATCTCTCTGCCTTTTTACTGGCCATCTCCAATGTCTGGAATTCACTTGCTCTTTACCTCTCCTTGGTAGAGTCCTTCAAGTCAAGACAGCCACCTTTTACAAGAAGCTTATTCTGATCTTTTTCCAACAACTGCTAGTACCTCTTCTGCCTGATTACTTTGTTTTTGTTTTGCTTATATATGCAAGTTATCTTCCCTGATAGAATGTAAGCTCTTTCATAGAAGGGACTATTTCATCTTCGTATACCTAGAGTTTAGTACAGGGCCTGGCATATCACAATTAATCAATAAATGCTTATTAATTAATTGATGCTAGCAAATATTCTCATAAAAAAACAAATCATTAAAAGCAAAAGCACATGATTTATCCATTTTCCAAGTATCCCAAATAGGAGAACTTTTTTTTATCCCTAGGTATTTCTGGTCAGTAATTTAATAAAAAAATTTTTTTTTTTTTAGTATTAAATATCTAGTCAGTTAAACTTGAATTTTTTGCTGTTCATATTCAGAAGTTTCCTAATTTTAGAAAATTAGAATACAAATAAACAAATGTGGAGAAGAAATTTTCTGACAGTTTTCTGATATTTATTGACAAATTTGAAGTAGCTATAATTCTCACTTATTTGATTTACACAACCTTATCTATATCTTAATGTGTCCAGGGTTTGTGTGCTGTAATCACATGCATTAAACATGCTATAATGGTCTAGATACAAACAGTATTCCTAAAACAATAGCTTTGAAAAGAAAAAATATATAATGACATATGTGAATATGCATTCTCTATATAATTATCCATGGAGCATGATTATAGGTGACACTCAGATTTTTTATAAAGCGGAGAGGGGTGGAGTGGTAGAGACAGCCTACATTCATACTAACCATATACACGTGTGTGTGTGTCTGTGTGTGTAAATGTACATATAAAATCAAATATTAGTTTAATTTTATAGTTCATAGAAACATACAGCCAGAAGGAGTCTAGTACAAAGTCCTAATTTTACAGATGAAGAAATTCAGACCTATGAAGTTTAAGTGACTTGCCCTAGGTCACAGAGGTTGTAAGAATCAGAAACAGGATTTGAACCCAGGTCCTCTGACTAAGAAACCAGTATATATTCTGTTTCCCAGCTGCCTCCTATCTCAAATTTTTTTTTCTTTTAATCTTCACTGAACTTCCATTCTATGGTATTGCACACATATTTAGCACTATAATGTTACTCTCATTTCTAAAGCCTTTGAAACTTAGAACTTTGTAACTTAGTGGTTGAGAAAAATTGTTAAGTTTCAGGTCACATGACCAACAAGGAGGTAGATTCACCCCATAAACCTCCAAACATAGCAGTTATGTACCAGGTGTAGAATAACTGGAGCTAAATCCTTAAGTTAAGAAGACAGAACAGCCAGAAGGAGGAAAAAAATCTTATGAATAGCAATGCATTTTAATACTCAAAGCACTTGTTCATCACTCACCCCTCACGTCTGTGGCAGTAAACACAAGTTAGGTTGAGTTATGCCTAGACTAGTTCTGTCTCCCGCTCCCTCTGATGACTCTGCCCTAAGACTGTCGCTAGACTCCTCTCTCCCATGCTCCAAAGAAGCAGGGAGAGGGAGGAATCAGGCAGACTGAAAAAATGAACTTACATAAGTCAATGTTTTGGGATTAAGGGAAAACTGGAAAACTTCCAGTCCCATACCCCAGGGGTTACTCAAGGCATTGTCCTAGGCTAACTAATCTTTATCTCCTATTGGAGGAAGTAGCAGCAGGCCTAATCCAACCTAGCCTGGGGATATGAGGCACCAGTGAAAAGGGAGGGTTCAAAGTTATGAGTAATAATAGGTGATACAAGAAAAAGTATTAAACTCCCAAGACAGAAAGTAAAAAATCCTCACTAAAATCCCAGCATACAGAACAACAGAGATCCTAAAAATCAGAAGGAAAAATAAATAGAATAGCAAAGAAAAATCCAAGTAGAGTTAGCAAATATAATGTGAGGGAAAGTAAACCAATAGTGTCTGGCAAAATAGATCTCTGTAGACTGGTGAGAGATTATAACAACAAAAAACCTCAGAATAACTAAAAAAAAAAACTCATAAAAGAAATTGTTTTAGGTTAGAAGTTGGAGCCTTCATAAAAGAAAATTAGGCATTCACTGTAGAATTTTGAAACACAATTAGACTAAGGAAACTGAAACCATGATGGAGAAATTGACAGATTTAGAAGACACATAGAGAAGAAGAAGATAGTTTGGCGAAACAGAAGCAAGAGAGCATATCTATTCCATACATGCCAAAGTAACTGACCTTGAAGACAGAATGCAGAAGGAGAACTTAAAGATCATAGGTCTCCTAGAAGAACATGATAGATCTCAAAAAAAAAAACCAAAACCAAAAACCATAATGCAGAAATAATACAAGAAAATTGTGCAGAATTTCCAAATACAAAGCATTGATCAGGGGAATCCACACATAACTGTGAGAAAATCATGTGCAAATGTTACTTGAAACTTCATGCCACTGGTTTTTAAGAAAGAATTTAGACTAAATTTAAACTGTTTATATATAATTTATAGATAACACAAATTCATAACAAAGGACTGTGCATATTTGTAAATGCAGTACTTCAATATTTATTTCTTTACTGATTCTGGGTCTTGTTTTTTCATGTAGTTTAAGCTACTTAATGTAATGTAATACTTTCATCAATAAAGTGGAGATGCACAATGGGATATCAGAAAAGTGGAATTACAATTAGAAAGTATCATTAAATGCTAACTGAAATTGTGGTAGCTAATCCAGGAAACGTAAAATAAGCATATGTGTAATATCAAGGACTATTCCTTCTGACTTGGAACATCATACTATGGAAAGGATACTGATTTTGCAGTCAGATGACCTCCATTCAAAATCTTACTCTGTCAATTACTTCATATACAGCCTTCGGCAAGTCACTCACTATTTCTGGACCTCAGTTTCCTCTTTTTAAATGAGTTAGTTAAACTAGATGACTTCCCCAGGCTCTTCTAGCTCTAAATTTGTGGCCTCCCTTTCTTTCCCTACCCCTCCTTCTTCCTCTCCCACTTCAACCGTATTCTAAGAACAGAAAATTAGCTTTAACTATTAAAGGCAACCTTATGGGTTAAATGAGTCTGGTCACTATTCATCACATTCTCTCCCAGAAATCCTCCCAAAAAAGCCTTTAGTTTGACAATTAGATAGATATGAAAGATGATTGAGGTAACCATTATCTAAAATTCAGTCATATTAAATTATCAGTCAAATGTGAATGGGTATCAGACCCTTCAGACCCTTTCTTCTTTTTTTTGAAAACTTGGAGGTAAGAGCAGGAAACCCTGAAATTCAGGAGGGGTCATCACATAGGGAAGAAAGAAGTACAGATAGGAGTCTGGTAGTTCTGAAGAAAAATATAAATGACTGATGTCAGATCCTTTGCTGTTTCTTTAAAGGGAAAATTAAGTATAGTGAAAAATGAAGAAATATTTTAAACTTTACAATTTTGTCTGTGGTCGGCTTGTCCACAGCAAAATAGAAATTGTAAAAGGTGATTTCTGTCAGTGCACAGCTGTCTACATGTGTTGTTTAGTGGAAGTATTTCTTTTGAACTGTATGATATACATTAACACTGCATGATAAATAGTGGGTGGTCCTTTTTGTATTTTAGCCTAGATGACTTTCTTAGTTTCATTCCAGGAGAATTCATTAATTGAGGTTCTACTGTTAATTTCAGTGTCTTTACTATACAAAGAATCACATAGATTTATAGCCTCATTATTATCAATTAGAGCAGTAAGCCTTGTAACTTTCAGGCTTTTAATGATTTCTAGTGCAATATACCTTTTTGTGTTTTTGAAATCTAGTGACTGTAACAAGAAGTGATGCTTCTGAGGTATAATAGTCATACAGCATATTGTTGTTGTATGTAGTCACCGCAGGTTCTAGAGCAGGGACTGGCACACTGCTGCCTCCTGTTTTTGTACAGCTGAGCATGGTTTTTGTGTTTTTGGTGGGCTAGATAGAATTTGTTGACCTCTTCTCTAGAGGCCAAACTTAGTACCGCTAGGAATAAAAGTAACTTTGTAGACTGAGCATGGTAAAAGCCGTTGAGTAGCTACTTCTTACTTGAGTTTCTTTCAGATATTAGAAATGCTAGTAGTAGTTTTTGCCTATATGTAAATTGGTTTAAAAATTCACAGTAAAGCATTTTGATCATTTTACTGCAATAATATTTTACTTATCAATCAACAAGCAAATATTAATAGTTACTCTCTGCTAGTCCCTGGAAATGACGTATATGAAGAATGAAACAATCCCAACTCTCAAGGCGCTTACACTTTAACATAGTACTTTGGGGGAAAAACTAGTTGACTAAAACCTCATTAATACAATATGAGAGAATTCCATGTATGTTAATCTTTTGTCAGAATTCCGGTAATTTCAGCTCCTAGGCCACAAACATGGAAGTGAAAAAATCCCTTTCACCAGAAAAAGAAATAGCTGTCAAAGGCTCTGTATTATATTGAAGTATAATCTGCTGTCTTTATTAATCAGATGAAAAAGGGTTAGTTTTCCTGAGCTGACTTTAGGAAATTACACAGGGCCCATGTTGGTTACGTAAGTTTGATAACTAGCTCAAACTTTCAAACCGCTCTGTTAGGACTTAAACTATTTGGATATAGCACAGCACCATCTTAAGTGGACTGTTTTGACTGTGTGTGTGTGTGTGTGTGTGCGTGTGTGTGTGTGTTGTTTTGAAATACAGAGAATTCTAAAGCTCCAGGATCTGAAATTATACCTCTCAGAAACACCAAAGCTGCTTCAAACTGAGTTCTGAAAACATTAAGTACCATGGGTAGATCTGGATTCTGACAGTGGTAGATAAAGTTTCCTTTTTTCATTGTGCTGCATTTTAGCAAGGGAGAAGTGGGATGGAGCAAAAAGATTCAGTCCTTGCCCCAGAATAGCTAATGATCTATTTAGGGAATACACATACCAGTATTGATAAAGTCGATTCTATATCACCTATGTGAGGATTATTTGCAGAATATATATCTATTTAGTTCTTAACTGTTTGCTTTTTACAGTCCAATCAGTCTGTACTGATAAGACAATTTAAGTTTTTGACATTTGTCTCATCACAATATTATTAGGCATTTTTGCTTAAAAATTATCATCTGATACATTTAAGTCAAATGTATACTGGAGCTGCCCATATTAAAAACATGGAAATATTAGAATATTTCCAAGCATGGCTAACTTTTCTAGTTCACAAAGTTGTCAGAAATCCCTAAAACAGCTATTTGCCAATTTCTTGATCTACCTGTGCCTCAGTTTGCTCATTTGTAAAGTAAGGATTGGATTAGATGGCCTCATAAACTCCTTTCAGGGAGATCCTATATGGCTTCTAAGAAGCATTCTTCCAAATCTTCAACATCAGAAAATTTAGATTGCAAAGCAAATATTTATAACGTCTCTACCATGTACATAACAGTATACTGGATCCTATGGAGGCAACTGGTGTGGGGAAGACATTTAAACTAGAAGACATGACTCATGCGCTGAAAAAACTTACCATCTAATTGGAGTACACAAAACATTATTAGTTACTAAGTGTGGTAAAGATAGACTCCTTCACTGATTAAATTCTGCATGTACATAGAGATAGTGTGACTTCCATCAATGTACTGGGAAAAGATGCATTGATAGGTAAACAAAACAGGATAACTATTTCAAGGAAGCCATAATAACTTTAATTTAGGAGTTTGATTGAACAAAGTTGATATTAAATATGGCCATTTTAGGCTGAATTCCAGTTCTATAAAATGAAGGTCATAACCAATATATTATCTTGTTATATGATTGGAGCCTGACAGAAATGAGCCACAAACGATATTCAGCAACAATACAAAAAAGTCCTAGAGCCACTCACATTATCCTCTGTTGGAGACAATTCAGCTCTTACGTTTCTAAGAATAAGTAACTTAAGAGAGAACAACCTAGTAAAGGTTTATTGAAGAATAAGGTGAATATTTGAACCATATAGTTCAGAAGTAATAGATGGTATCTTTTATTTCATTGTTATGAGTTATAGTAAATTTCTTGCCTATTTTGTCATTTCTTTGATTCAAATGTTAGAGGTAGTACTGCATAGTTTGAAATATCATGAACTTAGATGGACCTGTATTCGAGTATATTTGCTCTCTAAGCTTGCTTTCCCGTCTATTCATGGAGCTTTGTGATCTTTTAATTACTTCTTTGCAAATGAGAGAATATATATATGAAATATTTTGTAAACCTTAGAGCATTATGTATATGTAAGACTATTATTGTCAAAGACAGATCAAATTTTGATCGTGTCCACATTATATTGGAAATCCTATCTTCCCCTACTGTAAATTAAAGTTTGATGCTTTAACAGTAGCGTTGCAGCAAGTACTCAATGTTTAACATGCCCGACAACATTTTTATCCATTAACTAAGAACTTTAGGAGATATATGGGTGAGTAAAATAAGCCTTCATCTTTCCTACTCATTGATGACAACTTATCCTGGACAAATTATTTTTTGATATCTTCTGGTTTTTTTTAAGCATATGAGACCACATATTATAAATGACAGTTTTTCATAGCATGGAGGATATTTGTTAATATAGGTTGAACAAAGTTTTTCTCTATTTTTAAAAATTGTTCCATGAAAAAATACTGTATTACATTTTTTAATTGTTGAAGAATCCTGTAATTTCAAGTGAAGAGTATTCTGGGTTTTGGAAAATTCAACCCTTATATATCAATCACCAAAGGCAAACAGCTTCTTATACCAGAGAGAGAAAAAAAGTAAAGGAGGCAGAAATTTTATCGGGCTATTCTTTGGGTTTTTTTTTAAATGTTTCTATTAAGAATGCATTTTATATCTCTTTTCCCCTACCCCCTGCTATTTGTCTCGACCTTAGCATTGGGTTTGTAGTAGGCATTGTTTTCGTAAGTTTATATAACTATTTACCTACGTACACTTATTGCAACAGATAGATTATGACTACTGGAAATGAGAGTGCTTTATTAAAATTTGAATATATTTAATGTGAAAATAAATAATAATTCTCTGGAAACTTTTCCTATAAATCCAGTTAGGTTCCACTGTACTAATGTAAATAAATATTTTCATTTATCTTCAGATTTAAATTTTCTTCTTACTCTTCGTTAATAGGTAGTATAGATCAGTCAGTGTTAAAAGAATTACCCCCTGAGCTCCTGGCAGAAATTGAATCTACCATGCCACTTTGTGAACGTGTGAAAATGAACAAGCGCAAACGTAGCACAGTTAATGAAAAGCCAAAATATGCTGAAATCAGTTCGGATGAAGACAATGACAGTGAAGATGCTTTTGAATGTAAGTAGTGTGTAACTTAATTTCTACTATACGATTGAGATGTGTGCTATCTTTTCAGTTTCCTTTTGTTCTTTTTATAACCTAATTTGAAAATTAAAAGTAATATTTATTAGTGTAATATAATTGTGTAGGACTGCATCAAACCACATTTAAGTGCTCAGGATCAAAAGTGTTAGAGAAGGGGGCATTTAGGTGGTGCAGTGGATAGAGCACTGGCCCTGGAGTCAGGAAGACCTGAATTCAAGTCCGACTTCAGACACTTAACACTCACTGACTGTGAGACTCTGGACAAGTCACTTAATCCCAATTGCCTCACCAAAAACAAACAATCAAAAAAGTGTTAAGAGAAGTATATGATGCATTGATAAAGCCAAACTCATGCTTGCCACTTTTTGAGTGCAATAAAAAATCTGATAGAATTGAATAACATTAGAAAAAAAAATTTAAATGCCTTATTATTAAACATGGTTCTGAATTTGTAAAACATAAAGCAGTTAACTACAAATGGATTAGCCATATAACTGTTTATCTTCCTGATCTGAAGTCACTCTTTCCTTTATGATAAGCTAGGATCTAGTATTGTTCCCTTAACTCTGTGCTTTCTAGGGCAAGATTTTCATTTACTTAGCCATTCTGGATCTTTTATTTAGCTACAATATTGTGCTTAGTTGCCTGTACATCAGAGTTGTTTTTCTTTCCTGCATTCCTTACAGCCAACTCAATTGTATTCTTTTATTTTTATCCTTTTTTAAGAGTTTATTAAGTGGGAAAGGGTGAGTGAGAGGTAATTCTGGTATATGGGACCCTTCAAGGGGAAGGCTGGTACAAAATGATGTTTTACTTACATTAATTCCAGCTTGAGGCCACTGCACTAGGTAGGAATGAGAAGGTCAGAGGCCAGACATAGGATCAAAGAAGTAAGGGGGGGGGGGGGAGACCAGAAAGGAGACGTGAAAAGGGAAGGGAGCAAACATCAGACATATTTTGCAAAGGTCAACCCCACACCACCAACAGAATAAGCCAATGAGAAGGGCAAAGCAACATTTTTGAAGGACTTCTCAGTTATTCAATGAATTATATCATTTTGATATGGATTATTATTTTTATCTGTGAAGAAAAATACAAGTAAGTATTTTAGTAATGCAACCTTCAAAACAGCCTTTCCTTCTAATGCATTATGCTTTGTACATAATGGATATAGAATACATATTTATTAAGTAAGTATCAATAAATTCTATGTAGCGTCTTTTTTCTGCATTATGGACCTTAGGAAACACAAGGTCTAGTCATGAAGAGAAGAAAAAACTACCTCTACCTCATCCACCTCCCAACCATATCTTCTTTAACTACGTTTATTGTCCATTGTATGCCCACTGATGCAGAAAAAATAACTGCAGAACTTTGAAAATAGACATTGCCTTTGGCATTTGGTGTGATATCCCAAGACAGGGATACTTGATTAGATTTCAAGCCACCCCATTCCCACCCTCTGGCAGTTTCTAAGGAGCTTAATTATTTGTATTTACATTGCTTAACAAAGTAAAAAGATATGAATTCTCACAACCCTCATCTTTTACTACTACCTTGTCAACAGAAAATAATGGCTAATCATGACTTAAAAATGGGATGGGACTTGGGACTGGGTCTGGTCAAGGGGACCCAATAACTAAGTCATTGCACAGCCTAAATTTATGACAAGAGTGGAGTAAATTCATATGGAAGAGGGCATTAGAAACGTTGGAGAATGGCCAATTCTTAAAGACCTGTTTTGAGTACTGAGTAAGCAAACTAGGGCCAGGTACAAGCTATATAACCACTTGTCAGTGATGGTGTCAAAAGCATTCCTGTCCAGGTATGGGTTGGATTGGATGGTCTAGGAAATCTCTTCTAACTCTGAGATATGCTGTTTTTATAATTTCTTCAATGATTATCTATGTATCCAATTAGTGTGCTTCACTATTCTTTCACAGTAATGTTCTTTTGCATCCTTCTTGTCTATGTATAACTATTTTTTATCTAGCTATTAGATGTTAGCCTAATGCAATGATAAAGTTTATCATTTTAAGCCAGAAATCAGTCTCTTGAAATATAAACCAGACCAAGGGCACAATTAATTATTGAATCTAAGTGTTCAAGCACAGATTGGGATTCATTATTTCAGATGTGGTACCAAGTTTAAATTGGGAACACCCTTCTCAGATCTGGAATAGGCAGAAAGGTCCATATAGCCAACTAAACTAGGTTATGGGGGTTTATTCCAAAACCAAGGCTGTGTAGTACCTTCTGCTCTGCTTTAAAACCAAGTTAAGTAAGCTTTCTCTTGTGGACAAGAGAAGAGCCACTGTTCAGTGAGGCCAGGTTTTATACATGTTTATTATTTTACCAGAAGACTAGACCATCGAGGAAAATTCTGACAATTTTAATTCACAAATCTTCAGAGGGCTTTTCTCCTTGAGTTTAAAGGAGGTTCTTGACTATAGAATCAAACTAAATGAGCATTTAAAGAGCATCAGCAAGTATTATATATCTTCAGAACTGTAATTTCCAATCCAAATAGTCTACCAAAATACTTAGGGTTTCATTTGCCTGTTTCTTTTACTAATCAAATACCATAGCTAGATTTCACCAAAGTATTTGAAAGAGTCTCTCATGCTGTCCCTGTGAGAAGATGGAGAAACACAGGCTAGTTGTATGGTAGTTAGGTAGATTTTAAACCGGTTGAATTATCAAAACCAAGTTGTAGTCATTCATATGTCAGTGTCAGATTAGAAAGAAGTCACTAGGTATGGGGATATCAGAGATCTGTGCTTGGCCTTGTGAGGTTTAATAATTTTGTTAGTGACTCTGTTGAAGGCATAGATGACGTGCCTAGCAAATTTGCAGATGATGAAGCTGGGAAAGGGAGTATATAACAACTTAAGTGACAGAATCTGAATCCAAAAGATGTCAGCAGGCTAAAATTATAGGCTGAATCTAATACAATGAAGTCTAAGAGAGAAAAACAAAGTCCTGCATTTGGGATAAAAATTAAAATCAACTTAAGTACAAGATGGGGGAAGCATGGCATTCTGAAAAGGCTCTGATCCAGTGAAATTGAGAGTCTGTTTCTCAGTGACATGACGGCAGCCAAAAAAACACAAAAAATGTCATCTTAGGATTCATTAGGAAAGGCATAGTGTCTAGAATGAGAGAGGTAACAGTCACCTTGTATTCTGTGCTGGTCAGACCACATCTGGTGTATTCTTTTCAGTTCTGGCCACCAAATTCTAGGAAGAATATTGGCAAGCTCGAGAGGATTCAGAGGAAACTGGAGGCCAAATTGTACAAGGATCATTTGAAAGAACTAGAGATGTTGAGCCTGTAGAAGAGAAGACTTATGGGGATGTGATTGCTGCTTTCAAGGACTTGAAGAGCTGTTATGTAGAAGAAGGATGGTCCTTATTCTGTTTGGTCTCAGATGGCAGAACAGGTAGCAATGGATAGAAGTTGCAGAGAGACGGATTCCTCTTACACGTTAGGAAAAACTTAACTCTTAGCATTATCTAAAAGTAGAATTGGATGACTGAAGGTTCTTTGTTAAAAATTGCTTCCACCTCAGAGATTCTGTATTCTCTTGATAGGTTATACACAAAATGGGTTCACTCTACTGTTTTGTAATTCCTTTCTTCCTCAATTCTGTTTATGTAAGATGCATAAGTTTTTGTCCAGGTCTTAAATGTAGTTTGATTCATGACCATGTTTAATTTTGAGGTTTGATATAATAGTTATTACAGATAACCGAATTCCTTGAATTGAAAGTATAATTTGCTGCTTACTGTTTTCTCATTGTGTTTCTTAGAGCAGTGGTCACCAAAATGAGGACATGGCACTGTATGACCCCAAGGGCACTGTGATCAGCCGTTTGGTGGGTGGGAAGATGGGATGCATCTTAACCCTCCTCATGGGTGCCCGTGCCCATGGGGCTTGTCTCCTACACAACCACACCTACCTTTTACCCATTAGCCTCCAACATTCCCCACTTTACCTGCCCAGTTCCTCCAGTGTACCTTCTCGTGTACAAGCTTCTAACCCACCCCCTCACAATTCCTGGTGACGGCCCTCAGGGCAATTTTAATCTTACTAGAACCTAGATCCCCACAACAGGTGCTCTGCAGGTACCATGGGAAAAAACTTCCCCTGCAACATATCTACCCCAAGATCACCTTATGGCTGCATCAGGCACCCCTCAGAGATTGGTCTCTGTGCTCCTGGGCAGACTGGTGAGTAAGAGATTCCTTCCTGCCCAGACCCTCCCTTTCCTGTTTTGTATGTAACAGAATGAGTCCCAAAAGGGTAAGCAAACATAGCATTACATATTTTAATATATCCTGGTTTAAAAACACTTAATAAATCCTATTAACTAATTGATTATTTTGTTCCAAAAACTCACCCTTCTTAACTTCCCTATTTCTTGTAAGGGAACTAGTCACATAGGTTCACATCCTCACATCATCCTTGACTTCTCTGTCTCCCTCACTTAATACAGCACTTGCCATATCTTATGATTTCTATCTCATATAGCCACCAGCTTAAATCAGGCCTTTATCCCTTCTTACCTAGACTAGTAAGTGGCGTCCTAAGTGGTCATTCCTGTCTCTTCCATACACTTGCCAACCTGATTTTCC
>NW_020954550.1:37790641-37825065 GCF_900497805.2 Vombatus ursinus | reverse complement strand
ACACACATTCTCTCCCTCTCGCTCTCTTTCTTTCTTTCTCTCACCTTCTCCCTTCGTAAACTTCATTGGTTCCCTCTTGACTCTAGAATTAAATATAAACTCAACTGTTTTGGCATTTAAAGCCCTTCACAAATCTCTACCCCACATACCTTTCCAGCTTTATGATGTATTACTCCCCTTCCCTCACTCTGTGGTCCAGCCAAACTGACCTTCTTGGTGTTCCTTTCGCTTATACAAAAACTAAATTATCCAAACTTGAAGAAGAAATTAAGAAATGATACCACTGGTTAAGTAGAACCATGTAAAGAAAGAGGAATGGATTTATGTTGAAAATTTTCTGCTGTGTTGAAATCAGAGAAAATGCACTTTTACTTACTGTTTTTGCATTGTGTATGGTGTAACTACACAGACAAACATGACTCCTGATGAAAAGCTGTTGTGTTTACTGATTGTTATGACCTATTATTTGATTGTTGTGTATCTTTCAATTAAAAAAAATTTTTCAAAAAAAAGAAATGTGGTTGTTTGGCTAGGTACATCGATCAAATTAAGTGAAAAAATGAATTACAGTTTTTATTTACAAGTTCACCTTATCCCCCAGGACATACATAGGGATTTTTTAAAAATGGAGTATATTCAATCACATTACGAAAAAAAAGGTTGTTTCCTCTAAACAGAAAATATTTTTAGAATATTGTTTATTTCACCTTTAAACCTTTTTAACTTCTGTATGTTTATAATATACATGATATATTGTTACAATAGTGTGTATATATGTGTGTGTGTATTTGTCTTATAAATGAATATACACCTAATGGAAGTGCATGCTCTACAACATTTTAATGATAAGGGTGCGTGATCAAAAAAGTGTGGAGACCTGTGTATTAGAAGACTCTGTTTTATGTAAAACCTTTAAATCTAGAAATGTCATGTAAAAGTTACAGATAGTATTTTTATACTGTATTTATTTTGTTAGGTAAGAGAATTGTTTAGAATTTCCTTAAATCACAATGAAAAATTTTAAAGTAGAAATTTTTGAAGTCTTTCAAATAGGGTAAATCATTTGTCGTGAAAATTTGCTTTTAGCTTCTCGGAAACGACATAAGAAGGACAAAGATGATGATAAAGCTTGGGAATATGAAGAGCGTGACAGACGAAGCTCTGGGGATCATAGGAGAAGTGGCCATTCTCATGAAGGCAGGAGGAGTTCCGGTGGTGGCCGTTATCGAAATCGCAGCCCGTCAGATTCAGACATGGAAGATTATTCTCCTCCTCCCAGCCTTAGTGAGGGTAATCCATAAACATCAAGGGATTCCTTATGCTACCTGATTTTACATTAGGGCTAACTTCTAAAATTAATTTTAAAATCTTTAATAAGCTAATTTCAACATTTTGATAACTTAATTTGTCCAAAAGGAAACCATATGTGTTTAGTTTGCATTGACATTGTTGCTTTAAATATTTACTTCAAAAAGATATGTGGGACAAAAATGAAATCAATTTAAGTTGTAATTCTTTTTAAAAAGTCTCCTATCTTATTTTTAGTTGCTAGAAAAATGAAGAAAAGAGAAAAGCAAAAGAAACGGAAAGCTTATGAACCAAAACTAACACCTGAAGGTAAATTTAGTAGTTTTATTATGTTTCCATGGTGTTCAGTTTGAATTGTCAGCTGTCTGCATTTAAAAATAATTTAAAAAAAATTTTTTCTCTACAACAGAAATGATGGATTCTTCTACTTTTAAGAGATTTACTGCTTCAATAGAAAATATTTTAGAAAATCTTGAAGACATGGATTTTACAGCATTTGGTAACTCATTTTAAAAAGTATTCTATATATGCTGTGTACCTAATACTTTCTGAGTGCTGTGGAGGGATACAGAAAAGAATAAGGTTCCTGGCCTCATGGAGGTGACACACATTTGGGGGGGGGCAGGGACAAGACTGAAGCAGTAAGAACAACGCAAATCAGTATATTATTGTGTGTTAGGTTTTCTGACATAGATAGGTGCCAAGAGAGGTCAAAGAATGGTGAGATGGGGTGAAATGAGAGTAATCAAGAGGAAACTTCATAAAGTAATTAAGAATTGTTAGAGCTTGAAAAATTGGTTGAATAGGATCAGTATAAACATTTGTAGTATGGAATTTTCAAAGGATGGCACACAGTATTTGGGGGACTAGGTAAATATATGGGCACAAACACTTAGAACATTGTCTGACATCAGTACATCTTCTAAACCACTTCATTGATAGAGTAAGACAGAGAATTGTATCGTTTCCTCTACTTTCACTTCAAAAAACATGAAGTGGTAGATCTAGCACTGTTTTTTTCTTTAGAATCAGTTTGATCCAGACAACTTTTTGCTGTACCTTCTGGGATTTCGTACGCTCATTGTCAGGTCACTTATCTCCACTTTTGTGACCTTTGTAAGTATAGTGGTTACCTAGGCTCCTCTGGATTTCTAACCCTGTTCAGAGCTGCATTTAATACTCAATTCTTCAGCTAGTATTTTTTTTTTTTTAAAAATGAACAGTTATGTAAAAGAATTAAATATCAGGCATATGTTAGCTGCCTTAGTCTCTTAACTGATGAATAGCTTTATGGTATGACTGAATTTTTAAAACACACATAATTTGAGAAAATTAATCCCCCTTCACTCCCAACACCAAGTTTTACTAGGGTAAGGTTGACAGTACTAAACTTCAACTCTTCAGATAGGATGTAGTTTGCAAAGTACTCATTTTCCAAAACAGGCTTCCTGTTCTAATAAGAATTTTTATTCTCATTACCCCTTTTTAAGCCAAGATTTTGCCTGAGGGATAATAAAAATATTTAAATGTTGCTATTATTTAAGTTTGGGGAGCGGGTGTCCAGAGGTACAGATGACCATGACTGAATTGCTCAGTTTAAGACATTTCCTAAAAAATAAATCAATCATTGTGAAATGTTTCTTTCACCTAAACTGTTGAATTTTTCTTTAGGCGATGATGAAGAAATTCCTCAGGAACTACTATTAGGAAAACATCAGCTTAGTGAATTGGGCAGTGAATCTGCTAAAATTAAAGCAATGGGAATAATGGATAAGGTATTTCTCTAAATTAAAGTTCATATGTATGTCTGGTAATAAATGTTTGGAATTAATTTTTTTTAGAGATTCCATATTTACATCTAAAATTTAAGTAGATCAGAGTTTAATATGTTTATTAATTTCTTAGTTCTTTAGAAAACAGTCATGATCATAACTATATCTAATTCAAGAATTATGAAGCAAATGTTGCTTAAAAAATAGTGTGCTGAACCATAGGGGAAATAACAAACTTTGGCATAATCCTGGCTTTCAAGGAGCTTACTGTATGTTGGGGGAAAGGGAAAGTGGAAAAGAGCCCTGATGAGATGCATATACAGATAATTCTGAAGTATACTATATCTACCACTTCATGAATAAATCAAAATCTTGCTATTCTATTGCTGTATATTTCTGAAAAAATAAGATGCTAAAAAATAAAAGAAATAGGAAACTACCAAAAGAATTTTTTTATTACCAAAGTTAGAATAACAAAATCTGTGTTGGAAAATTAAGGGCACATTTCTGATCTAAAGCAGTATAGGTAACCTATTAGTCCTTCTTAATCTTTGATTTAATAATTTCATTCCATTTAATTGTAAACATTCATATAAAAACAGTGAAATACTATTTCATTCATAAATCCACTAGGATTTTGCTCTGGCACTTAATTTGGGTCATTCTGAACCTGGGTGCCAAGAACTTATGGTTGGAGTTATGGCTTTAAGAGCTGTACTGATAATTTAGTGTTCCAGTACTTAAGTAATAGATCAGTTAAGTGCTATGATATTGACTCCATGTAATAGCACATATTGGTAGCACTTTAAGGTTTACATTCCTGTGATTTTGCTAGAAAAATATTTTCTCCACATGTGTCACATAACTAATAAGTTTCTGGGGCTTTAGAGGGAGAGATTCAAACCCAGATCTCCCAACTCCAAATCCAAGACTGTTACCTACTGTACCATGCTGCATCATATACAAGCATCTCTCTGAACCTTTCTCTGCACTATGAACTATAAAGATAATTATTGCTAGCTTAACAGTAGTATAATAATTATTAAAAACATAGGTATATCTGTGGAGTTGGTAGTGAAAGAGGTAGCTTCGTCATTAAGGGTTTTATTATCATTTTTATAGCATTTAGTTTGAAAAATGTTTCTGTTAACAAAATTTTTAATGAGTTTATGAATCATACTTTTACTCTACTTTCTAAAACAAGCAAGATATTTCTATATATAGGAATGTGTGATTGTTGCTATTGATATTTATATTATGAGGGATGCGTTAATTTCTTTTCTATAACCAAATTTCTTTTTATAATATCATAATAGAGCAAATCCAAATCTTAGGTATTTGAGTTTCTTAAAGTTATATAATTATGTGTACTTCTACTTCTAAGTATATTAGAAGATTCTATCAAGAACTTTTGTTATTATAATATACTATAAAACCTTTAAAATCCTATGCCCCAGGACTAGCTAACATACTCTTTTTAATACGAAAAAAATTATAGAGAAGGGAAATTATGGATATTCACTTTCTAAATGGGATATTTAAATTTAAAAGTTTACATCAGATTTATCTCTCTCAGCAGTTTCAACTATATTAGCATTTAACAATGCTAATTAATGGTCACCTAGTTCAGTCTTATCTTATTTGAAGAAACTGAGGAACAAAAAGTTTGAAGACTTTCCCAAAATTCATGTATCTAGAAAGCTGAAACTAGAATCCAGGTTACCCAAATCCTAATATCTCCTTGCTATTATATGTCACTGCTTCCTTCTTCCTTTTTTTTAGATTATTGTTTCTTCATAATAAAACTTTGTTATCTAACATTAATAATTCAATATATCAAAGATTTGTGATATCACAGGTGACATGTCAATAACTTTGTAACAAATCTCAGTGGTGCTTGAGGCATAGAAGTATGATGTGTCAAAGGCAGTATTTGAACCCAGGTTTTCCTGATTCCCAACTTCATTACTCAATCTACTATGTTCCTCTTCTATTCAGATTACTTATTTGATACAACAATAACTAATAGTTGACATTCACATAGTTCTTTAAGCTTGACAGAGCACTTTACATACCTTAACTCAATGGACCCTCCCAACAGCCTTTTATTTTAGATCCTTCAGCTATTGTTAGCCCTGCTCAGTTTGCAAACGAGGAGTCTGATAGCTCAGAAAGTTTAATGAGTTGCTCCTAGTCAGGTAGCCAGTAAGTAGTAGGTATGTAATTAAGACCCCTATCTCCTGATGGCAAGTCTATCATTCTTCTCACCACATATCATGGACTTCCACCACACTGTGACCTTTTTTGCAAAAAGTCATTGAATTGGTTAATAAATATCTGTTGATTCCCTGCAGTGTGTTAGATGTCATGTTTCGCAGACTCCCTCACATTTTGGGGAACTTCAAGTATAATTAATTCAGTTTTGTAGCCAACTACTATTAACTTACAGGTAGACTCTAGAGATTTATCTGTATTTAATTTCCTTCATGCCTTTGTTAGGCTTGGAGATAGCACCGTGCATAAAAGCAAACATACTCATGACTGGCAGCTGAGTGTGGTAAAAATGTAACCAAGATGAGAATCAGGGCATCTGGTCTTTAAGTTTCATCTGTAAGCAATCCTCTCACTTCTCTTCAGTCCCAGTTTACTCATCTAGAAGCTAGATGGACTAGAATCTCTAAGATCCTTTTTTATGTTCTATGTTTTATGAGTCCTCTTTAGAAATATCACCATTTGTAATTGTCTGTTGTCCTGACGTACTCAATCGTGGTGTCACAAAAACTATAAAATCCGAGGTATTGATTCCTCCTCAGAATCACACTTACATAATAGAACATCCAAAAAGAAAGAAGGAAGATTTGCTTTTTTCTCTTTGCTCTTGAATAGCGGTTTTCTGTTCTCTCGAATCCTAAATGGAAACTTGAAAAGAGCAATTTTAGTTAACTAATTACTGCATGTTCATCTCATTTTCTAGAAACAGTACAATAATTTGTATTTTTTTTGTAGCTTGCAACAGATAAAACAGTCAAAGTTCTAAATATTTTGGAGAAGAATATTCAGGATGGGTCCAAGCTTTCTACATTGCTAAATCATGTAAGTTTAAGATGAATATTGATAATTCTGCTTTTAATTGTGTTAGCATTATATTATACTGGTATTTTGACTTACAAGTATCTTTTTTTTTAATTGGTATTTCTTAAATGACAATATTTTTCTAAACACACTATATTATATTTCTTTCCATTTTAAGAGCTTTCATTTAAGAAGGTTTTTATATAGGAGGAAAATTCGTATCAGTCTGTCAGCAAGCATTTAAGACTACTGTGCTATGCTTTGACATAAAATATAAAGAATAAAACAATTACTACTTAGAATGAATTTATATTCTAACAAAGGAGACGTGTGTATGTTTTTAAATAAATGTGTGTGTTCATGTGTACATATAATCAGTGTTTGTGTGTATATATATATACATACACATATATACATATAATAAATTTAATAAGAGGTTAAAGTATTTTGGAGGAAAAGATGGTCAACAGTGTCAGATGCAACAGACAGCATGAGGACTAAGAAATGAACATCACTTTTGACATTCATTGTTAACTTCGGAGAGAATAGTTTTGATTAAATGGTGAAATTGGAAGCCAGTCTACAAAGGGTTGAAGAGTGAGTTGAGAGGAGAGGAAGTAGAAGCAAAGTATAGACAGCTTTTTTTTAGTAGTTTGGCCCAAAAAAGAGAGGAGAGATATAGAATGATAGTTTAAAAATGTGATGGGGTGTAGTTAGGGTTTCTTAAGGCTAGGGAAGACTTTGGTGGCGGTGCTTCAAGTCAGCAGGGAAACAATTTGAGCTAGTTATCAACTGACTTGTAATTGGTTATTACTTAACATTGCTGCTGACATATCCCCACTTGTGATAATGTTCATTCTAAAATGAGTATTAAAAGTGTTAAATCATGGCCTCAGACACTTGACACTCTCTAACTGTGTGACCCTGGGCAAGTCACTTAACCCCACTGCCTAGCAAAAAAAAAATCAAATACTTTATATCAAATACTTTAAATATTATTTTTCATATTCAGATAAAATTTTACCATTTATATCTCAAAATGACTGCACCAAATGATAATAGTTTTATTTTTATGCATATCTGTATGTTGTGATTGTTTATGAAATGGTTACAACAAGTGGTAGTGATTTTATGTGTGTGATGATTGTTTGTAAAATGGAAAAAGGCAAACTGCTTGGGATCTTTTCCCTCTTCGCAGAATTATAGAGTTGGAAGAGACTTCCTACCAGAGCATCCTTATAGATTTTGTTTGTGCAGGAATCAGTCAACAATGTATTAATCTCTGCTTTAAGGCTCTGTGTTAAGCTCTTTTGTAAGATATGAAGATATACATTATGTGCCTACTTTCAGAGTTTATGATCCAGTTGGATAGATGAAACAGATATCTGAGTAAAGTTAAATAGCTTTCAAAGGCAGTGTTCATTGAATGGTCAGCAAATACTTTTAAGAGTTTAGGATGAAAGTATTGTAATAATCATACTATACTCAGTTTGTGTTTTAGCTTGAAATTTTCAAATTAAACATTTATTAGAAACTTAACATCAATCATCAACAAGTGTTTGCTTAATAACTGTATTTAAATTAAGTACGTAATGCAACTTGTAACTTTGGCAATTCCCTTCTTCTAAGTCCCCATTAGTATTCTGTCATCCATTCCCATTCACTTTCTTTTATCACCATAATTAATGTGTACTCCATTCGTTTCTCCTTTTTTCCTTTGCATTATTTCATACAGAGTTTTGTACATTTCTTTGTGTTCCTCATAGTATTGCCTTATAGTATAATTCCAGTTAGGAATGTATCCTGACAGTTTTTTTTTTTAACTTTTTCAAAGTTTTTCACAACCTAATGCAGCTACAAAAATTTAGAAGCAATCTGACTACCCAACAACTCATGTTTAAATTTCAAACATTTTTTAAACATTTATTGACATCTTTTGTTTTTTTCTCCTAGCATCTCCCATCTCTAATTCCCCCAAGTTAGTCTCCCAAGGAGTCATCTCATACAAGAAATAACAATTTTTAAGAAAAAAAAAAGAAAAGAAAAAGCAAAGAAGAAAAGAATCAGTAAAATTAAGCAATATACCACAAAAGTTTGAAAATATACACAGTGTACAGTAGTGTGTCCTTTACAAAGGAGTGGGTTGCAAGTGCCTTATATAATCTTCTTTGGGGCCATTCTGGTTCTTTGTAATTTTGTAGCATTCACTTTAAATTGTTTTTGATTTGTTTGGAAAGAGCTTTAACTTAACTGCACTAAGGCTAATGAGATATAACTGTGATTTTTTTTCACATTCCTTTTTATGCCAGATATATTAATTTTGTTTATATAGAAGTTTGTCAATTTCATATAAGAAGTTATCTATCTTAGCATTTTTTATTGCCTCTATCCCTTATTTTATAAAGAATGCATCTCCTAACTACATGAAAGATATATTATCTGCTTTTCTAATTATTTTATATTATGATCTTAAATATTCAGGCCACACATCCATTTTGAACAATTAATAACAGTATTAGACAAACTGTTCTCAAAAAGTGAGAAAGTGAGCATTGTAATAGACCCCTTTTATGGGACACAGAATGAGAATAAGCCTGAATGTTTCTCAGAACCAGACAAACATAATACTTCCCAACTATGCCACCACATGTCTACCCTCTACCTTCTCTCTCTCTCTCTCTCTCTGTCTCTCTCTTACATGCATGCATACCTACATAACACACACACACACACACACACGCACACACACACACACGTCTCACTCCTTGAGGACAGGGGTTTTCTTGTTTATTTACATTTATATCCTATTGCTTCATTCAGTGGTCTTCCATACCTTTTTTTAGAGTTTCATTTTGCCACCTGAAAATAGTAGTTTTTATGTAGGTAAATAGTAAACTTGAAATTGTTTCCTCAGAAATATTATGTTCATCAAAATAGGTATTTGGGGTAGATTAACTTACAAACTCTTAACAGTCTTCCCAAATATGCATGTACTTTGGATTTCATAATAGCATTGTGTCCCACCAAAACAAAATCATAGGATCCAAAGCTAGAAGATGACCTAGGCAATCATCTTTCCTAAAATCTCTATTTTATAGAGGAATTCCCACGAGGTTAAGTGACTTGGTCAAGGTCACACAGGTAATAAGTTAAATGGAATTCATACCCAAGTCTTTTGGCTCCAAATTCAGTGTTCTTTCCACTGCAGAAAAATATTTACAGTGTTTTGACCATATGAATAAATGTACATAACAACACCATAGAACTATTAGTTGTGTAGAAATAGTTTCATACCTTAAGGATATTTGTCCTTGAAAATAACTGTCACACCTGTAGATTTCCATCTAGTGGTGGAAGTTGGAAGTGAAGTCCAGTATGTTAACAGTTTTCATTTGTGCTGTACTTTAAAAGCTGAATGTGTATATTCCTACTATATTAACAATATGTTCCTTTGTAGAACAATGACACTGAAGAAGAAGAACGTCTATGGAGAGACCTAATTATGGAGAGAGTTACAAAATCAGCAGATGCTTGTCTTACAGCCATCAACATTATGACATCGCCTAACATGCCAAAAGCTGTATATATTGAGGACGTAATAGAAAGAGTTATACAGTACACTAAATTTCATTTACAAAATACTCTTTATCCTCAGTATGATCCTGTCTATAGAGTGGATCCTCATGGCGGTAAGTTTGTCATTATTTATTGGCATGTATACTTTTTAATTTAGTCCTTAATAAAAACTTGTTATATATTTTTCCTAGTTAAGTGAAAAACAGAATTAACAGATGATTATTTTATAAATCTAAATCTAAAATAATGCTGAAATTAGAAAGTGTAGAAATACTGTCTTTGATTTTTATCATAAATATGACCCTTTATCTGTGATACTTCAACAAGAATTTATTTAGAAAATATTTTATGCACAGCAAAGCTAGCATTCACACTAATAATGGAAAAATACAGCTTATGTAGGTTCTGTTTTTAATCTGTGTATTCATCTAGTCTTTTCCAGAGATGAGAATGGAATTATAATTGTGAGAACAGCTGGGTTAAGTTTCAAAATCTTTCCCTTTCCTTAACCTCTAAAAATAGACAATGAAATAGACATAGTGTGGACAGTAGGAGAATAGGAGATATTGGACGTTGAATAATCTACACTTTGGCATATATTATTAAATTATTTTGACCATACTTAAAGTCAGATATGATTCCAAACTGAATGAATCAGTGAAATTCAAAATTCAGTTAATCTTTCATTTTGGTTCAAGTCAAGAACATTATATAGAAAGTCTTTGTTGTAGCATCAAGATTTTAATTGCCTACAAAGTATGCCATCAGTCATCTATTGCTATATACAAATGTTTACTTTTCAAATTAAATATCATCAAAGAACAAAGTTTTTACCGTAGTAAATAACCTTCATTTTAAATGGTTTGCTGGGAGGGTGTGATGTATTAATTGTTTGCCACAAATAAGAAATACACAGATCTTTCAATATTTCAATTCATAAAATTTATATTTAGTTCTGATTTTAAAATATTTTATTGATAATTTTTTTCCCAATTAAAAAAAAATTAGGAGGAGTATTAACCTCAAAGGCAAAACGTGCCAAGTGTTCTACTCACAAGCAGAGAGTAATCGTAATGCTTTACAATAAAGTTTGTGATATTGTTAGCAGCTTGGCAGAACTTTTGGAAATACAACTCCTGACTGATACAACAATTCTTCAGGCAAGTATTTCTAAGAGATTTTTTGTAATTTCCGAATGGTAACTTAAAACTGAAGAGTGGGTGTAATATTACTTTATTCACTTATCAATGCCAAATTAGAATTTCAGCTCAAATAGAATGTGTTTTTCTTTAAAATGCTGCATTAGAGGTGTAAGATAGTAAACATAGTTTTGGCCAAAGACATTTCATAAACATAGATAAATGCCTGCTTGGTTCTTTGAAAGATAAGCTACTTTTTCCCAAAAAGGGGATCATGTTACAAACACTTGATTGCTTTGTCCTGATGTTCTGAGTTTCTTAACTTGTCTTTAGGAAGGTTGAGGGTAAAGAAATGCTAACTATTGTAGCCCTCTGAGATAGAGTGTGTGTGTGTGTCTGTGTCTGTGTCTGTGTCTGTCTGTCTGTCTGTCTGTCTGTCTGACAGACATGTAACTGAGCTCTAGTGGAGCAGAATAAATAGCTGATTGGGCAGTTGAGTGACTGGCAAGAAAATGCAGAATGGTTCTCAGGGTCTTGTAGTAAGTTCATACATAGGTTATCTGGAAAGTTTGGGCATAATAGTGAAAGATTTTTTCCTCCATATTTTTTGTAGATATCATCAATGGGAATAACACCATTTTTTGTAGAAAATGTCAGTGAACTCCAGCTATGTGCCATCAAATTAGTCACTGCAGTAAGTAATTATAATTTCTGTAAATTGGTAGTTATTTTAATTATGTTACTAAGAAAATAATATTAATAAATAGTCACTAATACTTTGAAGGTTATTATTATCTGGCAGTTTTTAAAAATCTTCAATTATGTTGTATTTTGATAAATTATCTGCTTTATACATTTAGTAGATAGATCTCTTCGGGGTCAGTTTAATATAAGAAGATAATGATCCAGGAAAGCTTTCCTTGAAACTAAAAGAATTCTTAATAAATACTATCATAATGATTCAAGACCACTTAGAGGTGAAATAACCATACTTATTCTATTATTTCCCCTCTCTCCTATAGAATTCATGTTCCCTGAGGGCAGATACTATTTAGGTTTTTTCTTTGTATCTGCATTGCCTACTACAGTACCTTCACACAGTAGATACATATGAAATCCTTTTTGAATTAATAATAAAAAATATTACTTATATGTGACCATACTCTCAGGATATTTCCAAGTAGGAATTGATCATTTAGGGTGTTTAAAATGTTTAGTGTTTATGGTGCTTAGTATGTGCTGCCACTGTGGTACACTCTATAAATACAAAGAAAGTTAGAAGCCATCCTCTCTTGAGGAGCTTATGTTCTAGTTAGGGAGGGGACATGCGTAGAATCAAGTACATACAAGAAACATACAGAGCAGATGGGGAATATAATACTGTTTGAAATTAAAATAAAATCTATGTCATTTTTATTTTGAGCAAATGTTAATCTTTTGGGTTTTGTTTTGTTTTTTAATCTTACTATTGCTAAATAGGTATTCTCAAGGTATGAAAAGCACAGGCAGTTGATTTTGGAAGAAATTTTCACTTCACTTGCAAGATTACCAACCAGCAAGAGGAGTTTAAGGAACTTCAGGTAAAATAGAAGTTGTCTGTTATAATAAAGGCCTCAGGATTTTCTTGTTTTTGTTTTGGGTTTTGGTTTTTTGCTTGTTTTTGTTTTGTTTTGGCTCAAGTAGCCCGAATTACAGGCCCTCTGAGGCCTTTACCATCTATTTTCTGTTGTTTGGGCTATTCTGAATGACCTGGGAGTCAGAAAATCTCTTCTTATGTGTCACTTCCAACTTTACTTTGAAAGACTTGAGCATTATAGTCCCAGTAATGAATGTTGCAGTTCATGTTCTTGAAGCTCACTTTTGGGGAAGCAGAAAATTTAAAGTAGAAAATGGAATTTTCTTTAATAGTACTAATAACAACTAGCATTTACCTAGTGCTTTAAGGTTTACAAAATGCTTTGCAAATATCTTCTCATTTTATCCTCATGACAACCCTCAGATACGTTATCCCATTTTACAGTTGAGGAAACTGAGGTTAAGCAAGTAGAGGTTAAGTAACCTTCCATAGGTTATGCAGCTAGTAAGTCTGAGGCCAGATTTGAACTCAGGCCTTCTTGACTTTAGCTCACTATCCATTGTGCCACATAGCTGCCTCTTTAATCTTGGGACAAACTACCTGGTAGCAAGGAATTAGGGTAGGAAGAAGAATAACCTTAAGAAACAAAAATTGTGCTTTCATACATAGACTGAGAATGGTATAGAAAATAGGGAAGAATAGTAAGGATCAGCTTAACTCTTCCATGGATTTTCTATCTGTATGTTATTACTTAATCTGAAATTAACCAAGTTCAATCTATTTTCTGTTTTATCGTCACTTTTTAGATTTTTACTGACAGTGATTTTAACAGTGCTGTGTATATAAGTATTCATTAATTGTTGTTTATTCACATAATGAAGTAGAGTAGCTTGTACAAATCTTTTGTTGACTATATAAATTTTATTGCCCCCTTATATTTGTCATTTACAGGATAGCAAGGTGGCCTTTTAGAATAAAATGCTTACTTACCAACCTAATGCCAAAAAAAAAGTTAACTTCAGGTTGGTTGAGGTTAGATCAAGAGAAAAGTTTATAATGTAGTAAAATAGAATGAATACTGGATTTGGCATCAGAAGACTTAGATTTATTTAATTCCTTGCTTTGCCACTTAACTACTTATACAACCTTGAACAAGTCACTTAACTTCTCTGGGCCTCAGTTTCTTTATCTGTAAAATTGAAGGGGTTGACTTAGATTCCAGTCAAATCAATAAGTAGCTCCAACTCTTTAATAATTTTTTACCTGGGATCAACTGATCAATAAACATTTATTAAGCACCTACTATGTGCCAGGCACTGTGCTAAGCTTGAATCAAATCTAATTTCTACCACTCTGTAATTTTGATCAAATAACTTACCTTCTCTAGGCCTTAGTTTCCTCATCTGTAATATGAAGGGTTAGACTAGATGATATCTAAGATCCCTAACAACTTGGGAATCTAGTCTATGAAAGGGAGACAAGGGGCAAAAACACAAAACAAAACCAAAACTTGGCAAGATAGTGAAGCTGGGCAACTTCCTAAGATTTCATTCATTCTGTGCCTCACAAGAAGATTCAGTGGTCCTTCACCATTGTCTCAAGAACAAAATATAAACTCCCTTGGCATTTTAAGCCTTCCCAGTTGCACTTCAATCTATCTCTTCAGGCTGATATACCTCCCTCCTTCTCAATTTCTTTATGCTTAAGCCAAATAGCTTATTTGCCTATCATATCATTTTTTTTAGTGATTCAATTTTATTCTCAGTTGTTTATTTTCTCTCCCGTCTCTGCGTCCTCTACCTTTTGAGAAATCAATAAAAACAAAATTTGTTACAATATATGTTATCAGGCAAAACCATACCGTATTATTATTACATAAATTGTTCTTTTGATTCTATTCACTTGATTTTGAATTAGTTAATGAGGGTCTTCCCAGCTTTTTCTAAAACTATCAACATTTGTTATTATACAGTAGCATTCTGTCACATACATGTATTGGAACGTGTTCAGCCATTCCCCAATTGATGGGCATGACCCTCATCCCACTCCCACTCCCACCTCCACCCCTGGTTCCATTTCTTTGATAGTACAAAAAGAGCTGCCATAAATATTTGGGTACAGATGAGTCTTTTTCCTCTTTCTCTGAGTCTTTCCTCTTTGGGGCATAGACCTAAAAGCAATATTACAATCAAAGAATATGGACAATTTTTTTTTTAAGGCAATTGGGGTTAAGTGACTTGCCCAGGGTCACACAGCTAGTGCATGTCAAGTGTTTGGTCTGAGGCCAGATTTGAACTCAGGTCCTCCAGACTCCAAGGCCAGAACTCTATCCACTGCACCACCTAGCTGCCCCAAGTTATTTTCTTCAGTTAGGTTTTTTGTTTGTTAATTTCTTGTTTCAAGCTTTTGATTCTCTTTTCATATCTTTCTTCCATGGCTCTCGCTTGATTTTTTTTTTCAAGTAATTTTTTAGGGTTTGTTTTTTTTTTTAAACTCTTGCTTTAACTCTTCCAGGCATTCTGATTAGATTTGTGTCCAGGCTGCATTTTTCTTTAAGGTTCTGCTTGTAAATATGTTTGAATCATGCAACCTTCTTCTAGGTTTGTGTCTTGAGCTTCCTGTCACTCTAATATCTCTTTATAGTGGTATTTGTTTAGTTTTTGTTCATTCTTCCAGCCCTTTTCTCAACTTTGGACTTTATTTTTGTTCTGGGCTCTACACACTTTTGGGAGGAGTGTCTAACCTAATCATCTGTCCTCTTGTTTCCCTCTGCTGCTTTCAGTCAGTAGTCAATAAATGTTTGTTAAACACCTCCTGTGTGCCAGATATTGTGCTAAGTGCTGGAGATACAAAAAAGGGGGGGGGGGCATAGGGTATAACCTGCTCTCAAGGAATTCACGGTCTAATGGGGGAGACAACACATGAAAGGAAACTGAAAAGGACAGTGGTGCTGATTACCCAGAACCCCAGGTCATGTTGAAGTCCTACAGCCAGGGTGGGAAATTATCTGACAAGGTGAGAATTTCAGAGTTTATTTCATCTTGCAAAATGATGAGCTTCTAAACTTCATCTGGTCAGTAAACACCAGACCTCATCTAGAGATCATCCAGTACAAGAAATTAACCAGGTGGGAAATGATGAGGAAAATTCTCTGAGTGCCATTCTTAAATGGTAGAAAATCAGGGTGGAATTTCCACAACTCAAACTGGTGTCCTACAAGATTTCAGTGCTCCCAAAATGACGTGATCCTGGGCAAAATCTACTCACTCACCTGGTCTGAAGTCTGCAAGTTCTTGATCTAGGTTTAGGTCCTATCAGTTTGTCCCTGGTTAAGAGTTTCCACAGGTGGCTATTGCAGTCAGCCACTGTTTGCCTGCTGTAAGGGTCTATAGGTGTAGAGAAACTGAACTGTAGGCTCCCCTTTGGTCTAGGATTCCTGCCCTGGCTGTTCCGCTGCAGGTTTCCACTCTGGGCTGGAGAATAGAAACAAGTCCCCACCCTACTTCTGGGACCAGAACCACATAGCTATTATAGGCTTAAAGAACTTATCCTTGGGGCAGCTAGGTGGTGCAGTAGATAAAGCACGGGCTCTGAAGTCAGGAGGACCTGAGTTCAAATCCAGCCTCAGACCAAACACTAGCTTTGTGACCCTGGGCAAGTCACTTAACCCCAATTGTGTTTTTTAAAAAAAAAAACTTATCCTTGCTCATTCCCCGGATACAGGCCCACCAGCAACGGCTCTTGTGGGACCACTCCTCTCAGCCCTTGATCTATGACCCAGAACTGGGTTGTGAGCAAAAGAGCTGCCACATGACACCGATTCTTGCCCTCTGTACTAGTTCTGGTCTCCCCTGTGATTCCTTTATGCTTTGGTGCTTCCTGCCCAGTCCTTGGATGCTAGAATGCTTCCTGCCATGCACATTCCTAGCTGTATCCCTTCCCCAGAATCTGTAGACCTAAGTCTTCCTGAAGCATTCTGGGCTGGAAAAAGGACTCACTGTGTTATTTTTTTTTTCCCTTGGCTTTTCCAATCAGAGTCCTGTCTGGTGCTTTTTTCTAGATGTTTGTGAAGAATGTTTTGTGGGCAATCTGTACTGTGCTTCTTCCTCTTACCCTGCTGTCTTGGTTCTGCCCTTCACTGTTCCTCATTTGTGACATTCTCTCTCCCTGTCATTCTATACAGTGCATTTCCCTTTATTTTAAATCATTTAAAAAGTTTCTTGAATTTGTCCTTTTGAAGATTTTTTTTTAATAATGCAACTAAAGTATAAAACATTCTAGAAACCTGTTCTACTATATATGTACATAGTATTTCAAGGAAAGTTAACCAAATTAATTTTGAAATGTTAAAAAAAAAAAAAAGTCTTCCAAATCCAAAAAATTGATTTGGCATAGATAATCACAAAAATTAGGCTTACATTGCTAAGGCACTTTTATGTTTTTGTATTTTTTTTTCTGGACCATGTATAATGCAGTAGTGATTTGCATACTACTATTTTATTATGGGTTTCCTTAAAAGGAAAATTTGTATACAGTGTCATTCTAATGCTAGTTTTTTGTAAATGTGTGTTTAATCTCCTTTCTTGTCACCATCATCAGCTATATGCATAGCACTGTATTCCCTGTTAATCTTTTTTCTGTCATAAATATGTAGCTTTCTGTCAGAAATATAAATGTTTCTCCTGAACCATAATAATACCTTTGTGTAGTTTGGGATCAGTTCTGGCTTATTAACCTTTAGCTTAAATATTCTACTACCCAACTATTTGGAAAAATTACCTGAAATTCAGATTTCTACGTCTTATACTCCTCTGCATGTTTATATTCAAAATAGTTGAAAGGATCTGTGATCCCATTAATTAGAGATTTCCCTCCAGCTTTAAAGATCACAACCTCCGGGCCCATACTGTTCAACTCTCATCCATGTCCCTCTTCATTTTCTTCATTTTCAAAGCTCCCCATTGGTTACATGTTGAAACCAGCAAGAGTCTCATGGTGCACCTCTCCATTGACCTTTGTGATATTTGTTTTTAATTCTTTAAATCCTGTTGTATTTCATTTTTTATTGCCATTCAACACCACTGCAAAAATATTTAAAAAGATGGACTTTTGTTTCCATGGGAAGCATGAGACCATAAAGTAATTTTACAATTTCCTGAGGGCAGTCCAGCCCACGCTTTTCTTTCTGTTCAACTCCAGATCTCACTTGTTGTTCATTGTATTGTCTGTCCTCCATATGCTTTTTTTTTCTTTTTTTGGTGAGGCAGTTGGGGTTAAGTGACTTGCCCAGGGTCGCACAGCTAGTAGGTGTCAAGTGTCGTGCGGCCAGATTTGAACTCAGGTCCTCCTGACTCCAAGACCAGAGTTCTATCCACTGTGTCCCTCTTCATATACATATTAATGAATAAGCTCTATAAATTTTCCATCCAAATGTACATTATAATTTGGGCAAAAACCATTCTTTGTCCATTTGGTCCTTTCTGTGTGGATGGTCAAACTCTCTGGAATGGTTACACATCTCTTCTGACAGGCAGTTCAGCATTCAAAAACTTAATGCAATTACCTGTCATCACAAAAAGGAGCATTTGGAGGACTTCATTGTCCACAGAAAAACTTCTTAAACTTGAACCATGTTGAATCATCTCCATCACAGCAGCAAACACCTTTGGCAATCATATAGCTCCTCGTTTTATGTCTTACTTGATGTTTATGTTTAGAGGTTTGTTGAATAGGATTATTTTTGCTTTTTCAAAGAATCTTAAATAGTTTTGATGGAGGTGATACTTCCTTAGAAAAGACACTTTAAAGCGCTGTTTTGTTCTGCCAGATCAGATATTTTTTTCATAATCAGTAAGCATGATGGGATGTTGTTTTTCCTACATCTTTCAAGCAAACAAGAAATTTTACATACATGTATGTATATATACATATATGTAAACACACATGTATGAAAGCTTGTTTATTCCTTATGATACTCTGACTGAGTATGCCCTCCATTCATCAGCATATAACTATGTTATTGATGTTTTCTTCATCACTTTTTTTTGGCATTAAATAAGTCCTGCTATTTTTTTCCACATCTTTGGTATCTTCCCTCTTTTTATGAGGATTTGCATATTGATCCCTTTGTGCTCCCATATTTGTGTATCCTCTGGCATAGATTTCTATATAGGTGTGATCCATTCTTGCTTTTTTCTCCATCTTTGAGATCTTAATACCATATCTGCCTTCCATATAAGAACATCTAAGACTGCGAAATTAGAGTCTAAATGTGGTGGTTTCACCAACTTTGAAGATGAAAACAGTTTGCTAGAGTAATCTTTATGGATGTTTTACAGTTTCTTCTATTTATTCTGCTACTTTCATTTCATCCTTAAATACCCTTGAGATTGACTTTGCTTACTTAGATTTGTAGCCAGTCTTACATTAAACTCATTTTATTCTCATCTTCTCTTTGCTTTATAAGAAGATACTGCTCATAATTACCATTTTTCATAAGATTTTGCAGACAAGTTTATAACATAAACTGGTGTAGCCATTCAACACCCTTAGTCATGTGTGACCCTCATCTGTTCCTGCAGTAACTGTAACCAGGTCATAGAAATCAGGGACAGAGGGTAGTGATAATCACTGTTTCTATAAACTTGTTTTGACTGACTGTTGGAATTATAAATGTGTAATATCCAGTTGTATAAGCTGAATCATATCAGTTTTTATATTCTTGACATATATATAACATCAGAAGAAAGACATTGCAGGATGCATCACAAGTCATCCTTGAAAAGACAAATAAAAGTGTTGGCAGGATAGTTTTATTTGACTTCCAAAGTTAATTAGAAATATTATTTTATGGTATATCTGATTATCTTGTATTAGAGTGCCGTTAATAAGTATTTGCAAAAAGACAGCTCTGAAAGTAATTACACTTAAAAACTAACATTGGTTACTAAGGGTAAAGAGGTAGAAAAATTCTACAAAAACTCATTAAGACCTTCCATATTAAATATACATACACTTTGATATTCACTGGCTAACCCAAATGTGGGGAAAAGTGATAGCCATAAATATATAGAAAAGCCAAATTCAGGAGAAAGGAATGAAAGACACCAAAGAATTGCAAACCACACAGAAGCTTTACATTTTTATATCATTTGCATTTTATTGGAGAAAAGATGTGGTAGAAGTTGGACATAGCAAGCACCAAGTAATGGTACAAAAAATTTAAATAGATTATATTTTAATAGACAGGGAAAACTTATTTTTTATACTAGAGTTGTCTTTGAATCAGCTGTGTAGTCAGACCACTGACTTGTCAGTGCAAAGATCAAAATAAAGAAAAAACAAAGACAGAGAATTGTGATGAGGTAAAGATATAGAGTACAATTGAAGTAATTCAGTCTTGAACTATATAAATAAGTAATCCATAATGAGAAGAGAGAAATGTACATCAGAGATGACATTCACAATAAGAATTATAATTTTATACAGAACTTTAACTGCGGCAAATCTCTTGTTCCTCAAGACTGAAGGAACCCAGAAAGCTCCTTAGTCAGCAAATATTTCACTTACTAATACAGGGAGCGAAATGACCATACTACCAAAAAATAAATAGATGAAGCACTGAATGTTTTTCACTTATACCATTAATAATTTCTTCCTCTTCGAAGTTTAAGCCATTGACATCTGACTTTGGACATAATCAAGATTGTAAGAAAACTTTTTGCACAGTAATAGAAAACTAAAAGTTAGTATCTGGAGTTTTAGAGTAGGTTTTGCTTTTTTTTTTTTCTCTAAGAAAACTTCTTATTCCATGTGCCTTAAAGTATTTCATAGTTTACAGCTTTTCTCAGTCAGCCACATTTTTTAGACTTTTTCACGTGTTATATAGATGATAACTTGTGATACTTTATGTAAAATGAATAAACTTCACTACTTTGTTAGGGTTTGGAAATAATTTGCCATTAAAATAAATATTCTTTTCTGCTCTGAATGCAACAATAAAAGGAACTAGCTTAAAGAGTGTTTTTCAGTGTTTTCCAATCTAACGGCTTCTCCCCATCCTTCTTACTCAAACCATATCTTACTTAGCATTTAAAACTGCAAAAACTTTGTTATCTTTCTGTAATATTTCCTTTATTCTACTTAAGTACTTAATTTACATTTGAATATCACTATAAAAATAGTAAGTTTTTATGCTTATCATATTTTTGTCAAAAGTATTGCTTTGTGTCTCACTTTGTATTCAGTTTTAAACAAGAACTACACATTATGCTTTCTGTTGTAACTGTCTTCTGCCCCTGCTAGTGCAGAGTCTCCGCACAGTGGGTACTCAGTGGATGAAGAAGACAGTTTGGCATAAAGGAAGAGAATGCAATAGATTTTAAGGAATGGGATCAGGCTTCAGATTCACAAATCTGCCACTTGCCTTGGTCAAGTCACTTTACTTTTCTGAGCCTCAGTTTCCTCATCTCTAAAATGAAAGGACCCCTTCAGTTCTAATTTGATAGCTATATGGTTGTTGTTGATTGACTTTAAGAATTTGGGGATCTTTCTTAATATTTTCATGAGCCAAATATTCCCCTGTAAAACTAGATTAATAATAGTGTAATCACCAAATATTTAAATACACTAAAATATTTTTAAGTTCAAATTATCCAGAATATTCTGCATAATTATGTTTTTTATTTCCTGTTCTTAGATTGAATAGTAGTGATATGGATGGCGAGCCTATGTATATTCAGATGGTGACTGCACTGGTTTTACAACTTATTCAATGTGTAGTACACCTACCATCAGCAGAGAAAGACTCTAATTCAGAAGAGGAATCAAACAAAAAAGTAAGGAACATTTTTTTTAAGTATATTGAATATGTTTTTATGCATATGTCTATGCCTAAATTAAACTCTCACTTAGTGACATAGTGACTTTTGTAAAATTATTTTCTCCTTGGTGCTCTTTGAAACAAATGTTCATGATAAATGGGATTTTTCTTGGGGGATTTAAAGACAAATTTTTTTCCCACAAGAATGCATGTCTAAGGTTATCATGGAAATTAGTAGGAACATGATTTAGCCATGTCATTTACAATTCATAAATAATTTACAAGAAGATAGGGTGTGTCATAAAGCAAGCACTTGATTTAGAGTCAGTCAGAAGACCACAGTTACAGCTCAAATGCAAGTTATTTGGCCTTCCTGAGTAAGTCTGTGTCCTTATCTGTAAAGTGGTAGTGATAATAGCTAACCTGTCTACCCACCTTGCTTTTACCTTTTATAAGGACTTATTGATATAATATGTGAGAACATATTAAAAAGTGTTATACAAATACAGGACATTATTCAAGTGTTATTAATGCATGAAACCAGCTGGTCTGTTATTGACCAAGCAGTAATCCGTGTTTAATCTCAGTTCTTTTGAATTCTTTTTCCAGCATCCCAGTTTTAACTTAACTTCAAGCAAATCATCCTAGACCCTTGATCATCTGCTATAGTCTTTTTTTCTTTTACTGTATATTCTTCAAGTAATTTTTCTTAATGTCTTGTTTAAGGCCCTCTTTGTAATGTTGGCCACAACTTCCTCTTATCCTGACCTTTGGAAAAGTAGATCATTGCTAGTTATATACACATGTATTCATATTGAATTCATTTGCTGAGTTGATCCTTAATAATTTTTAATTTATTTTTATTTTATTTATTTATTCACACACACACACACAAAAACTAAGTTAACTTTATTGTACCAGTATTAAAATTAATTTTTGTAAGAAATGAGAATTTACTTAAAGTGTAAGATTATTGCCAAAATTTTTAGGATATAAGTGGATTTTTTTTTTAACACTTATTACAACTGATGCTTTGTTGTGGTGACTGTAAACATTCAATAATAGCACACTCCAGTGACAGTGCTACTTTGTAGGTTATTTTTTCCTATAATCTAAATTAATTTTTCTTATTTTAGGTGGATCAGGATGTCGTCATTACTAATTCTTATGAGACAGCTATGCGAACAGCACAGAATTTCCTCTCCATCTTCCTTAAAAAGTGAGAGTGTAATCATATATAACCTATTCAAATTGCTGGCCTTTTCAAGGAGGGCAGAGGGGAGGGAGGAAGGAATAGAATTTGGAACTCAAGAATAAAAAAAAAGATGTTAAAATTGTTTTTATGTGTAATTGGAAAAAATAAAATATGAAATTTTTAAAATGGGGAAAGGGGGAATATAAGTAAAATCCCATAGTATGTCTGTTTTTCAGCATATTGGTCTATGAAAAGCTATAAAACTAGATTCAGATTATCATTTTCCTTTTATAGAAAATATGGTTTCACGAGTCTATGGAGAAAGGATGGAAGGAATAAATGAAAATGGAGCCAAGGTTAAAAAACATGAGATGCTAGAGAGAGAGAGAGCATTTTTCATTTCGATTAATTGAATGTAGTACCTCACAAAGCATAATGTGTTACGTTATCAGGGATAAATGTAACAAAAATAAAGTAGAACATCATGAGTAAGGGCATTTAAAAGAAAAGGACACCTTTGAGGGTTGTGATATAGTATTTAAAATAGCCTATTTAAAGCCATGTTTAATTAAATGGATATATATTTACCTTTTGCTTGAACTGGGATATCTAAGAGATTTGTATCAGCTCTTTTTATGAAAAGCCAGTGTTTAAATTCATCTCCTTTATTACTTGTCTTGAACAGATGTGGGAGTAAGCAAGGTGAAGAAGATTACAGACCACTCTTTGAAAATTTTGTTCAAGATCTCCTTTCTACAGTCAATAAGCCAGAATGGCCAGCTGCCGAATTATTACTTAGCTTGTTAGGGAGACTCTTGGTAAGAATATAGAATTTTAAATTATTAGAATACTTCTGGACAGCATAATGTAGATGTATGCTGTATATCTTGTCTGAGTTTAAGAAGTCAAATATTTTTCTCTTATGTGGATAATAACATCCAATACTTTACAAAGTAACTTTTCATAAATTTTCATTTTATTAGCTTTCAAATGTTTCGTATAATTAGATTAGGTAAAATGATCCACTAATTGCAGTTTTAATAGATTTTTTTTTTTTGGTACATGATTTGAGAAAAATGGACAGGGGTATCATTTGACCCCAAGTTGTTAAATTCTCCTTACTTGAGGTTTTAAATTTGGAACACAGTAATGACAAAATGAGATATTTCATTTTGAAATTTTACTCTGAAATATTTCAAATGAATGAATGAAAGAGCAGTAATTAAACACTATGTACAGAGTACTATATTAAGCACTAAGGATACAAATAGGAAAACAAGACCATCCCTGTTCTCAGGGAGCTCACCTTCTAAGATGAGAAGGCAGCATATATGGAAGTTTCAGCTGCAAAGCAGATAGTAATGGGCATTGTCATTTCCATTAACCTAACTATATCGATTTATGTTGTTAAACCATTTGACAGTGCCAAGAGCTTTGGTGGAAAGTTTTCTTTGCCTAGTCTGTAATAGTTGTGGCTGCTAAGGAGGTAAGGGCTACATTGTGTAAGTTGATGGGTGACATGTACACAAGCAGTGTTTCCTTGAACTATGCTGGGAGGGGAGGTCAGATTGGAAGCAGTACCAGTGGGAAGTGCTTCTGTTCTCAGGGTTTGGGGGCTTACCTGCTGGTTGTTAATAGTCAACAACTGGCATTGGTGATAGAGATGACTGGCCCCTACTCTACAAAGTCCTGTCTTTGTCATTGTCCCTTCCCCCCCCCCCATGATAGCTAAGAGAACAAGCTTAGAAGTAAGGCCAGTGGTTTGTGGGGCTCTTCGGCTTAGGGTCCTGTGCCGTCTCTACCAGGGTCTGAGTGAAGATGGTAGAAATGTAAAAAGGTTTATGGAAAAGATAGCACCCAAGAATGTTCTTTTTATTTTTGCTTTTTTTTCTTTTTCTAACATTTTCAGATATCTATCAAGTTAAAAAATTAACTCGTGTAAATTTCTGATACCTTTTGAAATTTTAGTCCAATTGATAGATAGATTGATGCAAATGTTCCTCATTGATCTGAGGTAAGGAGTATTGCCTGACATAGCTCCTCATCTCCAAACTGGCATTACACACAAGAAGGCCATTTCTGGGCCAGCCTGAGAAGACTGGGCAATGTTTATTTAATGGATTCAATAAGGGGAATTCCTATCAAAATGTTGTTATATTAGCAGTGATTTTTAAGACCACATTTAGATTTTTGAAATATGAAACATTAAAAGGTTTAGAATCTTAGCTGTTAACTTATTTGAAGCTACTTGATATAAAGGCAGCATGGCATAGTAGAATGTATGTAGCACCTAGAGTCAGAAGAGACCAGGGTTTGAATTTTACTTCCATCTAGCTTTGTGACTGTGGACATGGCATTTAATGTCTTTGTACCATTTATATCTGTAAAATGGGACTAATAATACTCGTAGTGCCTAAGTAGACTGGTTATGAGGATGGAATTAAACAATTGATATAAGATGCTTTGCAAATCTTAAAGCGCTATGTAAATTTCGACTATGAACTAAAGAGTATGGTAACATCTTAATCTTAAATTTCTTTAATAATAAGAACTCAAGTAGGCAGCAAAGTGTAATAGAATATGGGTAACTCCAGAGCTATTGTCTCTTTTCCTGCTTCTGCCACTAATTATGTGACTTTAATTCTAGCAGTTCCTTGTGGAATTATATTACTAATAGTTTGTTTTTTAAAGATGTCTATTTAAAAAAAAAAACACAAATGGACTTACCCCACAAGTTCTTGCTTGCACATGAAAATGCACCCCTCTCACCTAGATTATTGCAACATCCTTCTGTTTGACCTTCCTGCTTCAAGTCTCTCCACTGCAGTCCATCCTACACACTTTGGGCAAAGTGATTTTCCTGAAGCTTAGAACTGGCCATGGCATTCCTCTATCCTGTCAACTCTCCTATTTGAGCCTATTGCCTCTAGGATAAAATATATGTTTCCCTGTTCAGTTCTTAAAAAACTTCGAAACCTGGCCCTCACCTATTTTTCTATCCTCATTAACATTACTCTCCCTCTTCATAGTTTATGATTCAGCAAAAAGGACAACCTACAAGTCAAAGTTTTTAGACTCTATCAGTTTAACATTTGTGTCTGTAACACAAATGTTGTTACAAAGAGATATGAAGTTTTAAGATGATTTGATATGATGGTATTTTGGCCAAAATGTTGTCTATAAATAAAATGAAATCCAACTTAATTTTGGTGTTTAGGTTCATCAGTTCAGCAATAAGTCAACAGAGATGGCTTTAAGAGTGGCATCTCTTGATTATCTTGGAACAGTAGCTGCACGATTGAGAAAAGATGCTGTTACAAGCAAAATGGATCAAGGATCTATCGCCCGAATTTTAAAACAGGTATCACACTATAGAAATAAAATTGTAGAAAAGACAGGAAGCTTGTTTTAGTCTATAATATAGTTCAATGTAGCATTTTCATAAATGCTTTTGTTATTAGGTAACAGTTTGTTTTCTTATAAAAGGCTTTTTCTTATAAAGGACTAATTTTAGGAAGTAATTTGAATATGTAATGGTTTTTCAAGGTTTCAAAGAGAAAATTAAAACCAGCTAATAATTTAAGTTTGAGATGAAAGTTCAATATGTGCCCTTCACTCCATACTTGGCCCTGGCACTGTACTAGACACCATATTAAGGGACAGCTCAAGTAGTAATGCCAAATACACTTAAGTCTGAGAAGAAAACTCTGTAGACCCCTCATGGCAGAAAGAATCTCTTGCTCTCTAGATCTTATTAACTGCTTTACTTTTAATTTGTTGTCCCACCATGGAATAAAGTGTCTGTAATACAAATCTAAAGACATATCAATTTTATTCTTCAGGATTTTATATTTTAAGTAGTTTCAAAAAAATTAGGCAGCATATAGTAGCATAGATTTCAGAATATATGTACTCATATTATGATATTTGAGCATCATTCTTTGAGCTGGCCTGCCAGATTGGAAATAAGCATTCAAGGGGAAAGGGTTATTTTTGTTCCTCTCTGCATGTGGTTAAAACTGGAATGAGAAATTATTGTTTCTCTCAAGAGATATGTTATTTTGAAAGTTTTTATACTGTGTACCTATCTAAAGAATAAACTCTTTGGAAGAAAAGTACTCCATATGAAGAATAAAGCCTTAAATTAAGAATGTAGGTTTTTTTTTTTTCACTTTTCAAATTCCTATCATATTTTTGTTTTTATTTCTGTATTTAAATAGTGTCTCATCCTCATTCTCTAACAACTTAATTCTTCATTCAACTAGATATTTTCGTATCACGAATTAAAATCTTATAAGTATTTATTCACTATACTGCAGGTTACAGGAGGGGAAGATGAAATTCAACAGTTGCAAAAGGCTTTGCTAGATTACTTGGATGAAAACACTGAGACTGATCCTTCACTGGTGGTAGGGTTCCATTTTCTTCTTTGGCTGTGTCAATTATATTTGGGTAGGGCCTTATAGAAAGTTGAAAAATTGTATCTTGGGGCAGCTAGATGACCCAGTGGATAGAGTAGCAGCCCTGGAGGACCCAAGTTCAAATCTAGCCTCAGACACTTGACACTTACTAGCTGTGTGACCCTGGGTAAGTCACTTAACCCTGATTGCTTTGCCCCCCCCAAAAAAAAAAGAAAGAAAGAAAGAAAAGTTGCATCTTGTACAAGATGCTAAAGATGTTGGAAATCTTTATTTCTAGAGAGAACAAAGGATTGACTCTATCTTGAAATACATTAAAAATGGTTATTAGAAGATAGTAATCAACTATTTTGCAACAATGATTTGAATTGCACATAAAGATAATTTTCTAGTTAGTAAAGTACACTGAAGTATCACTATAAACCTTATACCTGTGGTCCCTAATTTGAGAATTTCTTATAGTTTGGACTTTCTGAATTCAGGTGGACCTGTCTTACACTAAATCTTGCTCTTTAATAGTTTTATAATAGAGCTAATCACCAAAAAAGAGTTGTGATAATTTCAGAAGACTAGACAGTTATTTAGTTCAATCAGTAGTGGATTGTTAGGAGATCCATCTGCTACCATATTGTTTTTTTTAAAAAATATTTGAAAAGCAAATACTAAAAAGCCTTTGTCCTATTTTTTTTGTAACATAAAGTTTACTATAGTCTCTAAAGCCTCCCAGAAGTGAAGCCTAATGTTTTTAAGTCTATCACAGCATCATTTTGTTTGTTATACAGCTCATGTCTAGATTTTGCTGTACATTTATTGCCATAATACCTAGGTGTAATTTTAGGTAACATATCAGGCATAAGAATGAAGGATACTTCTTAAAGAAAATGCTGTTGAGTATTTTCCTTTCAACTTCAGGCTAGTCTAACTTGCCTCCTCCTACTATCCCAGACTGTGCTAATTGCTGCTATTTAATGTCATGAATTAATGTCAGAGGTAGAAGATAGTATGACTACTTAAAATTATTTTACTGATTAGTGCTATATTCTTAGTGAAGGGAAAAAAAACTCAAAACACCAAAGACACATTTTTTTAAGCTTTCACTGTTTAATTCCTAATGCTTTAGGTGGTCCCAAGCATGGAATTATCTTGATTGTGTATATCACTGTTCTTATGTGAATACTGTTATTGTGTCCTATATTTTGTGTGAAATAGTATGTGGGTTAGGATGGTGTAAGGGAAAGAAGCCTGGACTTGAAATTTTTGGTTTTCTGATGTAGAATCTTTGCTACTTTGTAGCTATGTGAACTTGGGCAATTTCTTTGATGTTTCTGGACCTGAGTTTCCTCATCTGTAAAATAAAAGAGGTTAACATAAAATTATTTTAAGGTTCCTTTTTGCTCCAGATTTCTTTGGATCTATTTCACGAAGTTATATCCATTAAAAAAAAGGTCTCTTTTTTTTTTCAACAATCATAAAAGTCCTCTCTCATTAAAGGCCTTAGGACTATTCTAATTTTCTCCAAACCTTCATATTCCCATGAACTTTTATGTAGTTAGATTTGGCATTTTTTAAAATTATCTGTAACAATGCATAATAAATCAGTATTCTAAATTATGACATTAATAGCTCTATCAATCTCAAGTCTATATATTTTCTCCCTAGTTTTCTCGTAAGTTTTACATAGCTCAGTGGTTTCGAGATACAACTTTGGAGACAGAAAAAGCAATGAAATCACAGAAAGATGAGGATTCATCAGAAGGGACACATCATGCAAAGGAGGTCGAAACAACTGGTCAAATCATGCATCGAGCTGAAGGTCGGAAAAAGTTTCTTCGAAGCATTATTAAAACCACACCTTCTCAGTTCAGTACGTTAAAGTAAGTTCTGCAGGAGAAATATATATTTGACATAAATGCATAATCACATTTTTATTTTATTTTCCTTCTTAAAAAATTTTTGTGAAAAAAATTTTTAATGACTTCTTACAGGATGAATTCTGATACTGTGGACTATGAAGATGCTTGCTTGATTGTAAGATACTTGGCCTCTATGAGGCCGTTTGCCCAGAGCTTCGATATTTATTTGACACAGGTAATTGCAGAAAGTTTTTGTGCAGTGAAATAGAGTTGGTTTACGGATTCCAGACCTGTAGTACAATATGCATTCTTGAGCACAATTATTTAATAAGCAATTTAATAAATTGCACAGATTTTCTTTGTATTATTTCATTTTTTTGCCATGCCTGCTTTTTCTGAATGTAAAATTTACCAATGCATAATGAGGCATTATCAGATAGATTGTGGCATTAGGAAGTCACAATATATGTAAAATCTTCAGTTTTACTTTTTAGCCATGTATTTATTTTGGAAAATCATTTAAAACCTGTTCTGTTAACCTTAAAAAAACCTTACAAAAAAAAAGGAGCAAGAAAGAAACCACATCTAGAAATGTGCATGATTTTATCAGTTTAGAAGAGTAGTTTTAGAAATTATATTTTGGGACACTTATATAAAAGGTCATAACTCACTGTTATGATTTCATTTGTACTGGTTACCTTAATAAAAGTCATTTGGACAGAGGTATCAGTGGAGTTGTATATCCTTCTTGCAACTGAAGCATCACAGTAATAGCTGTATTAAGTTGAAGATTATCAAGACAATAGGAATGCCCAAAATTTTAGAATCTGTAGTTTTCAACATGCACTTCCTTTTGCTACTTGAATTAGGTCACCAGGATTACACTATCCTACTTTACCAAACTTATCAAAATGAAAGGAAGTGGTTAGATTTCTAAATGTTGATTTTAGTTTTTGTTATATGTTCTTTTGCTGCATTATTTTGCATTCTGTATATTCTGCCACTTTATAAAATTCATTAGGATTTCTACTTTTTCTTACCAGATTCTACGAGTACTTGGTGAAAATGCAATAGCTGTTCGAACAAAAGCCATGAAGTGTTTATCTGAGGTTGTTGCTGTAGACCCCAGCATTTTAGCAAGGGTAAAACAGAAAACAAAAAAGCAAAAAAGAGAAATTGTTTGTATTTTTGTTTTTCTCTCCATAGTGATCAATTCCACCTGTCAACAATGTATAATTTGCATTTTTCTTTAGTTGGATATGCAACGGGGTGTCCATGGAAGATTAATGGATAATTCCACTAGTGTCCGTGAGGCAGCAGTAGAATTATTAGGTCGATTTGTGCTCTGTCGACCTCAGCTCGCTGAACAGTATTATGACATGCTGATTGAACGAATATTGGTAGGTTTGTTTTGTGATATAACTCATTTTCATTATATTGCTCTATTTGTTAAGACAAACTTTCTTTTTTCAGGCCTCCCTGATTCGTGTAATTGAGATGATAAATTGTTATCCTTACAACTTCTTCAACATATGAGGAGTTGCCTATGTTTCTAAAATGTGTTTTTAATAAAAATTCAAGAATTTGATTCAACGTATAAATAACAATTTTGTGAAGAAACTAATAATATACCAAGTACAGTCATTGGTACCAAACTGGAAACACTTTGACTGTAGGCTTATTGACAGACTATACCAGGTGTCCCAAAAGTCTTATTGTACTTTTAAGTAATAAAGTTGGAAGAACTGATTATGCTTATATTTAAAGTGGCTTTTCAACCAGCTTGGCCGTAGACTGAGGAATTCTTTGGCAAAAAAAAAAATCCAAGTTGTAGAAAGATCGCATTCTGCATAAGTGGAAGGAGTACTCACAAAATGAAATTATTGAAGTCTGTGTATATTATACTGTTTATTTTGCTAATTGCTCTGTAGTTAACTCATCTTAAGCAGCTTCCTGAGGAAAGGATAGGCTCATTTTAAGGTGGCTTGTCTTACTCAAGATCATATGGCAATTCAGAGACAGGATTTAGGATTTCTACTTATGCTTATAAATAAGCTTGTTTCTTGATTTTGATACATTCTGAGTTACTGCCTCTTTTTCAGAATTTTATTTAAAATTAGTTAAAACAATGTTAGAAGCCAGAGATTTCTTCCAATGAGAAAATAGAGAGTGAGCAAGAATTCTAGAAAATCAACAAAAAAGGCTAGAATTTGAGGATTGTGTATGAAATTGTGAATTACTAATATATAGTAAATTCATCATAGTACAAAAAAGGCTAGAATTTGAGGATTGTGTATGAAACTGTGAATTACTAATATATAGCAAATTCATCATAGTAGTATTATCATTGCCATGCTTGTCTATATAAAAGTAATATTTCCTTGTTTTCCTTTTTGGTTGTTGTTTTAATGAAAATAGCCAAATTCAGTAAAATAGTAATAAATGATTGAAAACTAGTATAGTACAGTCAAAAATAACGCTGTGCTTAGAATCATAGCACGTGCTGTTTAGAAGAGAGCTATCTACACTAGTAAAATGTTCTAAAACTCTCTCATATGTATATATAGTGATACATAATTATGCATGCCATTCCTACCGCCATTGAGAACAGTGTGATAGATTAAAGTAGTTTCAGTGTCAGTGATACTTCCACTTTTGAAATAAGTAACAGTTTCTGGCTATGAGATAAAAGAATATTTACTGAGTCACCTGTTTTTTCATCCATGAAAATGGGGGAAATTGTGCTTGTTTGCAAGCATGAAAAATCACTACTCGAAATGCCATCCAAATGAGTTTTATTTGGGATGGTACAGAATGAGAGGAGAAAAATATATTATACAAATACGAGATGGAAGTAATTTTATGTGTAAAATCTGATATAAAAGTATCTTTAAGGGGCACAGTAAACATAAGTATGGGTCAACAATGTATAATAGTTTAAAAATACACAAGGAATTGTTAGTAGATAAAAGACTATCACATGGGAATTATAAAGTAATTCTCTCACTGTATTTAATGGTTATCAGCACCTTCCTGTAGAATAGTGTAGCCAATTGTGGTTTTAAGATAGTACTGTTTTCAGCTCTTGGATATTGTTTTTCAGTTGTATCCATCATGATCACATTTGGGATGTTCTTGGCAATGATACTAGAATGGTTTGCCATTTTCTTCCCCAGCTTCTTTTACAGATGAGGAAACTGAGGCCAACAGGGTTAAGTTACTTGCCCAGTTTCACTCAGCTAGTAAGTGTCTGTAGCCAGATTTGAACTCAGGAAAATGAGTCTTCCTGACTCCAGACCCAGCATTCTAACTCAATGTGCTACCTACCTGCCCTCTTAGATATTACTTTCTTATTTAAAAAAAAATTCTACTATCACGTAAATAATTATTTACTATTTTATTAGTAATTAAATAATATGACTGTATTCAGAATAGTTACTTCAATTACAAGGACATTTTGAAAAAAATGTGTAATAGACAAATATTGAAATATTCAAACTATTGTAATGATCATATAACTCCCATGTTCACCATGTTTATCTATGAAATTAAGAAAACTCACATGACAGATTTTTCAGTAGTAATTTTGCTATATATTGGGTGTTTTACCATTTTATTGTCATTTCATTATCTAATACATAGTGTCATGATTTTTCTGACTCTTAAGAATGGCATAATTTTTTTTTCTAGGATACTGGTATCAGTGTCAGAAAAAGGGTAATAAAGATTCTGAGAGATATATGTATTGAACAACCAACATTTCCCAAAATCACAGAGATGTGTGTGAAAATGATCCGCAGAGTAAATGATGAAGAGGGCATTAAGGTAGGATGAAAAGTCAAAAACTGTTTTTTTCAATAAGTTAAATAGTTGTCACATCTGAATATGCATAATTACTTGAAAACATCAAATGTGAATCATCACACTGTATTTTATATTTGCTATTATTTTTATTATAGCTAACATTTACATAGCGCATGCTGTGTGCCAGACACTGTGCTAAGCACTTTACAAATACTAATTTCATTTGATCTTTACAAAGCTGGGAGAGGTAAGTGCTGTCATTATCCCCATTTTATAGATGAGAAAACTCAGGCAAGCAGGGTTTAAGTGACTTACCCATGGTCACACAGCTAATAAGTGTCTGAAGCTTCATTTGAACTCAGATCATTCTGAACATAGGCTCAGCACTCTCTCCACTACTCCACCAAATTACCCCTAAAAATAATTGATACTAGCATTTCTAATAGCAGTTTAAAATTTTCAGTGTTTTATATATCGTTTTTTATTTCTAAATTTTACCTCACTTGTATGTTTAGTTACTAACAAAAAAAAAGCTTCTGAAATGTTCAGAATAAAACATAAACTATTTCTGATGAAGAAATTAATTATTTACCTTCACCGCCTTAGAGAGCCCACATTACTGAAGTTATTCTCAAATTACTATTATGAGATGTATAGTGGTAACATTTTGACTTGAAGTGATACCTATTTGGTTTTCAGTGTTGTTCATCTTTTTTACCTCTAAAAAAGAGTTTTGTGGGAGGCGGAGCCAAGATGGTGGAGTAAAGGCAGTGACTTGCTTGAGCTCCCCCAAAACCCCTCCAAATAACTATAAAAATGGCTCTAAACAAATTCTAGAGCAGCAGAACCCACAACAAGACAGAGTGAAACAAATTTCCAGCCGAAGACAACCTGGAAAGTTGATAGGAAAGATCTGTTGTGCCAGTCTGGGAAAGGAGCACAGTTCAGCATGGGCCACACAGGCAAAGACTGGGCCAGAGGAAACCTAGAACAGGCCTCAGGGGACTAAATCACAGGAAGCTGTGGCAGCTTCCAGACTTCTCAATCCACAAATACCAAAGACAACTTAGAAGGTCAATGGGAAAGGTCTGTTGGACCTGGGTGAGAAAGGAGCATGATCCAGCCCTAGGGTGCCAATCACAGTGGCAGCAATTGCTTCTGGAACTCTCAGCCCACAGATGGTGGAGGGATCAAGCAGCTGATCAGAAGGAGATTACAGAGATCTCTTTGCTGGTACTGAGGCAGGATTCTCTTGCTTTGCCCATGCTTGGATCTGGGTCTCAGTCCTGGGTGGCAGTCCTGGGGCAAGGAAGAACGCCGGCGTGGCAGATCTAGTGGCAGCGGTGGAGAGGTAATTCTCCTCACAGTTCCAGGGCAGAAAAGAGTGCTTGTGGTCACTCACAGACCAGAGCACTGGCCAGGAAAGGAGTAAACACCTTGTCATTGATCATTACAGCCTTGGAAGAACTGAAAATAAGAAGTATCTCTGAAAATTGTTGCACAAAACCCCTGAAGCTTGGGATAGTACACTTTCCACATTGGAAGCAGAACCGTACCTTAACAAAGAGTTAAAAATTAAGTAATTGGCTGGGAACATGAGCAAACAATCTTACTTTGGTGACAAAGAAGATCAAAATGTACAACCAGAAGACAGCAAAGCCAAAGCTTCTACACCGAAAGCCTCTAAGAAAAATATGACTTGGTCTCAGGCCGTGGAAGACCTCAAAAAGGATTTGAAAATCAAGTGAGAGAAGTAGAAGAAAAATTGGGAAGAAAAATGAGAGTGATGCAAGAAAATCTTGAAAAATGATTCAATAGCTTGCTAAAGGAGACCCAAAAAAATACTGAAGAAAATAACACCTTAAAAATTAGACTAACCAAAGACAGCTA
>NW_020954550.1:37790320-37790528 GCF_900497805.2 Vombatus ursinus | reverse complement strand
AAATGGCAAAAGGAGTCCAAAAAGCCAATGAGGAGAAGAATGCCTTAAAAAGCAGAATTGGAAAAAGAGGTCCAAAAGCTCAGTGAAGAAAATAATTCCTTAAAAATTAGAATGGAGCAAATGGAAACTAATGACTCCAAAAGGAATATTATAACCGAATTCCCAAAGCAAATAAAAAATATAGCAAGCAGCCAGAAAGAAACAGTTA
>NW_020954550.1:37760349-37790289 GCF_900497805.2 Vombatus ursinus | reverse complement strand
AAGTATTGTGGAAGCACAATCAGGATAACCCAAGATTTAGCAGCTTCTACATTAAGGGATCGGAGAGCTTGGAGTATGATATTCCAGAAGTCAGAGGAGCTAGAATTAAAACCAAGAATCACCTACCCAGCAAAACTGAGTATAATCCTTCAGGGGAAGAAATAGACATTCAGTGAAATAGAGAACTTTGAAGCATTCTTGATGAAAAGACCAGAACTGAATAGAAAATCTTGTGGAGGTGAATGTTGAAAACTAAAAATAAATACATTTTTTAAAAATTAGCCAAAAAAAGAGTTTTGTTTCTAAAACATTGAAATTAATAAATACCTGCAAATTCATATTTTTACCATTAACAGATTAATCATCCATAAAGGATGATCTCTGTGTTCATTTACCTTTTTTCAATAAGCATAAATTACAGCATTTTCCAAAATGCTGAGATCAAGATGTTTATATGTTAACTTTTTCCCAATATGTAACTTTTTTATTTGTGTAAAAATTTTAACAAATTACCTTTCTCCTTAATGCATAAAGTTTTTGAGGTTAAGAACACTGAAGAAATTAATTTGAATCATAGGCCTAATTTGTAGATACAAGTCTTAGTTAATGAATATATCCAACATTCAGGTAACTAGATAGCATAAAGCATAATTATTCACAATTACAAAACTCTCCTAAAATAAATGGAAGAGTCCTTTTATATCAATTCGTGCTTTATCTTTGGATTCACTTTTCTAAAAAAAAAAAAAGGCATTTTGCCTCTCTGGAAAGTTATTTAAAGTGATTATTGAAAATATTGATAGCCAGGAATATTCAATTTGCAACCAGCTGGCTGGTTGACCTTGGACAAGTCACATTGTTCCTTTCTTATCAGTGAAATGTAGATTATTTCTAGATAAGAAATTAAATCTCTTAAAGAGAGATTTATTTTATTCTCTCATATATTCTTAAAGACTTTGAAAAGGATTGTGTGCTAATTACCCAAACATAATATGTTCTTTTCCGCAATCATAAAAATACCAGCTTTTTTCAAGATAATCTATAATGTTTGTAATTTACAAAAAATTTTCTTTGACTGCTGATATAATTCAAAGTAATTCTAACTTTTAGAACAATGAAAATTAATTCTCCCATGTTTACTTTTATGCCTAGAAATGTTGCTCATTACAAAAACGTATCTAAAACGTAGCCAACACACTAAATTCATTCTTGGGTCAGTGTAAAAATTCATGTAGAAATTCTTGTGATTTTTTTCCTTTGATTCCACATAGTTTATATTGGTTTGAGTTAGATTTTAATATTAGAAATTTTGAAATATGTGAGTTATTTGCTTAGTCAGTTTTGGAACTTTTCTGTCTTCTAGAAATTAGTAAATGAAACATTCCAGAAACTCTGGTTTACTCCAACTCCTCATCATGATAAAGAAGCAATGACCAGGAAGATTTTAAACATCACTGATGTGGTAAGAATTAGAGTTAGAACAAGAACTTGATTCCTGTGTGTACAGTATCTCTTGGGATCATATGCTTATTACCTTACTCGTAGACTGCAGGGCAGTAAACCTGGGATAGGGATATAGGTCCTACATTTACTGCCTCTGCAAATCCTCCTGTCAAGATTGTAGAAGGTATTAGTAGAGAGAATCATGGGAGCTTGGTTGTTGACCCTCACAACCCTTCTCCACCATGGACTTCTCTGGAGAAAACCAAAGTCCTGACAGTGTTGATACCTGTCCCATTCCTCTATTTCCTGCAGCACCCTGAGGCTTGATAAGGGATAAAGCAGAGTTTGGGATGTTGAAGCAAAGTTGACAACAGTCATGTAACCACAGCATCTACCATTTGGGAAGTCATTTCTGATATCCTCTAGTTTGTCCTGTACATAAAACAGGAATCCTGATTCAGCACACCAGAAAAGTAGTGATGCTGCACTTTTTTGAAGACCCACATGGAGGGGGATACTACAGCCTCCAGAGGCAGGGTTTCCGTCTTTTTGGATAGCTCTAATTGTTAAAAAAAGGTTTTCCTTACATAAATCCTATGTTTGTCTCTCTATAATTTCCAAACATTGCTCCCAGTTCTGCCCTGTAGGCTTAAACAGAACAAGTCAAATCTCTCTTCCACATAACAGTTATTCAGATAGTTGGAAACCTCTATCATTTGCACTCCTATATCCTGTCTCTTTCATACTGAATATCCCTTATTAACATAACTAATCCTCCTGTGGTGTAATCTTAGGGCCCTTACCAATCTTGTTTCCCTTATCTGAACGGTTTCCAGCTTTACATCCTTCCTAACATGTGACACTCAGTACAGCATATAGTATGCCAGGGCAGAGGACAGCAGGACTTCATCCTCCATAGTTCTAGACACATTCTTCTCTGAATGCAGTCTAAGCTAACAAGCTTTCTTGGCTGCTCTGTCACACAGTTGGCACATATTGATTTTGAAATCCTCTAAAACCACCTGATTTTTTTTAAATGGACTATTACCTAGCCAGGCCTCTCCCAACTCATTTGTAAGACTTTATGTTTATCCCTATTCCATGTTATCATATTACTTAGGCCAAGTATTCTAAACTCAAGGGGCTTTTTAGAGCCTGTCATGCAATATGTTAACTGCCCCTGCAAACTTTGTGTCCTCTGCAAAATTGTTGAGTTTTACCATCCGTGCAGGGCTAAGCACAGATCCCTGGAGCACTCAGAATTGACATCAAATCTTTAATGACTAGTCTTTGAGTTTAACCGTTTAACCCTTTCCAAATTGCCCTGGCCACAACCACAGCCTTATAAGGCTTTGTTAGTTCTTTTACTAAAAATCTAGATAAACTTCACCTATAGCATTCTGGTGTAGTAACTCTGTCAGAAATAAGATTATTCTGGCATGACATACCTTTCTAGAAGCCATGGTTTTTGTAAGCACCACTTCTCTCTCTTAGATATTTATCAACTATTACTTCAATAATACAGTCAAGAATTTTGCCAGAAATCAGTCAAACTTACTGGCCTAAAGTTGTCAGACTCCATTCTAGTCCTTTGTATGGTGGGGGCAGCCAGGAATTGAAATAATATTTGCCCTTCTGCAGTCCTTTTATTAACTCTCCCATTTTCCAAGATCATTGACAGGTGTCTCAGCAGTCACCTATACAGGTTCTTTCAATAGCCTCAGATAAGAAGGGCAGGTAGGTGCTCTCTGACAGTCTCCCTACTTCTCTTGGGTTTCAACTCCCTATGAGTCATTTTATCATTTCCTTTCAAACCCATAAGACATTTACCCAGACAGAGAAAACAGAAACACAATATGAATAGAGCAGTTGTACTGTTGTCCATCAGCCCTTCATGGCAGCTCTGTCTCTTCTTTGATCCTCCTTTCTTCTCCATTATGGCTTTAAAAAAAAAATCTTTCTGATGTCCTCAGCTTTTCTTGCCCCGCTCAGCTCATTCTGCACTTGGGCACAGCTACCACTGTTCTGATGTGCCACAATTTTATCTTTTTTCTCCATTACCTGGCCCTGTTTTTGTTGTCACTGTATGTCTTCCTTACATCTATGTTGATTGATAGGTTCCCCAAGCATCCACATCAGTCTCTTTAGACAACTCTCCCTTTTCTTCCTCATCAAAATTCCTTCTTTTTGTGTTTATAGACCCAACTTTGGATAAGAAACTTTATGTATTTGTATAAATTTCAATTTGTATAATATAATGGATAGTATGGCATATTTGTATAGAGTCTTAAATTTGCCCAGATTCTTTGTTTTAATCACTTTCAAATTTTGATCACTAGCAAATTTCACATCTGTATTTGCACTTTGGATTTATTCGAAGTCTTAAAAGTCAACTGTCTATGAGGAAGATAAATAGCAAAGTGAGGGTTAGGCTTTTATTTCTACTTTGAACTATATTATCTTAGAACTTATTTTTAGACAATAGAGTAATCCAGGTTATTAGTTAAAATTTAAGTAATATCTGGTTTTACTGCTTTATATTCTTAAATTTATGTTTCCCAGGATTTTCATATTATTTGGAATAATATTTAATTATTTAGAATTATGTTTAATTGGAATGATTTGGAATTTATTTGGAATAATACTTAAGGCCACTATCAACAAATTATTTAGCCCAGAATGAGGGAGAAAATATATATATGTGCATAGATTTGACTTTTTAAAAATCATTTTATAATTCTAAAAATAAAAAGTACATATACAAATAACAAATAAGTACAAATCTGTTTTTAGTTATATTCTTCTGTAGAAGTGCACCAGTTTATGACCCTGTAACATTTTTTCCCTAAGGTTGCAGCTTGTAGAGATACTGGATATGACTGGTTTGAACAACTTCTTCAAAATGTGAGTATACCTTTGACTTTTGATTATAAGTATTTAGGAAAAAATACTACTATCTATCTAATAATAATAAATAATAATGTTTTTCATTTTTAACATTTGATGAAATCTTAACCATTGCCCATTTTTGAAAACTCCTATTTTTGTATTTTTAAAGTTTAATTGAAATAAGATCATTTAAAACAAGGGTAGCCAAAAGAAACTCAGGCCGAAATGTATGAAATACAAGCCATTCTTTAAAAAAAATAAATAACAAAAGGAAAACTATGTATAAAATGACTTCTTAAAACATTTCGTGCTAGTTAGGCATATAACATGGTTTGTAAATAAGTTGAAAAGTCTAGCACAGAGGTGGGGAACCCCCGGCCTCAAGGCCACATGTGGCCCTCTAGGTTCTCAAGTGCTGATTCCAAACTTCACAGAACAAATCCCCTTATTAAAAGTATTGAGGCCAAATGTGGCCGGCCTCAAAGCCACAGGTTTCCCACACCTGATCTTGCAGAAAGTGAAGTCTGAAAAAGCTTTTTTACATTATCAGGAATTGAGTTTGGTATATCATAAGAGAGCTATGGTGGTTTGGTAAATAAAGAGTCAGCTCCGGAATCAGGATGATGCCTATGCATAAGCTGTGCCTCTAATACATGCTGCCTCTGTGACCCACTGTGTCCAGTCACCTCACACTTCTCAGCCACGGGCCACCCTCTCACAGCACCAAGTGTAGAGCGGGTGCCAGTCACCCACACCATCCATTTCTTCATTAAGTCCGTCTCCCAAGAACTGGTCTTTAGTTTGTATAACACTGTAGCAGGATCACATCCTCTCAAAGCCCCAGTGATCAGTGGGTTCCAATATACCTTATAAATAGCCTTCCTAAGCCAGATGCTGACAAACGTGGTTATATTTCCCAGTTATGCCAGCTCTGGCTAGCTGATTGAAAGGCAGAGTGTCTCTTTTCAAAGGGAATAGAGAAAGAATTGTCTCTTCAGGACATTCCCGTTAATTTATAGGTCTAGTCCAAAAAAAAATTCAAAATGATAATTCTTTAATATCCACAATAAATGTTTATCAGATCCCTAATCCTCACACTCTGTGTTAGCCTTTTTTTCTCAGCTACATTAGTGCAGTGACATCACCGAGGGCATCATGAATAAGGTTGCCATCAGTAGCTTTGTTGACTTAACTATTCTCATCTGTTTGCTGTGCTGGTACAATCAGTTGAGACATTCAGATCTCCAGAGTATCACCTGTAGTGTCTTGTATGACTTTTAGAAACACTTATTGAATCAATACTAATCTACTAACTTCTGTTTCAACACTACTCCTTTGTTTAATCCATGAGTCAGCAGCAGTGACTTGGCATCCATTCTGTCCAAATAATAGTAGCAGTAGACATGAAATAGGAGCTATATGTAGCTTCTGCCTTAGAGGGATTTAAAATTTAAGAAGAGAAATGGAAAGCCCATTTTTATAGAAATAAGTAGTAGATAACAAGTACATAATCATAACAGGTGATATAAATATAACCACCCCAGCAATTGTATAGCTATATGTATAAATACTGAAAATTAATTCATATTTCTTACATTTGTTGAATGTAAGGAGTAAGGAAAAGGGTAAATAGTGATGATGTATGGAATAGGCGTTACTGGAATAATTAAATTGACTGGAGCCTGGAAAATGAAACACTTTTTCTAATTCCATACTAACATATGTGGAGCTCTCACTGCTCAGCCCAGATTCAAACATTTCCAGTTTTTGCTACCATCCCATCTTAGTATAGGCATTTTGAAGCCAAGTGATAATTGTTGTTAGTTTCCATAAAGTATGTAAATCCCTGTGTTTATGACACTGCAAATAAAATTTTATAAAGAAAACCTTGTCACTTTAATGGACATATTATCTCAGACCAGCAGTACTCATGTGAATTATTAGAGGTAGCAAAAATAAGCACAATCAACAAATGTATGAAATATGAATAATAAATTGTTATATGAGATATATTTACACAGGAAAACCCTGCTATTGGGGCAAGAGTGGAAACAGGTTATTGGATAGTTTATATTTAGGTTATCAAAGCTTTCTAGAAAAGGGAAGATTTTAGTGGCTGCTCAAATGAAGGCAAGAAAAGAATGTGAAGCTGCAGGGCAAGGGATGAGACAGGTAGTGCCCTTTTATACAATTCCCTTTGATTGGGGTTTCAGACATGAGAATAAATAAATTACATCCTTCAAATGGGAAGGCGTATGTCATTTTTCCTCTCTGTATCTCCAACATTTAGCACATAATAATCACTTAATAAAGGTTGCATTAATTGAAAGATTTACATTTGTATAGAAAGAAAATAGACTTATTTCTCAAAAATATCCTGACTTTTATCAGCATTTCTGTTCTAGGCTTACCTATTTAGCTTAATTGCCTAATGATTATAAACTAAGTTATCTGTAGCTTAACACAATCTGTTTCACACACAGAGAACCCATTTATGATATCTTAAGTGTTTCTTAAAGCTCTGAAAAAAAGATTATCAACTTTATTTTCCTACCAAATTACTTAATATTCCCTTCTAGACTTATGATTCTATGAATATAAAATTGGAGTTGAGGTTCATTTCAAATGTAGTCAAATTTGATAGGAAAGAAATAGATAACAGTATTCTTTTATAAGGGATTATAGACTGGGCTTGAATTGACATTCCAATTTTTCTTTAAATTCAGACTACCACTTTTGAGAGGGTAAGATATCTCTGCTTTTTTCTACCCCATTCTGCCTCTGAAGGACAAAGGAAAGACCTCTTGAAGGGCAGAGGGGATGAGTACAGGGGAATAATGGGAACCTCTCTACTTTCCATTTTTTTCCTCCTATCCTGAAGACTAGGATACCTAATAAAAGTAAATGTTATACTTTCTTTAATATTTTAAGTTCCTGTCATTAGACATTGTTTGAATATGTTTGGAAAAATCTAGTTTCTCTTAATGTATTCTAAATGTTTTCCCTGCATTTTAAAAAATTCTCTGTATTAATTTGCCTACTTTCAAGGCTTTCTAAGTGAAGGCAAACCTCATATCCAACTCTGTTTTAAAAACACACACACACACACACACACACACACAAACTAAATTCTTTCAAGATGTGATTTGGCCTTGTCTTGTATTCCTGCTGTAACTCACTACTTCAGTTATTTACTTAACTAGCTCAAGGTCCTTTACCCTAGTTGTGTCATGCTCTCCTTTTCTTCTTAAAGATTATGTTGAAATTTCTTTTTAGAATGTGATATTTTTATATGCATTGTGAAGTTATTGGATACATGTGATTACACTGCAGAATTTTTATTTAAGAGCACAAGCCATTGTGTTTATATCATTGCATATTGATAACTTTACTGGAATTTTTTTCCCTATCTGATAAGCTTTTGAAGTCAGAAGAGGATGCTTCATATAAACCTGTGAAGAAAGCTTGTACTCAGCTTGTTGATAACTTAGTTGAGCATATCCTTAAATATGAGGAATCTCTAGCTGGTAAGTCACACATTTTGTATATTTATTATATAATATAATATTTGTGTAAAATATGTATAAATAACTATACATAAGCATATATAAAAAATAGGGTACCTGACAATTTTTTGTACTCATTTTCCTCTCTACATAGCCAGTGAATCAGACAAGTATTTGTTAATCACCCATTCACTTCTAAATAACAAGATTCAGATTTCTTCTTGTCATTAAAATGTAGCATAGGGTTTTTTTTTGTCTATATCCTTTTGATGTTGAAATCCAAATTATACTTTATGGGATTGTTAATGTTGAATAAACCTCCTGAAGTCATTCAGTAAGATTACGATTCACTTGTTTTGGTTGTGACCAACTCTTCATGACCCTGTTTGGGGTTTTCTTGGCAGATATACTGGAGTGGTTTGCCAGTTCCTTCTCCAGCTCATAGTACAGATGAGGAACTGAAGCAAATATGGTTAAGTGACTTGCCTGGGGTCACATAGCTACTAAGTGTCTGAGGCCGGATTTGAACTCAGGGAGATTGAGTCTTCCTACTCCAGGCCCAACTCTGTGCCACCTAGCTATTAAGGTCACCAATCTTAACTCTCTAAATCATGATACCGCCTAGTATGTAGATTAATAAATGAAACTAAGCCCAAAGGCCACTTTTTTTTTAATTAATAAGAATATCTTGAAAAATTTTTAAACTCAATTTTAGAATTTTTAACAGACAGATGAATTCTAGTTCTTTTAAATCATTTTTTTAACCTGTTGAAAAGAAACTGATTTCACAAGTTTAAAACGGGCTTTTTGTTTAATTCCATGAGGGTTTTAAAGCTGTTGTTTATTTGATTTTTGGCGTTGAAGATTGTTTCTAAAATTCAGTTAGTGGTCAAAAAACCTTAAGAAATTAAAATCCCATCTTCTGTCAAAACAAAGACTGTCTTTTTTTTGCCAGTTGTCAATTTTTAAATTTAGCATTAACATATAAATACATGATTTTAATTTGTCTAATATGGCAATATTAATATAGATAATCCAAAACTCACAAGGCTTTATAATTCCAACAGTCAGCAATAAATCATTCTCTAGAAGAAATATATGCATCCCTTGACACAGATGCCATTTAGTGATACATCTGAATTAATTTAGAGTAATACTTTACCCACTTTATTCGCCTCTATCTTTTTTTCTTTTATCTTTCCCACATTTCTTCTATTCCTTTTTTCCTCTCTCTTTCTTTTACCTACTCTATTTATCCCTACCTTTGACAGTCAAGGGTATTACTTTTGTTTTTAGGGGTAAAAAGATTATTGATTCCTACTCTAAAAATTCACCTTGACCTGTGTAATGCAATTTGTCCGCCAAAAGGAAACTTCCTCTTTTAACCCTAACACTCTTCAGCCTGTCACTACTCTTTTAGCCATCTTTATCTTATCCCCCATTTTGTGTTATCACCTCTGCTTTCCATGTCCTTTTAGCTTAGCCCCATCCATAAGGGCAGGGGAACCCTATCTTCTTTAAAATATACATCTCCCACAGTGCACAGTATGTTGCACACTTTAGATGCCTAATAATTGTTACTTGCATTGAAATAGATTCTCTCCAACTGCAGCCAAACCCCTTTCCTGACTTAATTTTCCTCATCTGTTACTTCTGTCACTGAAATCACCCAGCTCAGCCCCTCACACCACTAAGCATCCCCCCACCTCTGGGAGCAAAAGACTTCTCTATTATCCTTAGTTACCCAAATTTACATTATTTTCCCCCCAAGGGATTAGTAAAACAGTTTAAATTGTATTCTGTACAATTTCCACTGTGTTTTCATTTCAATTTTTTTTTTCCAGATTCTGACAATAAGGGAGTGAATTCTGGTCGATTGGTAGCTTGCATAACCACTTTGTTCTTATTCAGCAAAATCAGACCCCAGCTAATGGTCAAACATGCCATGACCATGCAACCATACCTTACCACTAAATGTAGCGTAAGTATCAGAAAAGTGCCTTTCTTAAGTAAAAGATGGAAGATTTGAAATTTATAATTCACACAATAAGGGGAAATATCAACCAGAGTTTTACTAATAGGTCACAAACATTGAGCATGAAGAAAATAGACTGTGTGTCCTTTATTCATCTTTATGTAACATTCAGATTTTAGTTTTTCATTAGTCTGTGCTCCAGGGTATATTTTTAAATGGAATGAAACATTTATTATAGTATGTATAATACTTTGTGTGTACATTTCCATAAAAACAAAACCTTAGAATTAAAATTATTTAATCTATAGAGATGTACAGGGTAGATTTAAGTAGCCTACTTAAGAGCTAAATTTTAAAATCATGGACTTTTTTCTGCATATGTCATTCATTATTGCTATTTTGTGTTTTCATATGAATAAGGAAATTATTTGTCCTGATTTCTGTATACTTAATGTCAACCCCTGATTATAGAAGTTAACGGTTTGTCTTGAGTATTTTTCTAGATGAAAAAACTCAAGGCCTAGCAGGGAAAAAAAGGCAAGAATGTAGATAAGGACAAGAAAAATTTGTGATACCGTTACTCTGTCTTTACAGGGTCATTAAGTACATCCATAAATTACTAGTTTGCCATTAGGTATTCTCTAGCTGACATACATAGTCCATCCATAGTCTATTGATTGGATTTGGAAAGAATGATAGTGAGGCATAGTGATGAGAGCCCTAGAGGAGAGGCAAAAGAATTTGAGTTCAGGTCTGGACATCACCACTGGCCAGAGTTGTGACTGCTGGCAGGTCACTACATCTCTCTGAGCTTCAGTTTTTCCTTGACATAATAAGGATAAGAATGCTTGTCCTGGCTACCCTAGAATGTTGTTGTGAGAATCAAATGAGATGATATACATGAAAGCTCACTTTTAAGTGCTTTTTAAAAAGGTATTTTATGATTCTCCTGTAGAAGGTTCATTTATTTCTAGGCCTTTTTTCTCCCAATCTTTTCTTTAAGGGAAAAAAAAATAACTTGCTGACTTTGTTTAGTCCTTGGGAAGAAATGAGTTGTATTGCTTCACCTTTTTGAAAAGTTATCTCTACTTAATGTCTCCAATTCCTTAGCACCACTCAGTTCACAGCCCCTTGTAGTTAAGCTTCTGTTCTGTTCTGTCTCTCCCAAAACTACTCCCTCAAAGGTTACCAAGTGAACCTCATCTCTGAATCCAAGAACCTTTGCTTAGGTCTCATCCATTTTGATTTCTCTGCTGACTTTACTCGCTTCCTTGACACTCTTCTCCACCCCCATACTCTGTGGCTACTATGACAGCACATATTGCTGATTTTCCTCTTACTTGTCTAACAGTTCCTTTGTCTTCACTTTCTCAGCTCCTTAAGACAGGTGTCACTTAATGTTCTATTCTTGACCTATCTTCCTGTGACCTCTTTCTCAATGCACCCTCTTGGCTATCTCATTCATTCCCTCAACTTCAACTCGCAGTTCTATACAGATGACTCCCAAATCTACATATCTCATCTGGCACATTCCTTCTCATCATTGAGCTTCAGGCCTGAATCTACAACTGTCTAATGGTATACCAAATTAATATCCCTCGGGTACTTCAAGTTTAATGTGTCCAAAATAAAACCTAAGATCTAACTTCACTATTTCTGTCAAAGACATCATTTTCCTAGTCACACAGCCTTCAAACCTCAATGTGGTCTTTCACCGTTTGTTCTCTCTCACCTTCTACATTGAAAATATACAGAGTGCTACTGATTGTATCTACCTAGTATTTTTTATATCCATCCTTTCATTTTGTTTCTGTCGCTATTACCCTCTACCCATATGGATTATACTGTAACAACCTCCTAAGTGGCCTCCCGACAGACATTCTCTCCCCACTCTAATTCATCCTTGTCACTACTGAAAAATCAGTCCATGGTCGTCATGTCACTTCTTTTCTCAAAACCTTTCAGAGGTTCCCTTCACTACTCAAATACTGGATCTGCGGTCTCATTTGTGTGGGTACTCCCTCCAACAATATAGATCATCATCCATTCATGTCTTCCCATTCTGCGTCTTTCTCTTTTTATCCATGTCTTTCTGTGAATTCACAAAGGGAGTCCACCAGATTTGATGGCAGCCTTCTTCACTTTTCTCCTTATATTTCAGAGATACTAGTGGAACAGCCTTCAATTGTTTGAAGTAGCAATTCAAAAGCTACTCTGTTGTTTGCTATATCACATATAAATTCCTTAGTTTGACACTTAAGGTCCCTTTGTGATCGGGGTTTAACTTACACTTCTTTACAGCCTTCTTTTTCCTGCCAGGTATATTATGCTGTGATCACATCAGACTACTTGATACCCTTCCCAAAAGTTCAGCACTTTCTTAACTCTCTGCCTTTACCCTTTTTGTGCCTGAAATGTTCCTCTTTTATTCCCTTATCTATGGCTGTTGAAACCTACTTATGCATCAGGGCTGATCTCAGATGTTACCTTCTCCTTTTCTTGTTCCATAGTCTTCTGCATTTTAATTATTATATAGTTATGTATTTTTTATGTGTAATATTCTCCTTGTTAGACTGTAAACTCTGGGAGGACACTGGTCATGTCTGAATAGATAGATAGATACATAGATCATATTAGTTGCAGCTTGCCCAGTGTTTAACCCAGTGTTTTGTACATATTAGGCAATAAATGGAAATTGAGTAAATGAATCATAATACTAATTGGAATCTTAATAAGTATAGTGAATAAATAATGAATGTCTCTTGGTTGTTAAGAAGTAAGGTTCCTTGGCTAAGCAAAGTGAGAAAGGGCAAAGTGTTTTCAAAAGTGCCCCTTTAGAAATTATAGAATTCTAGTTTCCAGGATCATCTTCATTCTTATCCATTATCTCTCTAAAATCTCTAAAGGGATTTATAACCCACCAATTTGAGAAGTGCTAGCTTAAAAGAATAGTTATTTTTAAATGATATTTTCTTATACTTTTGCCATTTATTAATTTAAAGAAGTGGGACTTAAAATTTTTTTATTCATTCACTGAATGAATTCTTGTTTTATATTTGTAGTGATAAATTATTTTGTCCTATTAAATATTATATTTGGTTTAGATTTTAAAATTTGTATTTAAAGCATTTAGTTTAAATAATAGCATAATCGCACTTTGAGCTGTAAGGGACCTTAAAGATCATGTAATTCAGTCTCCTCATTTTAAAGATGAGTAAACATTTTGAAAATGAGGCCCTGAAAAATGAAGTGCCTTTTTCAAGGTCATACAACAAATTAGTGAAAAATGAGGGACTAGAACCCAAGTCTTTTGACTTCCAGACAAGCATTTTTCCTGCCCTACCACACTGTTTCCCTATATTTTTGAAAGGAGAAGAAAAGGTTTGATTTTTTTTTTTTCATGTTAGAGCTGGCATAATTCTTTCATCTTACCTTTACTTCACACATACATACACACACACACACACACACACACACACAGAGCTGAATCTAATTCTTCCAAAATTTTGAGTAATCACAAAATGTTAATCCTTCTTAATTTTGGCCTTGCAGACACAAAATGATTTCATGGTCATTTGCAATGTTGCAAAAATCTTAGAATTAGTAGTGCCATTGATGGAGCACCCAAGTGAAACCTTCCTTGCCACCATTGAGGAAGATCTAATGAAACTTATCATCAAATATGGCATGACAGTAAGTATTCTATTATGTTTACATTTAGATTATACATAATTAACTGGTAATTGTTTAAATATTGTAATTTTTTAATTGGTCACCTGGATTTTCAAAGAAACTTGAACATTTTATAGCTTTTCATTTTGCACTTATAATTTATATAAATGGTAACATTTTTCTATACCTTTTTAGGTAGTACAACATTGTGTGAGCTGTCTTGGGGCTGTCGTAAATAAAGTCACACAGAATTATAAATTTGTGTGGGCTTGTTTCAATAGATATTATGGTAAGTTAAACATAAAGACATAAATTTGACATATTGCATCAGTTGTGTGGTTTTAACCCAAGCCCAATACTGTGTCTATACCAAGGGATAAGGTGGGAGGAAATGGTAATCTTCCATGATGACAGCCTCAGAAATGTTAAGTGTGTACCCTCAGAATATTTTCCCTTCCCAAAACCCATTAATTGAAAACTAGAATTGACTCACTTTTTGTCTTTGTTTCCCCAGCAGCTATAGCACAGTACCTTGCACACAGTAGGCACTTCACAGATGTTTGCGTAATTGAATTGAATCTTTGTTTTAACTTCTTCTTGGAAGTTATTTACATTTTTAGCTCATTCTTCATGGACTTTGATAAATTCACTGCCTACTCTGTATTGCAAAACTTCCCATATTATTTTTCCTTATTTTACACCTCTGAGTCATCCTCAGAGTTATTCTACTCCATTTTCAAGACCCGAATTGGATGTACTCCTAATTTTTTTAAGGTTAGAAATAAATGGTACCCTGTGAAATAGAATCAACATAAAAAAGTGAGCAGGCAGTCAGGTGCAGAAATAATTGATCCTAATATTTGCATGAATGTAATTCTTGATGAGATTATTGTTTACTCATTGTCATTTTTAGAACAAGTTTATCTAATAATTAGCACACTAATTCAGGGAAGTAATGGCAAGTATAATTAAGTGAAGAATCTCTTCATTAGGTGCACTTTCAAAATTAAAAATTCAGCATCAGGAAGACTCAAACAGCACCGTGCTTACAACAAATAAACCAGCACTGCTTAGATCCCTTTTCACTGTTGGAGCACTGTGTCGCCATTTTGATTTTGATCAAGAAGACTTTAAAGGCAGCAGTAAGGTAACATTCTCTAATTTACTTAATTCATTATTTAAAAATTTTATCTGTAAAAACACAAAATGATAATATTGAAAAAATGAGTCAATCTATATCAAATTGTCTTTTGTCTACTAAAATGTGTGTAATTGTGAATGATGCTGGTTTATGTTTTACTGAATTTTGCTTATTAAAATTCTAGATCAGTTTAATTCCAATGGAAAGAAGTTAGAGAGAGGCAGGTTTCACCTTATTCTGAGAAAGAGCATTTTTAAAGTGAGAACTGTCTGAAAATGGAACAGGTATCTCTTTAGATAGTGAGCTGCTAATTACCAGAGATATTTAAGCAAAAGGTAGATTATAGTTTCATAAAGGTGTTATAGAAGGGATTCTTGCATCAAAGAGGAATTAGAATAGATTACTTCAAGGATTCTAGGTATTCTTTAAGGTTGAAAAATAAAATCTATATACCAAAGATCATTCCATTATTTCCTTCCCCCTCCCTCTTTATTTGACTAGGTTAACATAAAGGATAAAGTACTTGAACTCCTGATGTATTTTACAAAACATTCAGATGAGGAAGTACAAACCAAAGCCATTATTGGTCTAGGTAAGATAGTATTTTAAACTTTATTTTTACTATGGGTTTGGGGATTAAGATTGGCTAACCCCAGCATTATAATTGCATGTTCTTTACTTGTTTTTTATCTTACTGTACATAAAAACTAACTAGTGAGTTCTTGAATGCTTTGATTCAAGGTATTATTCTCTCGGATTTGTTGGTAATAGCAGCATGGTCTCGTGTATGGGATGCCGGACTGGGTGTTTAAACTCCTAGGTTCTGTTCTTAGCTCTCCTGGTGACTTCCTGGGTAACCTTGAGCAAGTCTCTTAACTTCTTTATACATCAGTTTCCTCATCAGTAAAATGAAGTTAACAATATCTATCCCCCATCTACCTCACATGGATGTTGTGAGGATTGATTAGTTTATAAAGCACTTAATAGAATAAGAAGATATTTAAGTAGCAAAGTTTCAGTCCTGGTTTTATTCCCTTGACTTACTCTTACAAGTTCATTGCCATGTTCCTGCCTCTTGAATAAACAGTAATTTACATAGAGGATAAAAACATAATAACAAACACAAAATTAATAATATATTACACTTAGCCACTTGTTTATGTAACTACCATAATACAAATTACTTTACAAATTTAAGATGTTTCTCATATCTCTACTCTAGGAGCATTGTGTGATTGGGATATGTTTTTATTCTAGCTTCAGTCTTTCAGTATCCAGGATACCTGAAAGTGCTTAGATATAAACTAAAGGATGAGGAAAAAATGAACAGTGTAGCTGTAAAAGGAACTATGTTGACATTCAAAAGGCACTCAGAGGTTGTCTGAAAAGCAGTACAGATCTATTCATAATGCTAAATCACTGTTGTTTTTGACACAAATAGGTCTTTAACTTACTGGAAAGAAAACTTAATGGCTTTTTTCTTTTGTGTGAGGGGCTTGCTTATAAGAGAAAAATGCATCAAAATTCATAATTTTATTTGTTGTAATGTTTGGAAGTCAAAGTCATATGTTGACATCTTTATTATCGATTTTTTTTTGAGCAAAACCTTACTTATCCTACATTGTCAGATATGTGTTTCTGTCTTTCCATTCAGAAACTTCAACAGTAGGAAAAGTTTTGTTGGGGGTTTTTAATGGCTTTATCTAACTAAGGATGCAGTTTTATGCAGTATTAGCTTTAAGCCATTTGAATATAAAGGTATAATAGGAAGGTTATATAGTAGAGAGGTGCCAGTAATAAAACCAAAAGTTAAAATATTCAAAGAACTGAGAGAGAATTACTTTAACTTAAAGAAACAGTACTATCTAGGAAGTAGATCTAAGATCAGCAATTAGAAGATATTTTAGCCTAGTCCTTAGATATGCTGTGTGACCTTGAGCAAGTTATTTGATTTCTCCATGCTTTAGTTTCAATATTAGAAAGTAGCAATGATATTATGGGTTTTCATATGCTATTTAGAAAACACTTAAAGACCTTTAAATAAAAATAAAATTTTATTGGGTAATAAGACAATATTAAGTCAACACTTCAAGATTTTGTGATTTTGTAGATTTATAGGTACTCCTATCAACTCATATTGCAATCCCTCTCTGCTTTAGTAAATGATCTTTGGGAGTTACCCTAGCCAAGAAGGTCCATCCTCCTACAGTGCACCTTGTAAAGAACCAATCTGAGTTTACGTGTCCTCAGACAACGTACACTGAGTTTTTCCACTGGGCTTATACTTGAATTCTTTCTACCTTGGTAGTTCCCTTGTAGCTGGTGCTACCTTGCTATAAGCTTTCAGAACTTGGAGTCACCTTATGCCATAGTGAAGCATCAGAATATAAGATGTTGGTAGACGATATTTGTAAACACAAATAATAGTATCATTTGATATATCTCTTGCAGCATTAGTAAAATCAAGGTTGTAGGTTCAGCGTTGCAGCTCCAATAGGAAACCACCTAAGGAGAAATCAAAGGAAAATCACTATTTTGGGTTTCACTTAATTTTAGCATTTTGGTTGAAGACTGGTAGAAAAAAACCTAAAATGAGCCATTTTATTATATCAGTCAGTTATAAGTCAACTTTAAAAAAATAACGCATATATAGTACCTTTTGCTAGGGATCTGAAAATGTTTAAAGACATGACATCTTAAATCCTGAAAGCATCCCTGTGAGGTAGGTGGGTGGTAAATATTATTGTCCCCATTTTACAGATGGAGAATTGAGGCACAGAGAGATTAAGTGACTCACCCTTGGTCACACAACAAGTCAGTGGTGGAGCCAGGAATAGAACCCAAGACTCCTGACTCCCAATCCACTCCCCTAGCCACTAGGCCCTGCTCCCTCCTCAAGTTTTCCTCTTGTGTGAAATTCTCCTTTGAAATGCAATTTCTTGTTTTTAAAACATGGGGAAAGAAGTTCCTGCTCTAAAACTTCTCTAGGTAAGGCTACCTGCATACTCTTAAAGTCATTTTAAGTATTATTTTTTCTGAACTAAGGAAATTATATCTTTTACCAAAATTTTCACTATATTTTGAAACAGTTTACCTATAGTTTGAAGTGACTGCATCAAAAAATTTTTCTCCATTTCCCTAGGATTTGCATTTATTCAGCATCCAAGTCTAATGTTTGAGCAAGAAGTAAAGAATCTGTATAACAGCATTCTAGCTGATAAGAACAGCTCAGTAAATTTAAAAATCCAAGTGTTAAAAAATCTTCAGACCTACCTGCAAGAAGAAGATACACGTATGCAACAGGCAGATAAAGACTGTAAGTGAAAGCTGTTTTAAAATCATTTTTTTAAACATTTAGTGTACCTTTATGGGAAAAATAATGGGGAGAGAAAAGGTAATTCATTTTTTACTTTTAGTGAGTGTTATAGGGCCATATTTTTCTAAAACCCATGCTGCTCTCTGGCTAAATAGTCCTGAATATTATTGACTTGCTAAAAGAACATTCACAAACTACTGCATCATTTTGGGGGAATGCTAACCTTACCTCCATAGTGAGTTTGCTTTGGAGCTATGTAGCAATCTGAAAGAAAGCAGAGGAAGGAAAACTGATTTTAAGATTAATTTATGAACTTTTCTTAACTCAGAAAACTGGAGGTGGCACTCCTATGGTATAGGAACATTTTCTTTCCTTTGTGCATAGCAAGGCAGGGGTATTCCTGTATTTCATTTTTTCTTCATTTCTGTTAAGTATTTTTAAGCATGGTAAAATGCTTAGAAATGTTTAAAATTCAAGTACATTTAAGAGAGGGGATCAAGAATTGGAAAAAGAAAAAAAGAGTCCTCATTAGCACTGCACATACACACATAAATTCTCCCTTTGGGCTCTCATTTTTTATAGAATCCATTCATATATCCATGCTTCCATTGACTTGCCATTGCTGTGGACGTATTAAAACATAATTGAGCAGATCATGCTTTTCTTTACATCCATTCCATTTTCAGTTGCTGTCTTCTGATAGACTTGGGGAGATATCTTGATCAGATTTAGCTCACTGTCTTCACTGTCAACCTATTCACATACTGTCTTTTGAAGGTTTTCACTTTTGAAAGTGACTAATTATCTTGAGTCTTACTGCCATTAATTTGAGTATTAACTTTGTGAACTTACCATTTTGAGGTTCTGTGATTCTGAACAGGGACATAAGACAGAGCAAGAGAATGTATGCAACAAAAGATTATTTTCTGTAAGACTGTACTCAATCTTTTCTTCCTTTCATAGGGAAGAAAGTAGCAAAACAGGAAGATCTGAAAGAAATGGGTGACGTGTCCTCAGGGATGAGTAGCTCCATCATGCAGCTTTACCTCAAACAAGTTCTTGAGGCTTTCTTTCACACCCAGTCAAGTGTGCGCCACTTTGCCCTCAATGTCATTGCATTAACCCTCAACCAGGGGCTCATTCATCCAGTTCAGGTAAGCCGGGGCAAATTCTTTTTGCTGTTGGATCCAGTTATATTATGAGTTGATAAAGGTATGTTTGTTCTTCAAATAGGCATTACATTTATTTTCTTTACCTCAGAATTTTATAGTGTTTGAGAAACTCTCCTAAAATGAAATTTCAGTAAAATATATAAGGAATTTTCCATTTTACTGGAAACATGAGAAAGAGTGTATGTATACAAGCAACTAGGTAGCACGGTGGATAGAGTACATGACTTGGAGAACGGAAGACCTGAGTTCACATTAGTAATGATAAATCTGAGCTAATCCATTAACACATTCTTAGATTTGGACCAACAGTATACATTTTTGAGGTAATTAACTAGGTTAGGTATGTAATCTATACAGCAAAACTTAATAATTGACACAGGATTGAATCTGTGGCCTAAAGAGAATTCACACTAAGGCATAACCAAATTAGATAAGCCAGAATTGTTTTTAATTAGCTATTCAAAACCTTCATCTTATTTGCCATTACTTACTCGCTAGATTTATGTAATGCTTTTCCTTAAAACTTAGTTGTCCAATCAAAAATTTCAGAATAATGTTTCAAATCAGTTTGAGAGAAGATACTTTTCTAATCCAATAGTATCTTTTCACACTTAGATTCTTACCATAATGCCAAGAGCAATTTTATAAATCCATGGTGACTCTATTATGGACTATTTGGCTAATAGAATTATAGCAGATCCTAAATCCTCAGAAGAAAATACAGGAATTATATCACAGGACTGATGTTATTAAATCTAGCTTTACTTTGGAATTTGGTTATGTACGAGGAAAGTCGGGAGGGAGCAAGCCTTCCATCTCTTGCTGCACAGATTAAACTTCTGTCTTCTGTACCAACTCATTCCTAATTTCTAGCATTTAAAGGAAAAAGGAACCATGGAATGGGACATCCCATGTGCTTACATCTCATCCTGTATTTGCCCTCTGTTGGGAAGAAGAGTGACACCTTCCACTCAGTAATAAACATTCTCACAACTGATCACATCCTACACATGCCAGTGATTCAGAACCCCTGTAGATCACCATCAAAACCCCATTCCCGGGGTCAGCGAGGTGGCGCAGTGGATAGAGCACCGACCCTAGAGTCAGGAGGACCTGAGTTCAAATCCGGACTCAGACACATGACACTCACTAGCTGTGTGATAGATAGATAGATAGATATCTAACAAAACAAACAACAACATAAAAAAAAACCTATTCCCCATCTACCTACCACCCAATTCCTTATTCTTATCTCCCTCAACCCTCACATCCCAAAGACCCAACCAAATGCTTCCAACCTCTTCCACTGTAACCTCTGGAATGCCTAGACTATAGACAACAAACTTCCCTTCATCCTAAATCTTTCCCTCTCTTGCTTCTTTCATCTTCTAGCAATAACAATAACCTGACCTTCCCTTCTTACCCGTAATAGCACAGCCTCACAGGCCATCCTTTCAGCATTATCTATACCTACACTCATTCTCCATGACTCACCAGTCTAGAGAGTGGAGTTGAAATACTTTGTGATTCCCATTACCATTTCCAGTTTCTGCCCTTTCCTCCATCACTCCTCCTTTGAGATTCATGAAGTTCATGTTTGTCACCCAGTCTGAGTTCTGGTAGCTATTGTCTACCAATCCCCAGGTCACTTGCCTTCCTTCCTCATGTGTTCAGTGCTTGGCTCAAAATTTTTTCTCTCCTGCCCTCATAATTGAGGACTTCAGCATACATGTTGATTCTCCCTCAAATACCCTAACGACTCAGTTCCTCATCCTACTCACCTCCCATGACCTCTACCCCAACTCAGTCATATACAAGGATGGTCATACTCATCTTGCCATCACACACAAATGTACCACTTCCACATTCACGAAATCCAAAATCCCGTTGTCCAACCACAATCTGTTGACTTTCCACCTCTCCCTCAACCCCTCAGTTCCCTCCTAAACCATCTCCCCTGCACTAGCTACTTTTCCCTTTTTTCTCCATTTTGACCCCTTGATGAAGCAGTTTAACTGTATACTGTCCTCTTATCTTGAGTCCCTGGTCCCCTTATCATATTACCAATCTCACTCTGCCAAGCTTTAGTCCTGGATGACTCTAACCGTTTGCCACCTTTGCTTCTATATGTGCTGCTGAACAAAGGTAGAGAAACTCAGGAAACCCTTCTGAACTAGGTCCACTGCAAGTTTATATTATGCAACTTTAAGCCCTCACTGCTGCCAGTCAATCCTACTCTACCTCCTTTATCGACTTACTATCTCACTTTCCACAGCAGCTCTTCTAAACCTTTGTGTACCTCCTCAAACTTCCTGTGGCTCCACTTCCCCCCACTCTCTCAGCTGAGAGCTTTGTCTTATATTTTATAGAAGAAATTGAGGCCATTTGCCATGAGCTCCCTAATCTCTACTCCTCCTATCATTCAGATGCCTTTTGCCACTATCTTCGCTTTCACCTCTCTCACATGAAAAGGTAGTCCTAATTATTAGGGAAAATACCAATCCCATCCCATTCCATCTCCTCCAAAGGCTTATCTGTTCTGTCATCCCCACTTACCACTTATCCTTAGTCTCTCCCTGTCTACTGGCTCCTTATCTGCTGCCTACATATATGTCCATGTCTCCTCCATCCTGAAAAAAAACTCTGACCTGATGCTTTCATACCTGCTATAAACCTATATATCTCTTTTGATCTTTGGCTAAACTTCTTTAAAAGGCCATCTATAATAGGCACCTACACCTTTTCTCTTTGTTGCCTCTCATTTTCTTCTTAACCCCTTACAGTCCGGCTCCCAATTTCATCATTCTGAAATACCTCCCTCCGAAGTTACCAGTGATTTCTTATTTGCTAAATTCAATGGCCTTTTCTCAGTCCTAATTCCTCTCTATCTCTCTGCAGCCTTTGACACTGCTGATCACCCTCTTCTGTTTGATACTCTCTTCTCTCTAGGTTTTTGGGACACCACTTTCTCCTGATTCTCCTGCCTGAGACAACTCTTTATCTAGGTCACACCTTCTAACAATGGTGTCCCACAGGGTTCCATCCTGAGACCCCCTCCCTTCTCCGCCTTTACTACTTCACTTGGTCATCTCAACCACCTCCTGTGGATTTAATTACCATCTCTGCAGATGATTCTCAGATTTACCTGTCTTGCTCTAACGGTCTCTCTGTCCTCCAGTCTCACAAGTTCAACTGCCTTTCGGACATCTTAAACTTAAACTCAACATGTCCAAAATAATTCATTATCTTTCCTCCCAACCCCACCTTCCTTCATTCCTTTTCTATTTAATATAGAGGGCACCACCATCTTACCATTCCCTCAGACTCAAAACCTAGGTGTCATCCTCAACTCCTTATTATAATCTATATTCACTCTATCAATTTCACCTTCACAACATCTTTCAAATGCAGCCCCTTCTCTCTGATACTAATCCCACCTTTGTGTGCCCTCATCATTCCATGTTTAGACTGTGGTGATAGCCTCTGGGTATGTCTGCCTGTATGTCTCTCTCCCCATTCCAGGCCACCCTCCATTCAGCTACCAAAGTGATTTTCCTAACATGCAGACACAACTATGACACCTTTTTCAATAAAGTCATTGGCTCCCTACCCCCATGGTTAAAAATAAAATCCTCTCTTTGGCTTTCAAAGCCTTTCATTCTCCACCTCCTACCTTTCCAGTCTTCTTGTATTTTACTCCCTGCATTACACCTTATTCCCAGTGACAGTCCACTGGCACCAGCTTTCTTGCCCTTCCATGAATAATATTTACCATCCCTCTGCTCCTTGCATTTTCTCTAACTGTCTCCCATACCTAGAATGTTCTCCTTCCTCATCTCAACCTACTGGCTTCCCTGACTTCCTTTCAAGTCCGAACTGAAATCTCATCTTATTCAGCAAGCCTTTTCCAACCTCTCTTAATTCTGGTGCCTTCCCTCATTATTTCCTATTTATCATGTATATAGCTTACTTTTACATATTTGCTTCTTATCTCCCCCATTAGATTGTGAGCTCCTTAAAGAGAGAGACTTTTTACTTCTTTTTGTATCCCCAGCACTTAGCAAAGTACCTGGCACATAGTGGACACTTAATAAATGTTTACTTACTAACTGACTGAACAATGCTATTGCATTACAGTGTTGGTTAGGGAAACCATATGTAAAAAATATGCCTGTGGAAAACTGTTTCATATAACATTTTATATTAGTAATTTTTTTGCATAACTAATTTACCCTTTTAAATGGCTAGAACATTTTATTTTAATCATTTTTAATTGAAGTACTTGTAGAGCATGTTGTATACTTCTGCCTCTTTAAATATAAACAGAAAATATAATGTAACCCTTTCTTAATGATCTAAGGTTCATAATTATGAGCTATATTCTAATAAATAACATGAAAGGATATAGAATGAGTTGCTTGCCTCTGTATTTAATGAACCTAGGCTGCTTTTGTATCCAGGATATATGTGTATGTAAATATAAAACTATAAAATATGAGTATTTATGTATGTGTGTGTGAATGTGTGTATATATGTAATAAACATACATAAAATAACAACTGAATACACACACACACACATATATAATCTATAAATTACATTTTCCCTTTCTTCATTGCTTTCTTATTTCCTGATTCTGTCAGCCCATCTTTCTTTAAAAATAGTACTTCCTTATCAGCACAGAGACCAAATCACCAATTGTGGTAGAATTATGTGATTAAAATTACAGTTTCGCCCTTGGGCCTCTCCTATGGAGGAAAGTGCATGGGATATTTTTTTTCTTTTGGCAGCTGTTTAATCATCTTGGTACTGTTATGGTTTAGGTTTCCAGAAGCTTGACCTTCAGATAATTGGGGCATTATTGTGTATAACTGATTTATTGGGTTTTTTACATATACATATCAAAACTTTTTTCTGTTTCCAAGATTATTGATGAAAACATAGCTTTGAGACCCCCCCAATTTAAAAATAGCTAAAATCTTTAGGTGTTGAATTAAATGGAAAGAGTGAGAAATAATAGGTCTACATTTTAAATTTTCTTCCTGAAATCATTGTCTGTAGAACTTGTGTGCACTTTGGAGGAAGAGTACCATATTGACTCCTCCCCTACTGCAGCCTCAGATTTATTATAACCAGTGTATCCTTAATACACTGTAACCCTCATTACAATTCTCTTTGCTTTAAAATAGCAAAGTTTCCCTTGATATGTTCCTTTTTTCCACCTTTTCAACCCTGAGCATTGTCTTGAAGGTTTTGATATGGATTACATGTAACATTATATAGGATTACGTATTGTAACATTATGTAGGATTACATAATGTATAAGTATGAATCATTATTTATTATATTTTATTTTAATCTCTAGAGCATTTTTATACCCAATAAAATACTTTATCATGAGAAGCATCATGGCAAAGTAGACAGAGGGCCATCCTTTTGATGAGGAAGACCTAGATTCATGACCTTCAAGTCACAAAACCTCTCTGAAACTAAAGTTACAGAAGAGATATGCTTCAGTAGAGCTAGTTTCCACCCAATAGGAGTTGCTAACACTGATAAAATTACAGTTCCGATCCCTTCTTTCCCGAAAAATTTTATGAAGATGTTAACGTGCACATATTTAAAATTAAACTTTGTGTCAGTTCATCCAACATTTTTAAAGCATTAAATAAGATAGGAACATAGCTTTCCTTTTAGAAGCTTAACTTTATTTAATGTCATTAGAAATTAAATATTTCTCTGCTAGATGTGTATAGGGAAAGTATATAGAAGTGCTTTCTGTGTAAGAGCTCTTCATGCTTGGTCAACTCATTTGACCAAAAAGAGCACTTTAATTAGCAGTCTAATCACTTCAGAACCCTAGCTAAAACCATAAGGATAAGAGAACAGCTTTGTTTTTAGCTATCCAAATCTTCTATGTGGAAAACAAATTTACTACTCTCTCATTGGAATTCTTTATTACATGGCATAATTAATGCTTAACTTTAACAAATTGTGTTTTTCAAGCTTAATTGAAGGAATGGTAATCATTTGAAATGTATACAGCAAAAAATATAATACCCAGTCATGTTTGAAGTTTTATGAAGGTGACTTCATAAGTTGCCAATGAAATTTCAGAATTGTTTCATAATCTATTCTTTGCCTGTGGTCTTATACTTTCTTCTATAGACTCTGCCAGAGAGAAAACTAATACTTTACGAAAGAGGTCTGAATCCTTGGATAAATTCTAGTTACTGAAGCATTTTTAGCCATGAGGAACTTAGCATGCTGTAATTCATGTAAATAACTTTGTCACAATAATTCTTAAATTTTCCTAAGATATTAGCTGTACTAGCTTTCAGGTAGTTTGAAATGACTCAATTTTTTTTCTATTTCAATGACTTAATTTTTTTTCTATTTCTTTTTTTTTTTTTTCATTTCTTTTCATTTATTTATTTCTAGTGTGTGCCATATTTAATTGCTATGGGCACAGACCCTGAGCCTGCCATGAGGAATAAAGCTGACCAGCAGCTTGTGGAAATAGACAAAAAATATGCTGGATTCATTCACGTATGTACTTAAAATATGTATGATTTAAATTAATTTGTTTTTCCTTGATTTTACTTTTGAATACCCCACAATATCAATCACCTCCTCGCAATTTGTAAAAAAAATTTTTTTAATGTCTTTAACATTTTTTTTCCTAAGTGCATTACTATTTAATCCATGTGTACCAAGTTTGTTTCTAGAGTAAAGTTCTAATTTAAAATAAATTAGTAAAATGGAGTAAGATTAGCATTATGATACAAAAGGAAGAATTAGATGGGGAATCAAGAGATCTGACTTCTACTTCAAGCTGTGCCTCCATTAACTAGGTATATAATCTTAAAGTGAATCATAACCTCTCTGGAACTGAACTTTAAAGCTTCTTCTACCTCCAGAATTGTATGACTGTGACCTTGTATTGTATATTTTTAGCAAAAACACTCCCATAAATTTTTCTGTGAAAATTTAATATTTGTCTAAAAAAAACATTTACTATAAGAAGTACTATTAGGTTATTCATATCTTAAAATCTAGATTTTCTCAACCTTTTAAAATTATTGATTGAACTTCATAATTATGTGAGCCTTAATAATGATAAATAATTTCAAATAACAGTTCCTAAATACTCATACTACAAGTATGCCTTCGTTCAGCAGCCTTTTAAGCACCTACTTTATGCAAGACACCATACTAAATCCCCAAATAAAAAGATAGAACATGATTCTGGTCTTCATGAAACTTAAAATCTAACAAGGCAAGGGGAACATATTCATCAATGCCAAATACATTGTAATAAATATATAATAACTAATACAGGATAGTTGTTACTCTGAAAGCTTGGCAAATGAAGACTTCAGTGTTATGTACATCCATTCCTAAAGTCGTTCTCGTAACCAAATTAATTTTGTTTAAATGTTGTATGAAAGAATTATCAATCTGAACAACTGTACTATTTAAAAAGAGAACACATGGTTTCTTAGTAGAACTTTTAGTTCTTCCTTTTAATATGAAGGCTATGTATGATAGTAGAAAAAGCATTAAATTAGAAAATGAGAGTTATAAGTTTTAGTTCTCCTATTAACTAGCTCTTTGTGACTTTCAGCAAATCTATTGACCTCTCTGGTCCTGATCTCTAAAATTAGGATATCAAATTATGTGACCAAAGTTACTTAAAGCTCTAAAATAATGTGATCCTTTCCTAAAATACTGTGATCTAATTTTCAGTTGATTTATAATTGGAAGAAGTTTTTGAATTTTTAAAAAAAAATGGGTACTAGGACCAAATTGACATTTTACAAACTTCTCTTCTAAGATACTCCTAAAGTGAAATAAGAACCAGATGATGAAGTAAGACTCAAAATGTATTTCAGGATATAGTGCCCTTTCATTTTTGTTTTCCTCTTTTTTTTTTTTTTTATTTCAATGATAAAAATGAAGATTTTATAATTTCAGATGAAAGCCGTGGCTGGTATGAAGATGTCTTACCAAGTTCAACAAGCAATCAACACATCCCCAAAAGATGCCGTAAGGGGTTTCAGACAAGATGAATCCTCTAGTGCTTTGTGTTCACATCTTTACTCCATGATCCGAGGAAATCGCCAACACAGACGAGCCTTTCTAATAGCTTTACTCAATCTCTTTGATGACACAGCAGTAAGCATGAAAAACTTTTTCTTAATTAAATGTGCTATGATGTTAAATTTTACCTTCTGGTATATAGAGAAATATTTAATGTCTACTTCTTTAATTTTTCTAAATATCTGCAGATTAAAAGATTACCCTGAAAAGGGACATGATTCAATAAAAATTAAATTTAGTATAATTAAAGTGTAATTTATCTTAGAATATAATGCTTACCAATGAATTTTTTGATTATCACTATTTATTAGAGTGGGAATTCCTTTTCAGGTATGGTTGGAGTAGATGGCTGCGTAGGTCCCATCAACTATGAAATTCTGTGGTATTTAAAATTAATAGAGACAGGTTGAAAGAGGGAAGCAAAATGCCCAGTTGCAAGGGCGAATGCAGGCAATGAAGGAAGGAAGACAAGCTGGGATGTGGCGGGGCCAAGCAGTAAAAAGGCTTAGGGAGATCAGCAGCTTGGATTTAAGGAGACAGGGCAGAAGGGAGACTAAAGGGAAGAAGGCTGGTCAGACCCTGGTTGGTACTGAGGATTTGTGGGTACTGTTTCTGTGCTTATCCCTTTCCATGGGAAGGCTGACTGTCCTTCTTCAGAAGAGAATCTGCATGACAAGAAAAACGTGAACCCAGTTCGTGGATGATGCCAGGGTGGAAGGAAAAGCCTTTTTTTTTTTTTTTTTTTTAAATGGAAAGATCATGCAGTGGGTATCGATACCTGTTTTTGCATTTCGTGTTGAGAGTATGAATACACAAATTGTTAAATATTTTACCCTTTTTTAATTTACAGAAAACAGAAGTGAATATGCTCTTGTACATAGCAGACAATCTAGCCTGTTTCCCTTACCAGACACAGGAAGAACCATTGTTTATAATGCATCATATAGATATTACACTCTCAGTTTCTGGCAGTAACCTCCTACAGTCATTTAAGGAGGTAAGTTACACATGGTAACCCTTAATGCAGCTATTAAAATAAAAGCATGGTATTTTCACTGTTTTGCTTCTCATTGTTTATTTTTATTTTTTTGACGGATACATAAACTCTTAAGTCATCATGAAACCCTTGGTAGTCCTTGAATGGGAGAAAGTGAGCAAAGTGCCACTTCTTTTTAGGAAGGCCTAAAAATAACTCATTTCTGTGGTTTTTTTTAAAAACTATTCCACCTCCTTATTTCTCTTACTTTAAGCACTGACCTTGGGTATTCTAAAACTTTTTGTACATAGAGTAAAATCACTGTTCATCACTATCTAAAACTTATCTGTTGATACTAGCACTGTTTTAGAATCCTATTAATGTGTAATATGTATTCTTTTTGGTCTTGTATAGTTTAATTATGAAAGTGCCAGCTACTGAACTGAAAATAAAATTTGATATTAAATAAATACTTAATTAAAAGATACCAACATATGCATAATACTATAGGTATTTTCTCCTGGGGTAAAATTTTGGTGTATACAAATTTTTAGTTCACCAGATTTCTAAGTCAGGGAGAACTAGCTTTAAAGAATTTTCTAAATCCTTTGACCATATTTTACAGTATATTTTATAGTATATGTGCTCCCTTTTTCATTTGCTATTACATGTATTTGTAAATTCATTTTCCCCAGACTTCTTCTCCACCCAGGCTTTAATTCAGTAAAATTATGTGTTTTGGTTCTGTCTTCTTTTTTAGCTTAGGCCAGCCTGTTTATATAAGCTTGATAGCTTCATCAGGATCTGATCAAAGTTGTATGTTATCCTGTTGTAAAATACTTGAAAAGAGGAAGAGCTGATTAAAATTAGGTGACTTTGCTGCCCAGTTCAGCTTACGTTAATTATTGTAATTATTTTTTTCTTTTAGATCCTCTAAGACATTATACAAAATAATAATTCTAGATACTAAATTGAAATTTTATCATTTATTTTCAAATTTTTGTTATATCTTCACAGAAAATAAGTGTCTTCAAAAAATTTATTGCCCTGTGATTTTATTTTGTTTTGAAGCTAATTTTTTTCTAGGGGTACTTGTCTTCATTTTTTAATGAAAATCTGTTTATCAGTAGGATTTGATATACAGAAACCTGATTTATAGAAAAAGTTTAGGGAAATTTATATTCTGTCAAACAAGGCCTATATTTATCTTCCTAGTTGTCAGGTGAACCAATTTCATCTTTCTTTCAGTCTATGGTGAAAGACAAGAGGAAAGAGAAGAAACCTTCACCAAACCGGGAAAGTGCATCTGGAAGTGATAGTGAGGAAGAGGTTTCCAAACCTCGAAAATCACGTAAACGAGTTGACTCTGATTCAGATTCAGATGAAGAAGATGATATAAATGCTGTGATGAAATGTCTACCAGACAATTCAAGTCCTTTAATTGAGTTTGCAAATGTGTCCCAGGGTATTTTATTACTTCTGATGTTAAAACAACATTTAAAGAACCTTTGTGGATTCTCTGATAGGTAAGGATAAAGAAATAATGACAGAAGACTCTTATTAAAATAGCTTTAAAGAAGTAAGGAGCTAAGCTTTGATTGTGTACTCATCTTCACATTGCAAGTATTCCTTTTGCGTGCAATGAGAATAGGAAGGTACAATTAAAATAAAAGTTACTACTAACTTTCTAATCTCTCTTAAATTCTTTATTAGCTCTCTTTAAAACATTATGTACATAGCCTTAAAA
>NW_020954550.1:37747627-37760309 GCF_900497805.2 Vombatus ursinus | reverse complement strand
ATAGACGTGCACTAAGAATATCTATAGACTACCTCCAAGCTAACTTCATATAAATCCCATTCGTCTTCACTTTATATAAATTTTGGACTCTCTTCTGAGACAGAGTTAGAAAATGTGCACATTCTTATAAAATCAGAGGAATTTCAGTACTCCTTGAAGGGTAAGCAGTTTCCATTTCTACTTTCTGTGTTTTCCTAGTTCTTCCTTATTCTATCAGAAAGGATGAAGGTGTGTTTTTCATCTATTCTACAAGGCCAATACTGGTCATTATAATTACTCGAAGTTCTATTTCATTGTGGTGTTTTTTAACTTAATTATTGTAGCATTATGTATATTTTTCTCCCAGTTCTGTTCATTTCAGTCTGCTTCAGTTCATATAAGTCTTCCCACTTTTCTTATTTTGTCATATTTGTCATTTCTTATAGTACAAAATACTTATCTTATTACATTCAAGCCCTAAAGACTGCTTTCTTTTCTGTGCTACATTATTCACATGGGATAGATGGCCCTGCTCATTAACTAGAATGAGATGTTGTTAATGTCTTCTTTAGTTCTTTGAGAAATACAGTACAATATAGTATGCAGCCTTTTGGGGAATTAAATTCATGCCTCTCTGCAGACCATGTTTCTAGATAAAAGTATTACTTTCTTACCCCATCCTAATTTCTGAAATGTGGAGAGTGGCGTCTTAGAGAATGTTTTTCTATTTGAAAAATGAAGGCATCTAAAAATCTATTTGAAGCAAGTTTTCTTATAGTCCTAGATATCTTACAAAGTGCACTTAATTCAGATGCTCCTCCAAGTGGCACATTTCATTTTATTAAAGTTGAAATTGGGTTTGTTGCAGATGGGTCAGTGTAAATGTCAGTGCCTCAAATTTTAAAAACCTAATGTTCAATTTTTGTTTTCTGAAAACAGTAAAATTCAGAAGTATTCTCCATCTGAATCTGCAAAAGTATATGATAAAGCGATAAACCGGAAAACAGGAATACATTTTCATCCTAAACAAACCTTAGACTTCCTACGGAGTGATATGTCTAATTCCAAAATTACAGAAGATGTGAAGAGGAGTATAGTTAAACAGTATCTAGATGTAAGTAACAAAATTGTAAAATACATTCCTTTTTTCACAAATACTGTGTGTAATATGTGTTTGGTAAATTACTTTTTTAAACATTAGTACAGAATATAGTGATTTGTACATGAAATCTTTATTTGTGCATTAAAGATTGAAAATAAAATACCTCTTTTTAAAGACTTCTAAAATATTTCATTAACCTTGTGTAATATTTTAGTTCTTTTACCTCTTAAATGAGTCCTTATGTAGTTAACTTTCAACTTGAAATCACCCTTTGTAATGTAACTTCCTTTATATAAAACAAGAAATCAAAGATGAAACCCATTAAAAGTAGTGTATTCTTATTTAAACAAGGGTGCCATCTGAGTGGTGGTTTTCAAATAATAAAATTATTTTAACTCTTCAGAGATATAATGTTCATTACTTTCAGAGTGTTTAACTGTTTATTTTACAGAAGTCATTTTAAAAAATCATTCTCCCAACAATATTCGTGTCTGTCTTTTGGGTGATAAAAATGTGATATCAAATGAGGAAGGAGGGATTACTCCCAAACTTTACTTGAATTGGTAGTGACACTGTAGTATTGCCTGGGTGTCTTAATCACATTAATACTGGCTAGGTAAGCCAGTACTAGATACTTAGTGTTTTGAAGTTCTTATTCTTACTGAAGTTGTGAAATACACTTATATTTTATAGTTCAAGCTCCTCATGGAACATTTGGATCCTGATGAAGAAGAAGAAGAAGGGGAGGTGTCAGCTAGCACAAATGCCCGGAACAAAGCAATTACCTCACTGCTTGGAGGAGGCAGCCCTAAAAATAATGCAGCTGAGACAGAAGATGATGAAAGTGATGGGGAGGATAGAGGAGGAGGCACTTCAGGGGTGAGGCGGAGGAGGAGTCAACGTATTTCGCAGCGTATTACGTAAAATGATTTTTATGTGCTTATACATGTCAGTCTATTATACTAAATGTATACAAAGTAATGTAATCCACAAGGGAAAGCATTTTGTAGATAGATATTCTCTACTTAACCATTTATACATCCTTTTGTAGAAAGTTTAATAGAAAAGACAATAAAAAAGAAAAAAAAACAAAACAGAAAATAAGACTTACCCAGTTATAAGGGGTTATTAATTTTCCTTTGGAATGTATTGTATGTGTTATCCTTTTTATTGTTGCCAGGTTTTCATGTAGCTTTATGGTTTATGTGTGTATATATATACATATATATGTATATATTTTATATATCAATAAGAGTAAAGACGGGTACAAATTAAGAGTATGTGATTTTACAAGTGTTAACCCCTTGGCGCTGGCGGTCACAGTGCATCTCATTGCCGGCAATGGAAGTATGCTGGGAAATCCCAACTCCCGGCGTCAAGGGATTAAAAGCAATAAAAGCAATAATTTCACTAAAGTTCTTTGTGTAACACTTGGTCTTTTTTCCCCCCCAATGTTTTAGTCATTGAGAAGGTCAAAACGAAATTCAGACTCTACAGAATTGGCAGCACAGATGAATGAAAGTGTTGATGTCATGGATGTCATCGCTATTTGCTGTCCAAAGTACAAAGATCGACCACAAATTGCAAGAGTAGTACAGAAAACCAGCAATGGCTTCAGTGTTCAGTGGATGGCAGGCTCCTACAGTGGCTCCTGGACTGAGGCTAAACGCCGTGATGGTCGCAAACTGGTGCCTTGGGTAGACACTATTAAAGAGTCAGACATTATTTACAAAAAAATTGCTCTAACGAGTGCTAATAAGCTGACTAATAAAGTTGTTCAGACTTTACGATCACTGTATGCCGCCAAGGATGGGACTTCCAGCTAATGAATTTGTACATGCAGCCAAATTACAGGAATTTTAAATGAAAGGCAGAGAAACTTGAAATATCAACATTCTGGCAAAAAAAAAAATCAGTTTTATGAAGAGTAAGAATGGAACCTGGGACACAGGAAAAAAGAAGGAAATGTTTGGTAAACATTTTTGTGGGAGCTTCCTTCGCTGTTGTGCAGCAGAAACTTCTCAGTTCATTTTTACTCCCACTGTATTATAGTTTAACAAAAATTGTTTATATCTTGAAAAAAACTTTCTGTTTAATAAAATAAACAAGTGAATGTTGGAAATTAGTCTGTTAATGTTCTTAATAAAGTGTTCTTGGAGTTTAACCTAGCAGCGGATGGCTTTCTTTAGCTTAGCCCAGTTTCCAGGGAAGCATTGTTTTTTCCAGGCTGTAAAATGGCAGAATCCCCTGGATATATAATTTATTCTGTTGAAAAAAAAAAAAGCATGCAGTATCTATGACCTATCTGCAGGAGGAGTTTTTGTAAATGTAGATTTTGATGTATTAGGTCACCCTGAAATAATACAAGAAAAGGGATCCCCAGGCAATCTGGTGGAACGAATACTGCAATAAATTTTTTTACTTCTCTTTGTTACTTGTCTGTTTCCATTTGAATTTCTTATTGTAAAGATATGTTTAAATCCATTTATATTATTTTGCAGTCTTTTATGTAAAATTTACTATTATCAGTGGTTTTCAAAGCAAGACATAAAATATTGTTTATACCGTTTGTATAGGCTGACTGACTTCTGAATAATTGGTATCTTTATTTTTCTCCCATGAAAGGGTATATACACAGTTAACTCCAGGGTTTTATTGTATCCTGCGATCTTTAGTATTAACTATATATGATTTAGCACTGTGCCAAACACATTTTCAAGAGTACATTTTGATATAAAAAGAAACTATAGTTTATTCCTTGTATGCTTCAATTTCTTTCTAATAATGTCAAAATGATAATTTTGATAGTTTAAACTTTGGGAAAACTTAGCAATCTCTCTATTTTGGGTAACCAGCATTTCTCTTGGTTAAAATTGTAGAAGTTTATTTCAGAAGTAATCTGAGGATTGAGATGGGTATGAAATTTGGTAATTATACTACCTTTTTCACAAATGATTTTTAATGCTATTTGTATATTACAATATTTTTTACTAATTGAAATGTTTTTTTTATTTTCTACTTTAAAGTTGTATCATAAATCTTTTAGGAGCACTTATCTGTATCCATATATGTCAACACAGACTTTTGTCTAGCTGGGAAAAACAGAAGTGCTTTGATGGGTTGATTTCAGTAGTGACCCAAGTGGCAAGAGCTGCTAATGTTTGAAAATCTTTGGGGAAAGAGCAATTTTTACAGAAAACAAACTGACATTTCAAGTTTAATTCTCTAAAATAGGTGCACTTACAAATAAATAAACCTGATTTTAAAAACACATTTAACTTGTGGAATGCGCGGTTTTAAGAAACCAGCGAACAAAATTATATTATTCAGTTTGTGAGGAATAGTAATATTATTGCAAAATACTTTTTTTTTGTACAAACCTATTAAACTGAAATGATAACTCAGGATTTAATTCCTATGTGGAATTCTTTGTTGAACATTTTCTCAAAGGAAATGTTTTGCTTCCTTAATTGTGCATGTTGTTGTCTATTCCATTTTACAACTTGTTTGGGGGCAAAATAAGATGTTTTTTTTTTCTTTAATATATATTTGAAGTGCTCTGTGAAGAACAGAGGTTAGGAAATGGGAACCTGGAATTATGTTTTAGAAGAAAATTGCTGCAGTTCTGCGAGTTGCATGCTAGCTAATTATGACCTTTATTCTCAACACTGTTTTCATAGTCAGACCAAACTTGAAACATTCATCATGACCATGACTTCCACATGATGTTGTCCTTCACAGGAGTTATAGGTAAAGAGGAAATAATTAGCTTTGTATAAATCTTCCATTGAGAATTTTACTCTTGGAAGTTAAGAATTGATGAAATAGTGTCATTTTAAGCATAAAAATGGAATGGAACATAATCTACCATTTGTCCAATTGTAAAACTCAAAGTTTCTTTAAAATACTTGAAGTCAAAACCTCTTAAACAAGTAAAAACTCAGAAAATTCAGTCTTGATCATGGAACCTTATTTGTTAAATTACCATGTTATGTTAAGATAACATGGAATTTACTAGGTATGGCATAATCTTGTCACAAACCCATCCCGGTACATCCTTGGACGTAACTGTTTCATTGATTGAGATGGTTTATCAGATTCTTATTTTAGCGTTCCGATTTTAATCTCTCAGCTTTGTTGCTCCTATAACAAAACAAAAGTGAAAATACATTTGCAAGAAACACTACCTGAGGGTGTATTTAAAAGAAAGCAGTATGGTTGGCCAAAAAAACCAGGTCTTTTTCTTTAAAAAAAAAAATTTGAGATTCCAGTAAAGGGTACTATATACCTTATTCTGCCCATTTGTTTAAGATGGCAACAGGTCTATCATACATACGTCATGGCTGATGTTCAAAGTCTGTCTCATATCAACAGGTAAGTAAAGACTTACTATTTATATGTTTTGAGAAAAAGAGCGTTTAAATGTAGCAACACTCTAGTTTGTAAATTAAATTCTTGCTGTTTCAGGTGTATTCTGTTGGTGTTTTTTATCATCTCACAAACCATTTTACTGTTTGTAACAAAAAGCAATCCTGGAAACTCTGCTCTTACCCAGAACCATTGTTATGGTCGCATAGGTGCTGATTATGATTTTAAAGAAACCTCTATCTGAAAAAATAAAACCCCACCAGAGCATGCACTTGAAATGGTAATAAATTTAAATAACAAGTAAAAACATTGCTAACTTGACTCATTGTTACTGGACAAAAACATCATCTGGGCTCGTTGTTCCTCAAAGGTTTTCACATTTTTTTCTATTTAACACATCCCCTAGCTAACCTCTCTTTTTTTTTTTTCCATCATAGATTGATTGTCTTAATTTGGATTACATGAAAATTTAAGAAATAAAATTATTGATACCTAGATTATCATTGATATTATAATTCTTATCCTATTGATCCATTTTCATAATATAATGGAAACAAAATAGATTACTAAAGTGGTTGTCATAATAAAGCAAATTTAATTTCCATGGTTACTGGGCTTGGTATGGATAATATTCACTTAATTCCCCAAACTGAGGTTATAATACAGCAGACACTGACTAGCACTTCAAATTGGAATCAGCTTGTTATGTAGCCTCTTCATTTTTTGAATGAGTAATTCCACTGCATACACTACACATTTCACTACATCTTAGAAGCCCAATAATTAGGAAAGCAATTGATTTTAAATAAGTGGAACATAACTTAAGAATGTTGCTTAATATTATTCTCTGAACTAATTACAAATGTGCATAATCTTGATATTAGATCCTTTTCATGAGACAAATATTGCTTCCTATATTAACTAAAACTCTTCACCCAGAAAGAACTCTTCAAAAGAGAAAGATAAACAGGTTCACATATAAAATTCAGTTCTAATTTAAAAGTTACTCTTAGTCTTAGGTTTAAAACATCAGAAAACTATTAGTTTTAAAATATTTGGGTAGTTTGGTTTTAAATTTGCATAACATTTTAATCTGAAATCAAGCACAGTGTAACCAAAAAGATTCCCTGCATTTGTGGTCAGAAACTGTGGGTTGGAATTCCAGCTCTGCTACTTTTACTGCCTAAATGACCTTGGGAAAATCACTTAACTTTTCTGGTTTTCAGTTTCTTCATCTGTAAAGTGAGGGCATTGGCTAAATGATTTCCTGACCCCCTTCTAGCTCTACTACAAAATCCTATGATCCTAGTACTGTACCTCACCTGCAGGCAGCACCAATACTAAGATGTGCAAGAGATCAGTTTGGTATGGTTATGAATCAGTTACATGCACTAAAATGGTATGAAGCACACTCTAATAATGAATGACAATATTTAACTTTGTTTCCTGGCTACATTGTCACTAATACAAATTCAAAAAGATAATTAACATAAAAACTCTACAGAACATTACTGAAATTCAGGCTCCCTCTTGGGATTTGTTTAATAAGATTTTCTGCCTTTAACACTTGTTACTGCCTTCATTCCTAGGATATGTGAATTAATATAGAGTATATATTTATCAGCTCTGGGCAATTGTAGGTTTGCATGGAATACCAAGATTTGGTCCCTAGCTACAGGATTTTTACAGTCTAATTGGGAAGGTAAGCTGTAGACCTGTACGTGATTAGGTACTTAACACCACAAGATGGCCTATAAGGCAAGGTTTTTTAAGACATTTGAATTTTAATCCTGTATGGACCATTGAATGTTTTTTAATAGGGGGGTGAAATCATGACAGCATTAGAATTCATGATATGGCTGTGGTTCATAAAATTTAGTGTAAAGGGAAAAGACTAAAAACAATTTGACCAGTAAGGTTAGTACAGTAAACTAAAGGGGGTCAGGTGGTCGTAACGATAGAAGAAGAAAGAATGGCTTCAAGAGACATTTCACTGGGAGTCAGGTCAGTCCAAATCTTTGAGCCTAGATATTTGGGGAAAATGGTAAAGATGAACTAAAGAGGTCATGACCAGTTGGGAGTGATTATTAGAGTTGTGAGTTTGAGGAGACAGTGGAACATCGTATCCAGCAGCTAGTTGGAGATAAAGGATTAGAGTAAGAACTAAGGTTTGGGGCAGCTAGGTGGCGCAGTGCATAGAGCTTTGGTCTTGGAGTCAGGAGGACCTGAGTTCAAATCACTTGACACTTACTAGCTGTGTGACCCTGGGCAGGTCACTTAACCCCAATAGCCTCACTAAAAAGCAAAAAAAAAAAAAACAAACTAAGGTTTCATAGGCCTTTAGTTAACTTTTAACCATGCAAGTTCACCAACATTTTGTCTATATGGGTTACCACCACCACCCTAATGAGGTAAGAAAGCTAGTCTCAGAGTTAGAACTGAGTTCAAGTCTTCTCTGACACATTCTGTCTGTAACTCTGAACAAATCATTTAACCTCTTAGGGCCCCAAACTACTTTTAAAGACTATTAGTAGCAAATAGGGGTTGATCTGCATTGATAGAGGTTGCCCACCAGCAAATCCCTGTGCCAATGAATTCACAGATCTGTTCATACCATTCCCAACCCCTGTGCCAAGAAAATGAATAATAACCTTTAAGAGTCTAAATTAATTTTTAAGTATTCCTTTAAAAAAGTGAACTATAAGCTAGGCCATCATTTTGTTGTTGAACAGAGTAAATTTACAGTCATATTACTTGTTTTAATGGGTTTTGCTTATATGTACTTAAGGGAAAGCCAGAGCCAGCATTTGGACCCACGACCTCTGATTACAGATTCAAGGCTCTTTCCACAACACCGCACTGTCTCATGGTAGAATGTAGAAATTCCATTGTACCAAGCTTCCAAAATATCACATCCACCTCCTTTAAAAAAGACAATTCTTTTTTTGTTTTGTTTTGTCTTTTTAAAAAAAAACAATTCTTTTCCAAGAATCTTGGTTATAGGTAGGCATACTACTTTAGTTATTGGCCAAAACTGATTTAGTTTCAATTAATTGTGTGCTGAATAAAAGATACTTGTAGAGGTGTCCTTTTAGATGCTAGAGGAAAAGAAAGAGTTCAGTAATAAAATTTGAATAAATATCCAGCCTATAGAGTTTTAAATTCTAATTGTAAAGTTTATAGCTGGACTGTCTGGCTATAAGTCAAATTAGAAAGAAAAAACTTATTAAGCATGGCCAGGCAGTCCCCTAATTTTATAGATGAGGAAGCTAAAGCTCAGAGAGGGTAAAGGGCTTGCCCAGGGGTTAGAGCTCCAGTCTTCTGACCATCTTAATCAAGTCCTTTTGTTGACTCTACAACACAATTTATTTCCTATTATCTTTATAAGGTTACAGCCTGAGCTTAAATTCTGCCTCCAACAGTTAGTAGCCATGTGACTCTGGGTAAGCCATTTGATATTTCTTAACTTTAATTTCCTTATCTGTAAAATGGAGATAACACCACCTGTCTCACAGGTTTGTTATGAGAAGCAGATGTATATATAGCACTATGTAAGTGCTCTTATTATCTGAGATAATCTTTGCTCGGCTCTAGAGGAGAATCAAAGCGAGGTGGTTACCCAGCTCACTTCAATACTGTGTGAACCACTTTAAGATGATTCTTTTTGTATCAGATGCATTGGTTCTGTTATGATGGAATTATTTAGTAAAATCTTTTGTCTAAACTTTAAATCCTGTTCTAGCTTTTTTTAGCTTTACCCGAGCTTCTTGACTTCTGTATATGTGCTTAAGGAACGAAGTCATTATTAGCCTAATTGAAACACAACTAAGAAAATTTATTTGAAGGAATGATACTACAACACCAAACTGTGTTTGGATTATCCATTATTTGGGATTATTTGTACCACTGCTCCATTCCATTAACGTGGGTAAGTAAAACAATTAACTATATCCAAAATCTACAAAATGAGGTATCTAGACTGGCTAGGCTCTGGGGTCCTAGCTCTAACAATACCAGTAAGATACGATTGTTCAATGAGGTCTTACTTATTTGTATGGTTACTGTCCAAATGATTTCATTGATCAAAAAGTAATTTTCACCTGACTTAATTTTCAGGGCTGTTCTCATAGAACCATACTACATAGAACTTAAAGCTACATTAGAGATCATCAGTCCAGTGTCCTCATCTTGCCTAGTTTTCATCCTGACCTCACACTTCTGAGAACAATGGTGGGTCTGGACTTTTTTACCTGGTACAATTTTCAGACATATTTTCTTCAAATAGGATGTTGAAGTGAGTGCTATTGATTGCTGAAATAAATGCTTTGAAGTTATGTAAATGAGTAGCAGGCAAAGCAGATAAGCCATCTTGCAGAAACCAAATTGGGAGGTCACAAGCAATGGCTCCAGATTTGGTGGAAAGATTTTTTCAAAGCTTCTGTGCATCAGTCATTTGCAGTTTTCAGGATTTTTCTCCAGTTCTGGTTTCACCAAGAATACAAGATCCTAACCATGAATCCATCCAGCATTTGGTAGGTGTGCAAAGAAGGAACCAATAACTGGGTAAGTACCAACCTGACTTAGTTTTCTTTACCAGGGGCAAATCAGGAGAAATAAAACCAAGAAACTCCTATATCTCACATAGTTTGATGTGTTTTAGAAATCTGCATAATGATTTGATCAATTGAATCACTTAATATAAACTAGAAGTTGATAGTTCAAGGATTCTGATTAGGAATCCTTTTATAAAGCAAAGAATCTGTAAAGTAGATAATCCCTAACTTATTCTTTATATAAATTTGTTCTTTGTATTTTTGTATTTGTATTTGTTCTTTATATAAATTTGTTCTATTATTATGTAATAAGTTCTTTGCTTAAAGAAGAGAAAGGAAGACACATACATAATAAGGAGAATGGTTCACACATGTGGATGTGAATATAATTTACGTTACCCTTGTTCTCAACTTAATGTACTATTCAAATATTATTGTTCATAAAAACAATTTTGCCAGAATAATGCATTTATACTAGACATACTCTCTTTCTCTACTCACACAGAACTGTGAAATTTTTACCTTAGCTTAAACTTCTGTCAGAAGTCCCCCTTTCTTTACCAGAAATGTTATGTATACCTTCTCTCCTTTCAGGTAAGAAAGAAGAATACTCTTCACTAGTAAAGTATTGCTTCCATTTATTAAGTTTGCATGTATGTACAATATTCATAGTATAGCAGGTGAGTCAAAATGAGCTTAGTTTTATCATAAGTATAAAGTAAGTATATCTCTGGGAGGTTACATAAGCATAGGTTGTTTATATATGCATATCTGCGGTATCTTACTACCTAGTGACCTTGTCCCTCCAAATCCCTTGTAACAGAAGTGATGTATTTTTTTAAAAATAGAAAACCCAATTTGGTAGCATGAAAAGAACATTAGACTAGGCTTCAGGAAACTTTGTTTCTGGTTCCTGTTCTTCCACTAACTAGGTATGTGAATGATCTCGGGAAAGTCACTTCTTCCTCTGGACATCAGCTTTTTCATCTGTATAATTCTAAGGTTGAACAAGATGGTTTCTAAGATCACACAATCCAGCTCTAACCTTCTCTGAACTTTATGCAGTGTAGTATATTTTAATTATTGGATACCTTGAAACTCAATTCACTGTTATTGCTAGCTAGGAAATCAGGAAACCCAGGTCCTCTTTTCCAGATTCTTTCATAGAGAAATCACATAATTTTTTTTATACCTCACTGGACTTATTAATCAATGGAATAGGGCTACTATGAGCAGGATGCAAAGCTATCCATCTGCTGGTACAGAATCAACCCTTTCAGGCCCCAAGAAGCCTCACCTAGATTCAGTCTGTTCCACTTTCAGAAAATTGGATAATATCATCCATATTTACAAAACAGGTAAGTTTAGATGTGACTGTCTTACTTGAAAAGGATTTGTTGTATGCATCTTGAAGAAGCTTCATCAGAGCATCTAAAGAAACATTGCCAACTAAATCATTCATGGGCAAAATTCTGATTTTCCTGCAACTTTTCAGGAATGTATCATTGTAAAATGAGGAACCCAATAATCTCACTGTCTACTACACCCTTGGTTTGGTACAAAAATTTGTACGTGGGCCAACATGTTGTATATCTATAATGTTCTCACCAGCCAAGATGACCTAAAACATTATTGCCCTGCATTAACATGGAAAGGTTTCAGGACACAAACATAGGGAATAAAAAGACTTTGTCTTAGAGTTTGTGACTCTTTCAGAAACAGAATTAAGAGTCACGAAATAAGAAAGTACTCTTACAATTTTGGGGTCCAATCCATAGCTGAAAATGAATCTTCTCTGTAATGTCACCAACCCTTGGTCATCTACGCAAAATTGCTTAAAAATTTTCAGTGAAGAGGAACCAATTCTTTTGGAAAGCTGTCATTGTTAGGAAGATTTTCTTAGCATCAAACCTAAGTTTGTTCCTCTGAAATTTCCACTACTGTTCCTAGTTCAGCCTTCTGGAGCAAAAAGAAAAAAAAAGGAAAAGGCAAATCTAATCTCTCTTTTACATGACAGCCTTCCATATATTTGAAGACATCTATCATATTTCTCCTTCCCCCCCAAAAAAAAAAAATTATCATCTCCTTGTTTTCCAGTCCTTTTGTGACCATTGTTTCTTTCCTCTGAATATACTCCAGATTGTCCAGTGCTTAGTAGAACTGTGAACTGATCAAGCCAGAGGAGTAAATTACCTCCCTCATTGTGGAAATTATGTCTCTCTTAATGCAGCCTAGGGTACGATCAACCTTTTTAACTAGATGATGGCTTGACTTTTACTGCGATTGCAATCCACTTAGACCTCTAGATTTTTTTTCATGAAAACTATTATCTAACCACTACTCCCCCATTCCATGTAGAACTTGACATTCATCCCTACTAAATTTCACTTTATTCAGTTCCACTTATCATTCCAGTCTGTCAGTTTTTCTAGATCTTTTGGACCTGAACTCCTGTTATCTAATCTGTTAGCTGTCCTCCAAACTTTAGGTCATCTACGATTGCCATCTATCACTTTATCCAAGTTCTTTTTTTTTTAATTTATTTATTTTTAGTTTTCAATATTAACTTCCACAAGAGTTTGAGTTCCACATTTTCTCCCCATCTTGTTCCTCCCCCCTACTCCAAGACGGCGTAGATTCTGAATACCCCTTCCCCCACCTTCTCTTATCCCCTTCCTCT
>NW_020954550.1:37746795-37747470 GCF_900497805.2 Vombatus ursinus | reverse complement strand
TTCCCTTCATCCTATCCCACCCTCCATTTATTCTGTTCTCTCTTTTGACCCTGTCCCTCCTGAGAAGTGTTTGTTTCTGATTACCCCCTCCCCCAATCTGCCTTATCCCCTTCCCCCCCCCATTTTCCTGTAGGGTAAGATAGATTTCCATACCCAATTGAGTGTGTATATTATTCCCTCCTTAAGCCAAATCCAATGAGAATAAGATTCACTTATTCCTTCTCACCTTCCCCCAGTTCCCCTCCACTGTAAAAGCCTTTTCTTGTCTGTTTTATGTGAGATAATTTACCCCATTCTGCCTCTCCCTTTCTTCTTCTCCCGGTATAATCCTCTCTTACCCCTTAATTTTATTCTCCAGATATTACTCCTTCATCTTCAGTTCACACTGTTCCTTCTATCTATCTATCTGTCTATCTATGTACACATATAATTTTTTTTCCCTCCAACTACCCTAATACTGACAATAGTCTCATGAGTTACAAATATCATCTTTCCATGTAGGAATGTAAACAGTTCAAACTTAATAAGTCCCTTATGATTTCTGTTCCCTGTTTACTTCTTCATGCTTCTCTTGAATCTTGTATTTGAAAGTCAGATTTTCTATTCATCTCTGGTCTTCTCATTAAGAATGCTTGAAAGTCCTCTATCTCACTGAATGTCCTTTTTTATCCCCCG
>NW_020954550.1:37746481-37746637 GCF_900497805.2 Vombatus ursinus | reverse complement strand
TTCAATTTCTATTTTACCCTCTGGTTCTAGAATATCAGGGCACTTTTCCTTGATAATTTTTTAAAAGATGACATCTAGGCTCTTTTTTTATGATGGCTTTCAGATAGTCCAATAATTTTTAAATCATCTCTTCTGCATCTATTTTCCAGGTCAGTC
>NW_020954550.1:37735211-37746314 GCF_900497805.2 Vombatus ursinus | reverse complement strand
GTTTTTCATGATTTTCTTGCATTACTCTCATTTCTCTTCCCAGTTTTTCCTCAACTTCTCTTCCTTGCTTCTCCAAATCCTTTTTGAGCTCTTCCATGGCCTGGGACCAAGTCATATTTTTCTTGGAGGCTTTGGATGTAGGAGCTTTGGCTTTGTTCTCTTCTGGTTGTACATTTTGATATTTTTTGTCACCAAAGTAAGATTGTTTGCTTGTGTTCCCAACCAATTACTTGAGTTATAAACTCTTTGTTAAAGTAGGGTCTGCTTCTGGTGTGGAGAATGTACTGTCCCAAGCTTCGGGGGTTTTGTGCAGTTTTTTTCAGAGATACTTCTAGGAACCTATAAATTTTCAGTTCTTCCAAGGTGGTGTATGATAAGGGTCAAGGTGTTTACTCTTTTCCGGGCCTGTACTGTGGTCTATAAGTGACCACAAGCACTCTTTTCTGCCTTGAAACTGTGAGGAGGATTTCCTCTCCACTGCCACTACAAGCTCCACCACACCAGCACTTCTCCTTGCCCCAGGACCACCACCCAGAACTGTGACCCAGATCCAAGCAGGGCAAAGCAAGAGATTCCTGCCTCAGCACCAGCAAAGAGATCCCTGCCATCCCCCTCTGATCAGCCACTTGATTCCCCCTCCATCTGTGGGCCAAGAGCTCTGGAAGCAGCTGGCACCTCAGGGCTGTGCTGGGGCTGGCTCCGAGCTTCTCTCTCACCCCAGTCACAGACCTTTCCTACTGACCTTCTAAGTTGTCTTTGGTGTTTGTGGGTTGAGAAGTCTGGAAACCGCCACAGCTGCCTATGATTCAGTCCCCTGAGGCCTGCTTGAGGTTCGCTGAGACCTGGTCTTTGCCTGAATACCCAGGCTGAACTGTGTTCCTCTCCCAGCCTAGTACAGTAGAACTTTCCAATCAACCATCCAGGTTGTCTTGAGCTGGAAATTTGTTTCACTCTGTCTTTTTGTGGTTTCTGCTGCTCTAGAATTTGTTTAGAGCCATTTTTTTACAGGTATTTGGAGGGGTTTGGGGGAGAGCTCAAGCAAGTCACTGATTTTACTCTGCCATCTTGGCTCTGCCCCCATTTTATCCAAGTTCTTGATAAAATATATTGAACAGCACAGGATCAAGAATAGATCTCTGGGGAAACTATACTAGAGCTCTCCCTCCTTTGGAGGGATCTTCATCATTCAAGCAGTTTCAAATCTACCTGTCACTACTGTCATCTAAACCACATCGTCCCATATTACCCACAAGAATAATGCATGCATCTCTGTCAAGTGCTTTGTTGAAATTTAAATGTCACCCTAATTACATGTACTCTGTAAATAAAAGGAAGTGGGGTTTGTCTACTACGACCTGTTTTTAGTGAAACCATGCTAGTTTGGGGGATCCCACTTTCTAATTTCTCACGTACTGTCTCAATATTATATTACAGAATTTCCCTAGGAATATACTCACTGATATATAATTTAAAGATACTACATTCTTTTTGTTTGAAAATTAGGGCAAGCTTTATCCTGTGGCTCACGTACCAAGTCTGTATCTCAGCACCAGGTGAATTTCAGCTGACCTACAACCCCTTAGTGTTTGCGCTCCCATTGTTCGGGGATGGCATGCCCTGCTCTTGCTAAAACTGTCTGTTTATTTGGCACTAGCACTTCTAATAGCTGTTAATCAGCAAGCATGTATTAGGTAGCACATATTTCCCAGTTATGTTATATGCAATAAGTAAAACAATCCCTACTCTTAAGCAGCTTATATTTGATTAGAGTACACAACAAGAATGTACATAGAAGTATGTATACATTAAAGACAGAATAAACATAAGGACAATAAATACAGAGTAGTTATTAGGGAGGACGTTTTTGATTGTTTGAGATCAAGAAAGGCTTCATATGTGAAGAACAGAACTAGGGCCATTCTTCAGGGTTTCTAAAGAACACCAGTAGTGGTTTAGCATTTGTCAGGTATTTCAGCAGTCTAGAATATAGTTCTCCAGGCTTGGTGACTCTTTTGTTGAGTACAGATAGATGCTGCCTGAATTTTCTCTTCATTTGGGTTTTCAAACCCTACAAACTATATTTCATTATAGCCTTTCCAATCCCAGGGTAATTCTCCTTGAAAGAAGAAACAGAAGCAAAATAAGGGATGAGTAATTCAGTATTCTCAGCTTCACTGTTAACCTATCCCCCTGAACATGAATTCTGTCCTTTCTTTCATGACCCTTTCCCCCTTATTCCTTTTTTAAAATGTCTTTGCCATTCTTCACCAACCACCATTTAAGCATTCTAGTTTTTAGGGTTCTTGACAAAATTCTTACGGGAATCTTTTGTATCCCTTCTTAGGTATTTTTCTTCTCTTCCATCTTCTATACATAACCTGCTATTAAACCTTCTCTTTAAAAAGCCCTATATTTTTAAAATGACTAGCTTCTTTGGTGCAGAGAGTACAAATATTGACGCACCAACAAAGCTTTAGAACTGAGGCAGTGATGGAAAGAGCTGAAGTGGTAGGCAGTCAGGATTTTCTTGGTGGTGTTATCCAGGCTGGCCCCTTGATACTTTTCAAGGAGAAAGGACACAGAGAGGAGAGAGAGAATGTGGCTATCAGCACAAGCCAACTTCTTTTCCCGCCACCAGCTGTTGTCCTGTGATAAGACTTTAATTGAAAGGACTGAGCCCCTCGGACATAAGCAGGTTCAAGAACAATTGATGAATATCTGCCTCAGTGAGAAGCAGGAAGTATGACCAGACAAAACAACTGACTGAAGGGGCAAAACCAAATAGAGACTGGAGCACGGGCAGAACAAGAGAAAAGCAGCCATCTGGACCCAGCCAGGACTTCCCAGTGGGATGGAAAAATCTGAATCTGAGAGCCCAAACTATTTTGCTTTCAATTTCTAGGTTTTGCCTTGCCTTCGAAGAAAGTGGGGTTTTGAGCTGATTGGCCTGGCTAGGAGCCATGAGCACCTAGCCAATACTTGGTGTTTTAATGTATTTGGCTTTTTTTTTTTCCTTTTCCTATTGTTAATTTCAAATTGTATATGGTTACAGCATGCTTTTGTGAGTAAATTCCATTTAAATGCAAGAAGAATGGGAATTTTGTCAGATTCTGGTTGAATAATCCACACTAATCCTTTAGACTGAGGAAAGGAGCATTGTTATCTCATTGGGGTGGAGCTGGAGAGAGAGGAAACCATCTCTCGACGTTCCAAAGAGAGTTCAACATTTTATGCCAGAATGCTATCTGATATTGGATAGAGCCTGTAACTGTTGCTAAGTAACTCACAGCTCTTGGTCCTTATTACTGAGCAAGATCATGTTACTGGATCAGCAATGCCCTTTTATTGAGTTAAGAAAAAATTCAGATCTTGTGTTTTTTTAACTCAGAAATTATTTTTAGATGCCATTTTTAACTACTTTTGAGACCCTTTTTATAAGGTTGGGGTTTAAAACTTTATAGAAGTGTTTCTTTTACAATTAATTATTTTGAAAATCCTATTTTAACTTTTCGCTTTCACTTGGGTAACTCCACATCATAAAATGTTGGCCATGCTTTTACATATAAGATATAGGAACATCTTGGATCTATTTTGCCTGTTTCCAAATGGGTTTTTCTTCATTTAAATTCTGATTTTTTTTTTCCTGCACTGTTTCCCAGATTAAAAAGTCCTCAACAGAATGGAAGGATTGTCTGCTAACATTGTTTCCTTACTCTTTGGACTACAATTAGGATATTTTACTAAGTTAGACCTGGTTTGCCCACTACACTACTCACACATGGCAAAGGTAACCCTGAAGGAATGAGGAAGGGCCAGATTTGTACCCAATGATATCTGAAGGTAATGGTGTATCTCAGTACTTTCTGCTGCCTAATTATCAAGTAAGTGGAATTTTCCTGACCTTTTCTATATCTGTTACTTCAGAATCTAATACTTCTCTTACTGGTTTATGGCTAGTCACTTCAGAGTTAGGAAAGAGGATAAATCCTAGGGGCCTCCACAGAACCAAGAAGTTTATTAATTCAGATGATTTTTTTTTTTTTTTAGAATTTTCTTGTTTAATGTTCTTTTACATTTGAACCCTGTTTTCTAGAGAGACTTGACAAGTAGGGAACATCAGCTGAAAGGCATCATACATGCCTTTGTTTTTTGTTTGTTTATTTTGTTACATGTGAATGTTGAATAAAGTCATAGAAAATTTTTTTTTAAGAAGTTAGGGAGACCCTTTGAGTTAACTGGAGATAGCCTAATGCCCATTCATAGGTTGTGGCAAAACTAAGGCTCAAAAATGCATTCTGTTAGAGGCTATGATAAAAAAGACCCCTGATGATACAAGGACACTGCATAAGATTTTCCTGACCAGAAGCAATTCACAAGAATACTTTAAGATCAATAAAGAGAAAGAAAGAGGCTTCAGATATGCGGAACTAATTCCCCTAATTTTTATTACTCCACCATCACCATCCCCTAGAATGTACTTTTAATTTATTTTGTATTTTCCTATCTGTGTCCATATTTGCCCCACTCTCCTAGAATGCAAGCACCTTGAGGGCAAATACTTTTTTTCCTTTTTGTCTTTGTATCCTTAGCATCTAGAAAAGTGCTTGGCGCTTAACAAATATATATTTAAATTGAATTACAGGGGCAGCTAGGTGGTGCAGTGGATAGAGCACTGGGCCTCAATTCAGGAGGACCTCAGTTCAAATCTGGCCTCAGACCAGACACTTGATACTTCCTAGCTGTGTGACCCTGGGCAAGTCACTTAACCTCAAATGCCTCACCAAAAATAAGTAAATAAATAAAAATTGAATTACAATCACATTTTACCATAAAAGGAAAAAGAAAACCCACTACAATATCCTTCAGTTAATCAGTCACCTGATTTTAGCAGAAAAATTTAGCAGAATATTATTGTAATCTCTAGGGAGGGTTCACTGTGTCATTTGGCAGTATTAACTATTTGCCAGTTTTTTGTCCCCAGTTTACAGGGAGATTAGGAAACTTGGCCTTACCTAGAGTATGGATAGGGCTCCCCTCAGTCCTCCAATGCAGCAAGACTTCTGATTCTAATCCTTGCTCTGACTTTCCCTGAAACTCTGGGTATTGACTGACCATCCCCCCATTGTTTTATTTTATTTTTATTTTGCTTGTTTTCTGACAAACAAATAAATAAATTGGGTAGAGAGTTATACAGTTCCATTCTGATCCAGCAAGGGAATATTTTAGGCCATCTAACCCACTGCCCCCAGAAAACTTGGTTCCATATACCCTGGTAGATTCTTTTCATGGGCCTCAAACAGCAAGGTCTACTTAAAGATAGATCCCTAATGGTACTCAGTACAAGTACTGGGCACCCAATATGGCACCTGCACAAGTTTTTCCTTTAGGAAGACGTTTGGAGCAGTCATCCTTCAAGCAGCTTTGTCAGGAGACTTGAATTCCAAAAATGACATCTATGGATTCCGTGTTGGTTCTGGATGATTCATGTAAGCCAATACTCAGAATCCCCATCTTTCAAATCGAAATTATTTCAAGATAACTTGTCCAGTTTGTAAAGAAGTGTTTGTGAATAATTTAACCAACATGTATTAAACACTTGCTGTGTGCAAGCCACTGTGCCTGGTTTGTATGGACCGGTGGTTCCCAAAATTATTTGGCCTACTGCCCCCTTTTCAAAAAAAAAAAGTTATTCAGTGTCCCTCTGGAAATCTGCTTTCTTTAACTCTTTAATGGTTTTTTTTTAAATCTGCGTCATTAAAAAAATTATAAATTATTTTAAATGATGCATCTCAAATTTATTAATTTATTGTAAATTTGTGGGTTTTTTCCTGCATTGAAATTTTGATGATGCAATATTGCATCATATAACCGTATAATATTGTATTATAAATAGGTCATTACATGCACATATTCCTGCCAATGCATGCTGGACTTCCTGACAACGCGCGACATGCTCATTGCTTGTTAAGACCTGTTGGCGGACTTGATCACTGATCAGCTATAACTTGCATTTTGTGTGTTTATTTGGAAAAGAATGTAATCAATATGACTTTAACTCTGTTACACAGCAGATGAAACATGTATGAACTGTTTTTCAAAATGTTCTTATCTTCTTTCTGTATGCTTCCACCACCCCCTTATTTTTATTCAGTGCCCCCAGTTGCACCCAAGGCTCCTCCTGCCACCCCCATCGTTCCAGTGTCCCCCACGGGATGGTATCACCCACTTTGGAAACCTGTGGATGAACAGTGGGCATGGCACAGTAGAGATAGAGTGCTGCACTTAGTCAAGAAGGTGTGGTCTCAAATCCCACTTCAGTCACTAGCTGTGCATCTCTCAGCCTCAATTTACTCATCTGTGAAATGAGGAAAAGACAGCATTGCCTAACGGAGTTCAAAGAGGATCAAATAAGATAATGAATATAAAGTACTTTTACAAAGCGTAAACTTCTCCATAAATGTCAAGTGTTTCATTCTTCCCTTTTTTGATGGGAATCAGAGAGAAGTACTCCTGGGACAAGTCACCATCCTGCTATTATTTCATATTTGTTTGTCTACAAACTGTTGCATAAGTGGATAAAATCATTGCTTTCTGTGGTTGAATTAAAGTATTAGGATGTGAGCTCAACTGGAGGAGGCTCATTCTTGGCACAGCTCAAGGAACTAGCAGGCTAATCAATCAGCAAGTATTTATTCAGCATCTCAAGCACTGAGCTGGAAAAATTAGCACCCCATCCTACTCTCACATGATTTTAATCTCTTCTGCTATGTCTATATTACATTACTACTACGACTACCACCACCACCACCACCACCACTACTACGGCTACAAATATTACTACTGATACTACTGCTGATCCTACTGATACCTCTACTACTAGAGTGGAGAAGATATAATCTCCTCTCTCGAGCAACTTAAATCTAATAGAGGGCAAGAAACATATCCACAAGTAATGATGATAAAAAGTAGACACGTCAAAGATGAAAGATCGATAAAGTGCTGTAAGAAAAATGTGAAGAGGGAGAGATCACTTTCAGGCATGGTACATCTATGAAGACTTCATGGAGGTGGCATCTGAGGTAAGTCTTGAATTAAGAGAAGAATTTCAACAAATAGAAATGAGAAGGGATTACACTGTAAGCGTGGGTGAGATGCCTGTGCCAGGTGCCTGGAGGTGGGAGAAGGTGCAAGCAGATATGGAAACAGCTGGTAGTAGAGTTGGACTGCAATGTTGTGAATAGGTGAGTATAATATAAAATAAGGCTAGAAAAGTAGCTCTGAGACAGATGTTTAAGAACCCTAAATGCCAAATGAAGAAGTTTGTATTTTGTCCAAAAGACACTAGGAAGCCACTGAAGTTCCATGAGGACAGGAATTATGTCATGACCGTATTTTATACCTCCCCCAGCACCAAGTACATACAGTATGGTACTTAAAAGCTGTTTATTGAATGTAATAAGGGAGTGACCTATGCATTAATAAGATCATTTTTATATTTGCAAATTAAGAGATGAATTCAAGGAAGAGACTATGTGGGGATATATGGTTTTGAAAGATAGAAGTGATCATTGAAGCCATGGGAATGACTAAGATCAGGGCACTGTGGTACATTGGAAAGAACAATGACTCTGGAATCAGAGAAACTGAGTTCAAATTCTATTTCTGATGCTTACTACATGTGTAGCCTTGAGCAAGCCATTTAACTTCTGTGGCCCTGGGAGTTGAGGAGGTCAAACTAGATGACTTCTGAGAGCCCTCCCAATGCTAGATCTCTGTGATCATTTGATTATTAAGGATTTATGTAAAGGAGAAAGAGACCTGAGGACAGAGCCTTGTGAAACACTCCCACTTTAGGGGCAAGAAGAACATGAGCCAGCAAAAGAAGCAGGTCAAGGAGTAGAAGGACTGAGAAAAGGACATGGCAAAGAATTGGAAACTGAAGGGATGCCCATCAGTTGTGGAATGGCTGAACAAGTTTTCGTATATGGATGTAGTGAAATAATATTGTAATGTGGTATTGTTGTTTAGTCATTTTCAGTTGTATCCAACTCTTCATGACCCCATTTGGGGTTTTCTTGGCCAAGATAGTGGAGTGGTTTGCCATTTCCTTCTCCAGCTCATTTTACAGATGAGGAAACTGAGACAAACAGGGTGAGTGAGCTGTCAAGGGTCACACAGGTAGAGTCTGAGACCAGATTTGAACTCAGGTCTTCTGACTCCAGGCCCAGCACTCTATCCACTGTACCACCTAGCTGCCCCTCCACCATGCTATAAGAAATGATAAAGGAGATTGTTTCAGAGAAACCTAGGAAGACTTGTATGAACTGATTCAAAGTGAAGTGAGCAGAACCAGAATTATTTATACAATAACAACATTATAAAGATAATCAACTTAGTAACTCTGAGGAACTCTGATCAATAACTCAGCCACAATTCAAAAGGATCCATGATGAAACTTGCTATCCACTGCCAAATAGAGAGCTGATGGACTCATTGTGCAGGTTGAAGTGTATTTTCCTTTTCTTTTTCTTTTTCTTCCTCTTTTTGGATATTTGTTTTGCATGACTATATAGATTTGTAATGGGCTTTGTTTTTCTTGCCTTCTCAATGAGTAAGGGAGGGAAGAATTTGGAACATTAAATAAAATAAAATTGAATTTTAAAAACCAAAATGTAATGAAATTATTATCGCACTGTAAGAAATGAAGAAAAGGATAGTTTCAAAGAAAACTGGGAAGACATGTGAACATAAGTATACACAGTGAAGTCAGCAGAACCAGGAGAATAATTTATATAAGAAGAACACTATAAAGAAAAAGATCTTTGAAGGGCTTAAGAATTAAGTTAAGACTGACCTTGACTCCAGAAGTCAAATGATAAGCACGATGTAATGGACAAGTTCAAGGTACAGAGTGGGACATACATTTTCTGTTATGGTCAATGTGTGGATTATTTTGTTTATTGGTTAAAAGGGTTTTGCTTCTTTTTTTTCCCCCAGTGGGAGAAAGAAGAAGGATATGGAAAGGGTAGCCAAAAGATGAAAGAAAGGGTATCATAGAAGCACTGTTTTAAGTGAACAGAAGCTAACAGAAAGAAAGCCAGAATCACAGTGATAGTTTTAGACATTATATATTGAATTTATTATGTATTTTAAAAGAAAAATAAGCTATACATGATAGGGTCACGATTTCATGTTCAGTCCTTTTTCTATTTCCCAGAGTATATGAAAATGTTCATTTTATTTGGTGTTTAAATTCACAATAGAAAAACAAAATTAAATCAAAGGAAAGGTGACTCAGTACAGAATGAGAAGTGTGTAAAAAATATATGTATGTGTTTGTTAGTGTGTATGAATATATATGCATATATGTGCGTGTGTATCTATGATGAAGAGTAGGAATACATGTATACAAATTGATGTGTAGATATAGATAGCAATAAGGGTATGGGGGTGTGTATGTATGTATGTGGGGGGGGGTAGATATAGGACATGACCAATGAAGAAATGTTTTATTTGACTATACATGTTTGTAACAGGAATTTTGTTGTTGTTGTTCTTGGGGAAGGGGACAGTGGATCAGAGAGAAAGCAGATTTTTTACTGATTGGAAAAAATAAAATTTAATTTTGAAAAAAAATTTAAGAAAAGGTATGTAGCATTTAAAAAAATGTACGATCCTTGAAAACAGAAATTGTTTCATTCTTTGTACTTAGATCTACATTGTCTATCATATAGTATTTGCCTAATAAATACTTATTGATTGATTGATTGAATGAATAAATGTGTAGGCAGAGTAGAAGGATGAAGAAAAAGGGGTTCCGGAAATAATCATTGGAGCAAAGTTTCCATGGAAGCTGAATGAAATGTGATCAAGAACATAAATGGAGGGAAGGAGGCAAGCATGCATATTGGCTAAAATATAATGACTATTCAGCTACTCCTTCTAAATCCTAAATCAGGATTTATCCATTCATTCTCATTCACTTTTTCTCTTATCTGGTTGCTTTCAGTTTTGTTTTGTTTTTGTTTTTGTTTTTTTGTTTGTTTTTTAGTCACACACATACACAGTTAATGCTGGTGTGAACATCTTTGAAAAGATAGCTCTTTTTGAAATTTTGATAAACATTTTCAGGGCATATTCCCAACAGTGGAATTGTTGGAGCTGTTAATGATGAAAAGGACAGAAAAGTGTTTTTGTGCAAAAGAAAATATTTGTATTTATTACATAAAAGACATTACCCCTGTTATGGTCTAACATTTTCATACCTATTTTTACAAGTAGAAAAAGTGCCTTGTTTCATATAATATAAACTGCTAAAATATGTATATGAAGAAATAACTTTTAGATGGGATTTCATGCAGTTTTGAAGAGAAAATTATCTACAGTGTGCATTTGAAGACCTGAATCTCTTTTTCACTTCTGTAGGACCAGTTTATTATTACAGAGATATAAAGAGATAGAGAAAGATCTTTTATTAAAAACTAGAGAAATATGAGTGTAAAGAAAGTGTTTTAAGGGCACTGGAGACAATAGACTACCTTTTTGGAGACTTCAGTGGAAGCATAATGGGTGCCTCTGGTCATTTGCCTGTAACTGTTTTATGTATATGATATATATTCTTTTTAAAAGTCAAATTAAGAAAATGAGAAATCATGTAAACATGTGGAGATTGAGGTTGACTGAAAAATGACTAACAATTTGATAGGAGAAATTTGGGAATTTGTGACTTCTTAAGTAAAAGATGAGTCATTGGGAGTCATGAGGCTCTCATTACCACCACTGAACTGCTATTCATATTAAAAGCTAATGTTTGCTAAATTCGATTTTACCAGCGATGGTTAATTAAAGAGCCTGTAAAGGCTACTTTGCATTAGAGAAGAGGATTTCTTTCCATGGTGGTGGGGCTCAGTCATCAAGCAGTGAGGAGAGAAGTAGTTTCAGTGACAAAGATGTTCCTGAATGGATCAGTAATGTTGAAGCCTACAGACTACAGCTGTGAATTGTCCTAAGCACACACATTTTCCTCTCTAATAATTTCTATGCCAGGTTCCTGTAAGTGTGTTCCCATCCTCCACAATAGTTATTGAGTGCACTGGTGGAAAA
>NW_020954550.1:37734607-37735171 GCF_900497805.2 Vombatus ursinus | reverse complement strand
GTATGATGTGGGTTTATATATGTATTGTGATATATTTTATTATTCATGTATGAGATTGTATGCTTATATCTATAACATTTCTTTTGCCTTATTATATGAATTATATAAATCATCATGTTTTAAACTCTAAAAGTGTCATCATTGTGAATGGCTGCTTGTATCGATAGGAAATATATTAGGTGGAGATTCAAGAAATAGACTGGTGAATGCAGGATGTGCATTCCTATAGGACCTATAGGACCATGAGAGTGGTGGTTGTCTGTCTCTCTCTGGGCACTTGGAGCTGTGAGAGTAGGTGGGAAGAATGAACCAAATACAGAGTGTTATGGGATATTTTCACTCAACTAGGTGAGAAGTGTAAGACCTCAAGCCTTAGCCTGAGTGTTGACTGCTCCATTTTGTTTCTCTACAGAGCATCATTTACGATGTTACATTCATTTCTCACCAGGCTATACTCCTGGACTTCCCCATGATGCCCTAGCAACTCTGCATCTTAGAAGATGCAGGAATTATTAGATTAAAAGGTATAATTAATAAGTACTACCAGATTATTCTTCAGAAAGA
>NW_020954550.1:37717170-37734597 GCF_900497805.2 Vombatus ursinus | reverse complement strand
ACCATGACCTTCAATGCCTCTGCTCCTCAGTACTTTCCCAGACCATCATCACCTCTGCACTCCTCCCTTTGTGCTTAAGCTCCCTGTGATCCTCCGCTCCTAACTCCCTTGCTCTTTTGTCCTCTTGCTACTCCTGCTGCCAAACCCCAGTCCTGGTTTTATCCTCCCATCTGCGTCATTTACCATTGCTCTTATGCTACTGAAGGAAACTAGAGGAGGTCATGAAACCATGCTGATTGAATCCACTTCAGATTGATGTTGTCTAATCTCAGCTGGGACCTCACTGCAGCAAAGCAATCCTTCCACTCCCTGATAGATTATCTGTCCCACTAACCATAGTGACTGTTCTAAACCTTCTATTTTATCCTCAGTCTTCACACATGACCCTTTCATCCCTCTCTCTCAGCTGAGGACTTCATGTCATCCTGCACTGAAAACATCCAGGCCATTGACTGCTAATTCCTTCTTTTTCCCTTCTCATCTCACGTTCCCTGACATCATCCCTCACTATTTCACTGTTCTAGTCTCTTATAAGGAAGTGACCCTTGTATTTGCCAAAACCAACCCCAGTACATATATCCATGTTCTCTTCCATCTTCTCCAGGATATTGACCCCACTATTATCCCCCACTTCTAATTTCCATTCTCTTCTTCTGGTTCTTACTCTGCTGCCTACAAACATGCTCACATCTCCTCCATCATTTTAAAAATTACACTGAGAGTAAGGACTCACACTATTTTACAAAAACTGCCCCTACTAAAAAAAAAAATAGGTTTTATTAGGCCAGCATTCTTACTGTATACTACAATAAGCTCCAAATGGATACATGACACAGATATAAAAAGTCAGATCATAAACAAATTAGAGGAGACAGGAAAGAGACACCTTTCACAACTATGGATAGGGAAGAGTTATTGACCAAACAAGGGGTAGAAACAGTAAAATGAAGAAGTTTAATTATATAAGATTGAAAAGATTTTGCACAAACAAAAACAGTAAGATTATAATTAGAAAAAAACTGGGAAAAGAATCTTTGAAGTAAATTATTTAATAAAGGATTAATAATCAAGATATATAGGGAATTGATACAGATATATAAGACAAGAGCTGTTCCCCAGTAGATAAATAGTCAATAGGTATGAACAGTCAGTTCTCAAAAGAAGAAAACCAATCTATCAACAACCACATGAAAATGCTCCAAATTGCTAATTATACCAGAAATGCAAATTAAAACAACTCAGAGGTTCTATCTCATACCCATGAGATTATCAGACATGACAAAAATGATGATTATTAGAGGGACTATGAGATAACAGGCACACTAATGCACTATTGGTAGAGTTATAAATTGGTACAGCCATTCTGAAAAGCACTTTAGAACTATATCCAAAGTGGGATACCCATACAGAGAATATATTCCAAAGAGGTCAAAGACAGTGTGGAGAAATCATGGATGCTGAATAGATTTCAGGACTTAGAGTCTAGAAGACTTGAGTTCAAATCTTGCCTCAGATGCTTTCCATTTATGTGATGCTAGACAACTCATTCAATTACTCTCTGGGCTTCATCTGTAAAATAAGAGAAGCTCAATTCCTCTAAGACCCCTTCAAGCCATAAATCTACAATTCTATGACAAAAGGGGAAGGACTTATATGTAGAAAAATATAGCAGCATTTTTTGTTGTAGCAAGGAACTCCTAAGATTACCTTTCATTTATACTGAATGTGCATACATTTACAGTTACATGTACATGGTTATTAAAATCAGTTAATAAGCATTTATTAGGTGAGTACTATGTGCCAGCCACTTTGCTAAATGCTAGGGATACAAAGAAAGTCAAAAGACCCTGTTCTTGAGAAGCTTAGAATTTAATGAAGAGGATGACATGCACACAACTATGTATAAGCAAGCACACAACTATGTACAGGGTAAAGAAGAAATAATCAACAAAGAAAAGGTGTTAGAATTAAAAGGGATTGGGAAAGCCTTCCTGTAGAAGGTGGGATTTTAGCTGGGACTTGAGGGAAGCAAAGGATGTGAGGAGGTAGAGATGACGGAGAACTTTCCAGGCTTGAGGGACAACCAGAGAAAATGCCCAGAGCTAAGAAATGGAGAGTTTTGTTTGAGGAATCGCTAGAAATCCAGTGTCACTGGATCGAAGAGAATGTACTGGGGTAAAAAGTATAAGGAGACTAGAAAGCTAAAAGAGAAGCTAGGTTATGAAGGGCTTTGAACACACAAACAGGATTTTGTATTTGATACTAGAAGTTATGGGGACCCCCTGGAGTTTGGGAGAGGGTATGACGTGGTTAGACCTGATTTTCCTTTAGGAAAATCACTTTTGTGACTGAGTGGAAGATGGATTGCAGTGGGAAGAGACTTGAGGTAGGCAAGCCAATCAGCAGGTATCGTAGCAGTCCATTCATGAGGACATGAGGGCCTACATCAGGCCAGTGGCAGAGGAGAGAAGGGGGCATATTCAAAAGATGTCACAAAGGGAAATCAACAAGGCTTGGCAACAGATTAGATATGGGGGATAGGCAGTAGTGAGGAGGTGAGGGTGACAAATGGGTTATGAGCCTGGGGGACTGAGAAGATGGTAGTTTGCTTGATAGCGATGAAGAAGTTTGGAAGGAAAGAGGCTTGGGGAGAACGCTAATGAGCTTAGTTTTGTACATGTTGAGTTTAAGATGTTTCCTGGATATCCAGTTTGAGATGTCTGGTAGGGAGTTGGGAATGCCTATTATTTCCCACCTAGCCAACCCCTTTAGACTTCCTCATGCCTTCCGGAACCTCATCTGGCTGTAAGATTGCATCAGCCTGGATACTCACCACCTCATCAACCTTATTATTACTCTGCTACCATTGATTGGAGGGCAGATCAAAGAACTCCTCCCAAAATATCAGTATCCTCAGTGCTTAATACATAGGAGGCACTTAAATGTTTATTGACTAACTAAAATGCAGGGCTACAGCAGAGAAGTTAGTAGATTTGATAAGTAGATTTGAGAATCACCAGCATAGAGATGATCATTGGATCCATACAAAATTACCCAGTGAAGTATATAGAGGGTGAAGAGGGCCCAGGGCCATGACCCCTGTGAGAAGCCCCATGGTTAATGGGCATGAGCAAACAAGACTGAGAAGGACTGGTCAGATAGGTAGGAGGAGCACCAGGAAAGAGGAGTTTTCCAAAAACCTAAGAGAGGAGAGATTATTCAGGAGAAGAGAGTGATCAATAATATCAAAGGCTGCAGAAAGGTCAAGGAGAATGAGAGTTGAGAAAAGACCACTGGATTTGGTGATTAAGAGATCATTGGTAACTTTGGAGAGAATCATTTTTGTTGAATGGTGAGGTCAGAAACCTATAGAGAGTTAAGAAGACAGTGAGAGAAAAGAAAGTGGAAGCACCAATTTTAGATGGCTTTCTCAAAGACTAGCCACAAATGGCAGAAGAAATATGGGATGATATTTAGCAGGGGGAAAGATCAAGTGAAGATTTTTTGAGGATGATGGAGCAAGAGAGAGAACATGGGCATCTTTATAGGCAGTAGGGAAGCAACCAGTAGAAGGGAAAGATTGAAGATGAGTGATGGAATTGGAGATGTCAGAGGGGTCAATCTGTTGGAGAAGATGAGATGGAATGATAATGCTTATGCAGGTGGAGGGGTTTTCTTTGGTAAGGAGAAGAGCCACTTCTTCACCTGAGACGGGGCTGGAGGAGAAGAAAGTGGCAGAAGGCATATAAATGATGTGAGATGAAAATGAAAAATGAGGGAACCCTCAGCAAATGGCCACAATTTTTCAGTAAAATATAAGGCAAGGTTCTTGGCCAAGATGGTAGATAGATGGGGTGGCATGGGAGATTTGAGAAGAGATAAAAAGTTTTGGAAGAGCCTCTGTAGTGAATGGGGTAGAATTGGTTAGGGAGGTATAGAAGGATTGTATGGCAGCAGTGGAGTTCCAGTTGAAATTTATATAACATAAATTTATGGTGGACTCAAGATGGTTGAGTTATTTTTCTCCACCTTCAATCAAGAGCATGCATGTAGGAGCAAAGACATGGTAGGAGCAATACAAAGCTGTAAGGCGCAAGCAGCAGTATAATATGGAAGCTAGGGACTCAAGAAGTGGATAGCATAGAGTTGAACTAGTTTACCAAGGGGTAAAATGTGGAAAAGAGAGTATGCTAGTGCAAAGGTGATGATGGCCTGGGAGAGGATTGAAGGGTCAAGGAGTTGTAGATCAAAGTATGGAAGAAGAACAGAATTTGCTACTAGAAGGCAGGGGGAGAAGTGGATAGCTAATAGGCTGTTATCAGATAAGGGAATTTCCGAATATTTAAACATGGAGGTGGAACATTTATAGGCCATAGAAAGATCAAGATTATGACCATCTTTGGGTACTTGAGGTGTGGTAGAATAGATTGTGGGAAATGAGTAGGATGAGAAATGGGAGAAGTAGGGTGTTTGAGAGAGTCTCAGTATAAATGTTGAAGTCTCCTAGTATGAGGGCAGGAGTTGGAGAGGAAAGACTGAATCAGGCACTGAACTCCTTGAGGAGAGAAAAGGAGTATCCTGGAAGTCTATAGACAACAGCTGCCCAGATTTTGATTGGGTGGCAGATGTGGATTATATGGACCTGAAAGGAGAAGAGGTTACTAAGTGATGATAGAACTTGAAGTGGCAATGGAAAGCAAGTAATATTTCATTTCCTCTACCTTGATCTGTAAGTGGAAGAGAATGAGTGAAAATGCAGCCTGTGCTGGAAAGGATGGCCAGAGAGCTTCTGTCTTCCTTTGGACAGCTCAGATGCGGGGAGCAAGAGCTTGGAGGAGAAGGAATGGTTACTCTCTTTCTCCAAGGCAGGAGACTGAGCCAGAAACTTGATGGAATGGTGTCAGTCCACACATGTCAGCAACAAGAGACTGGGAAAATGGAATGTCACTTCTCCCCTTCCTACAGGAGGCTAGAGAGCAGGCAGGAGATGCACCTGGGTACAATGGTAAGGCACTCACCTCTCTGTTTAGACGTTTATGTGTTGTCTCCTCTCTGTCTGTGATAGAATGTAAGCATCTTAAGAACAGGGGCAATGGTTTTGCCTTTCTTTGTATTTGAATGCTTAGCACATGACCTAACATGTTGTTGCTGTTGTTCACTTATGTCTGACTCTGTGACCCCATGGATTATATATACTGTTCATGGTGTTTTCTTGACAAAGATGCTGGAGAGGTTTGCCATTTCATTCTCCAGTGGATTAAGACAAACAGAGATTAAGTGACTTGCCCAGGGTCACACAGCTAGTAAGTGTCTGAGGCTGGATTTGAACTCAGGTCTTCCTGACTCTAGGTCCAGTGCTCTGTTGACTGAGCCATCTAGCTAACTCAATCTGACACATATTAAATGCTTAATAAATTCTTGTTGACTGACAGAAACAAAGTGGGTGCCCGTGAACTGGGAAACAACTTAACAAATTATATGCATGTGGAATATATTGTGCCATAAGAAATGGCAAAGTGACAAATTCAGAGAAACCTGGAAGACTTGTATGAACTGATACAGAATGAAATGAGTAGAACCAGCAGAAAAATTATATAATAACCACAACATGATAAAGAAAAAACTGTTGAAAGACCTACAAAGTCTGTTCAATGCAATTGGAATCTTGATTCCAGAAGATTAGTGATAGAATAAACTTTCTACCTCTTGCCAAAGAAGTAATGGACCATAGGTGCAAAATGAGACAGACATTTTAACACAGACCCTAAGTGGAGCCAAAGCATTGGATTTCTGTTCTGAAGGATGAATGGGGTTATTTCCAGTTGATACAAAGTTCCTAATCCCTGTGGGAAAAACTCCATATATTTTAGGAGGTAATTTGAGGTTAAGAGTTTCTTTCTCTGAGAGGAGTGGCTTAATTTTCTTCTTCTCTAATTTTTCCTTTTTTGATATCTTTGCTTTAGTTCAGTTTTCTTTTTTTTTTTAATTTTCAAGTGTTTTCTATTAAGCCCTTTTAAAGTAATAAGCAAACAATAATCTCTGGTAAGCTGTATAAAATGTCCTTTATTGAATTTGTAAAACTGTATTTGGTCAGTTATTGTATGAGCACTGGATGTAAATTTGGAATTGTATGGTATAAGATCTTAGCCATGGTGATTCTGAGACTTTCCTACGTAACACTTGGGTAGCAAGTGAAAAAACAATGCTTGAGCTTCCAAGGAATCCCAGAGGACTTTGCTGAGGGATTGGGGATGTGGAAAGAAACTGTAAAAAAAAAAAAATTCACCCCAGGTAATTTGCTGAGGGTAATAAATTTAAGTTAGGAAAAAACATAAGAGATTCCCCACCTTGAAGCATGCACAGATATTCTCTGCCTGCCCCAGGCATGTCACAGAAATTCGAACTTGTGGAGACATCCCCTGCCTGTTTCTGCCACATAGTACTCGTCAGTGATTTGAGTCTCCCCAGTTGATTGCTGATCCCCCAAAAAAAAAAAAAGGGTTGATGATGATGGATGTCTATCAAGGTAGAAAATGAAGCTTCCAGAAGACACAGTTTTTGAAAGAAGCTCTGAATGTGTGCCCAGTTAGGAAAGGAAGTAGTGTTATCAGGTGGGAACCAGATCTCATTGAGTGGCAAAGGAAGGAAGAAGTAAGAAAGGAAGAGGTTTAAGATGATAGGAAGCTTGTTATTTATGAAGCAGGAATTTCAGAGGACACAATGGAAAGTGTAGGCAAATCTGCAGTAAGACATTGGCAGGGTATTGGGGGGAGGGGAGTCAAAGGGAATTGGGACTATAATAACCATTGTGGAGTGAGTTCAGGTGAGTTATCAGTAATTAAAAAGCAGTCATTTGAGAGAATCAAGTGATTAGATTGTTTGAGTTCCAACCTTGTGGCAGGCGATGTATCACCTATGAGAGCCTCAAGTAGGTACAGGACCTCATTCAGAAGTCAGTAGTGCCTTGCCTGTGCTGCACAAAACCCTGAGAAGTTGGAGGTGGAAAGGGTCTTGTCCCATGGCAGGCCAGCCCTGGAAAAGGCCCAAGAGGTCAAGGAAGTCAGAGGCAATGCCAGAAACTGGGGTAGGGACAATAGAAGCCACATTCTTTGGTCGCTACTCATTGCTGGAGATGGTCCTAAAATTCATTCTCTGACCAACCAAGTCATTAGGATTAAATTGTTTAGACTCCACTTAACTTTGAATCCTTTCTTTCCCTTTATTCACTATAACCTTGTCATATTGTGCTAAGCAAAAGTTATGTTTGACATTTCAGCTTTTCTAAATTTGATTATGAGGTTTTTATGTCCTGGTTTCTATTTGATTTTTGTAAAGGTACTATACAAAGTAATAACGACGAATATTCATTTCCTTCGTCATTCAGTAATCATCAGTGATTTATTATTTCTAACGTTTCTAAAATTCTTTAGAGGTTTTTTTATCTTTTTGTTAGATTTGTCTAGGTCTGAAAGGAACACAAGAAGGTTTCCAATAATTATAATTTTGCTATTTCTCCATTTGATTCAATTAACTTTTCCTTTAGATAATTAGATACTAAGCTATTCAGTGTGTGTATATTGTGCTGATGTTATTTTATTGTCTGTGATGTCTTTAAGCATAATGTAGTTCCCTTGTTTATCCCTTTTAACCATTTCTGTTTTTACAGTTGCTTTGTCTAAGGTCAAGATTGCTACACCTGCTTTTTTGAGTTTGCCAGAAGCTTAATTAAATTGTGCTCTCACCCAGCATTTTCACTGTGTGAATCTTTGTTTCAAGTGTGTTTCTTGTAAAAACAAACCAAAAAAACCATGTTGGGTTCTGCCTTTAAGATACACACACACACACACACACACACACTTAATACATATATTACACATACATATGACATATTTTAAAATTAACAAGACTTCTTTAACATTGAAATAAAGAAACATTGACTCTTTTATGTCAGGACACTAAGGCAATTCCCCCTCAAAAGTCTTTTAAAATGAAAGTATATTTTATTTTAAATAAATCTTCTAACATGAAATGGAAAAAATTCACAGTCTGCTTGGAATAGAGATACATAAACAATATGTTTGTCAAATGCAACTTCACAGCTGGCAACAGTCCTGTATTGGAAACAATATATTCACATTGGTGGCTGAAAGGATTTTTTGCCTCAAATTTTGGTCTTTCCTTTAGCCTCTCTCTTGACTCCACCCAGGCTTTATTGATGAGTCTCTTCATTTCATCTTCTCCATCTCCATAAGTCTTCTGTAGTACCTTCATCAGCCCCTCACTTATATCTGTGTCTAAGAAGGATTTTTCCTTCTCTATGTATTCTTTCTCCACTGGATTAGGTAATCCCAATTCTGTTCCAGCTTCTTTTTGCATAATTCAAGAACTGTATCACTATTGATCTTTTTTAAACTACTTTCCACAGAGATTAACTTCAAGGTGGTTATGGAGTAGTTTTTCCCATTTAGATTCTTGACCAAAAGCTGAAATGGACTCTGTGAATTGCACCTATGTATTCTAAGTGGGGATTTGGTGAACACTAGTTAAGGTAATGTAGATTTTCACAAATTCACATGGATTGATCTATCCATGAGTATTGTCTCACTGTGTAACCATCTGAAATGGGGTCAACCACAGCTGTCAGCTTCTCATTGTCAGCAGTTTCTCCTGTCCATTCTACTGCCTTGTGTTTGACCTCTGTCTCCAGTTTGGATTTCTTTACTGTCAGAGCATCATGGACTTCCAGCACTCTTTCCCCTCTTCCAGGTCTTTGTGTAGCTCCTCTAAGGCTGACATCATGGTTTGTGACCACTGCTGGGGCAAGACAAGCTTGGGCATGGGTCCAGGCTGTGATCCTAATGAGGATGAACTCAGCTGCTCCCACAGCCATAGCCACCACCTGAACACAGACCACACTGGCTTCAGCTGTTCTCAGCATTGCTTCAACAAGGTTGACTTCTGCTTTTCAATCTGTCCTACTGTCTTTCTGTAACATGTGAGCTCATTCCATTCACGTTCATAATTATGATTGTCATTTATTTCCCTCTTATATTCTTACAAATTTTCTATTTATAGCAGCTCTTTTTGTGGTAGCAAAGAATTGGGGTGCCCATCATTAGGGAATGGCTGAACAAATTATGGTATATGAACATAATGTAATATTATTGTGTTCTAAGAAATGATCAAAGGAATGGTTTCAGAGAAATCTGGGAAGACTTGAATGAATTGATGGAGAGTGAAGTGACCAGAACCACAAGAACATTTTTTTTTGGCAAGGCAATCAAGGTTAAGTGACTTGCCCAGGGTCACACAACTAGTAAGTATCAAATGTCTGAGGTTGAATTTGAACTCAGGTCCTCCTGACTCCAGGGCAGGTACTTTATCCCCTGCACCACCTCGCTGCCTCAACAACATTTTATACAACCAACATTATTATTATGACAAAAAACTTCGAAAGACTTTAGAACTCTGATCACTGCAATGACCGACCATGATTCCAGAGAACTCATGATGAAACACGCTACCTGTTTTCTGACAGAGGCAGCTAAGTGGCGCAGTGGATAAAGATGTCAGACCTAGAGTCAGGAAGACCTGAGTTCATATCCAGCTTCAGACTCTTACTAGCTGTGTGATCCTGGGCAAGTCACCTAAACCTCTATTTGCCTCAGTTTCTTCAACTGTAAAATGGAAATGATAACAGCACCTACTTTGCAGGGTTGTTATGAAGATTAATTAAGAGAATATTTGTAAACTGCCTAGCATAATGCCTGGCACCTAGTGGGTGCTATTTAAATGCATATTCCCTTCTTTTCCCCTTCTCAGGTGAGAGCCTCACAGTTAAGATTGAAAAATATTTTTTTGTTTTTGTTTGTTTTTGTTTTTTAAATGTGGCCAGTGGGGGAATTTGTTCTGCCTAACAGTATGTTTGTAATGGGGAATTTGTGTTTCTTTCCTTCTCAGTGCAAGGATATGGGGGAAAGGAAATGGAAGGGAGAGAAGGTAGCTTTTCATTGAGGAAAAAAATTAGAAATTTAATTTTTAAAAAAAGAAAGGGAAAGAACTAAAGTTTTCCTACCTTTGCTCCCCATGCCCTGTTTTAGAAAGGGAATGAAAAAGAATAACTGTGATCAGCACTTTTTTTATTTTTTTTTTATTTTTAGGCAATTGGGGTTAAGTGGCTTGGCCAACTAGTAAGTGTCAAGTGTTTGGTCTGAGGCCGGATTTGAACTCAGGTCCCCCTGACTTCAGGGTCAGTGCTCTATCCACTGCACCACCTAGCAGCCCTGATCAGCACTTTTTAATCTCCCCTTTATAATCTACTCCTTCGAAATTAGTTTGTTTTCCTTGTAACTATTCATTTCTCAATTCTACAGTCTTACCACCTTCCCTCTCCCTATGTCCACCTGTTTCACTATTGAATTTAATGTATTTCTACACTTAACTTTATGTTTGTGTGTGTTCAGTTCTCCTTTGTCCAATTCAGGTAAGAGCAAGGTTCATCTGACTGCTATTCTCCCACCCTTTCCTTCATGTTAGTATAATGTACTTCTTGTTCGGTTCAGTGCTGAGAAATAGTAAGTTCCCCCATCTTCCTCATTTCTTTCCTGGTGTCTTCCTTTTTTACCTCCCTTTTCTTTCCTGAACAGAACTATACCTAGGCACTATTTGTCTTATTTGACTCCTTCCGTAGTCTTTAAAAACATTAGGATTGTGAACATCTCTTCTATAAGACTGAAAGCACTTCATCATTTAACTCCTTCCAATTGCTCAAATTATTTACCTTTCTAAAAAAGTTTCTATTAACTCTTGTGTTTGTATTTCAAAGTTTCTACTCAGCTCTGGTCTCTCTATCAGTAATATTTGAAAGTCTTCTATTCTATTTGAGGTTCAATTTTTCTCCCTGAAGGATTATACTCAATCTTACAGGGTAAGTTATTCTTGGATACAAACCTTTATTTTTGCCTTTAGAAACATCATACTCAAAGTCTTTCTTTTTTTTCCTACCTTTATAGTAGTTCCTGTCAAGTCTCGTGTGATCCTGACTGGTTTCCTAGTACTGAAACACTTTCTTTCTCACCACTTGTAGTATTTTTTCTTTGACTTAGAAGCTTTCAATTTTGGTTATAACATTCCTGGGAATTTTCAATTTATGATTTTTTTTAACATGGTATCCAGCTTTTTTTACTAGTCATTAGTAAGAATGAGTTATATGCCCTCCTTTAGTCCAATATTTTGTACTTCATTAAAATTTCAAAAAATGAAAGAGAATAAAAATCCTGTCATTTCCAGTTTTTTCTTTAAAAAACTCAGGAACTAATGATTTTGGAAAACTTGGGTATAAGTCAATGCCCGTGTAATGCCTCTAGGCATTTTGGAAAGTAATGGATCCAGCAAGGCTGGTTTCAGCATATTTCGAGAGCTTTTAAAGAAAGTCTTAACACAAACTAAACCCAAATTATTTATTGTCTGCTACTACTGCAAGATAGCCCTAAAGAGGGAAGATGGGGAAGATAGATGGGCTGGAAAAGTATTTGTTTAGTTATGGTTTTCAGGGAATCTGATTATTTTAAAATTCTCTCAACTTTTTTTTTCATGTTCAGTTATTTTAATAGCAGCTACCTTATATTTCCTTCAAATTTTTTTTCTATCTTTTGACATTGCTGTAATATTTCTTGTCTGAAGTCATTGTCAGGTCAATTCAATAAGCATTTATTGTTCAGTCATTTCATTTTTGTCCAACTTTGTGACCCCATTTAGGGTTTTCTTGGCAAAGATACTAGAGTGTTTTATCATTTCCTTCTCCATCTCATTTTACAGATGAGGAAACTGAGGCAAACAGGGTTAAGTTACTTGCTCAGGGTCACATAGGTAGTAAGTATCTGAGGCTGGATTTAAACTTGGGTCTTCCTGACTCCATGCCTGGCTGTCTTTACTGTTCCACCTAGCTGCCCAAGCATTTATTAAGTACCTACAATGTGCCAGGTACTGTGCTAAGCATTTTTACAAATATTATCTCATCTGATCCTCACAACAACCCTGGAAGGTGGGTGCTATTATTATCCCCATTTTCCAGTTGAGGAAACAGGCAGACAGAAGTTCAGTAACTTGCCCAGGGTCATGTAACTAGTGAATGTCTGAGGCTAGATTTGAACTCAGGTCTTACTGACTCCAGACCCAGAGCTCTAGCCGGTATATCACCTAGATGCCTGTCTGTGGCCAAACCATTTATTTTTTTGAGGCTTTGTTTATACTTGTTTTGTTTTCTCTTCTGGGTTGACCTCTTGAGTGCTGTTTGACCCTTAGTGTCTCTTTATTATTCAGTATTTTTCCCTCCATTTACTCATATATTCAGCCTCAGTTGTTGCCTTGGGACTTTGTGCCAGGGCCAGGCTCTTGGATGGAGTAGTCTGGTCCTCTTTTATCCAGGCCAAGATTTCCTGAGCTCTTACCATTGGCTTCCACCTGCCCTCGTGCACTTCTGCTCAGGATACTGGTTGACAGGTGAATTGTCCCAGGGAGAGGAATGAAGTCTTCAGGGCCTCCTTGATCATCCCTGGTAAGAGAGCATTGGCTGACTTCTGGTCTCTGTCCCTAAATGTGTGCTGCCTTCACTGGTTTCATCCCTCTCCCAGTGTCTGAAGGCTTCTGGCTGCCCTCCTTGGAGCAGATGAAAAGGCCCATTGTTATTTCTCTTTGTATTTCTTGGTAATTATCCAGTCTGGTGCCCGTTTTATATCTTCAATGCGATAGAGCTTAGTTCCTCTATAAACTTTATTAGCACCAGCTTAACCATAAGTTGTTGCCCCCGGAATCTTCAAAAGCGATGCCAACAGAGTGCAAGGTTGCACAGGTTCTACCATGCTAGAAGAACATCAAGCACTATCTCTACCACAGACTATATCTGCTTCCTAAGGACCATTTACCTAAGGACATTACTAGTAGCCCAGACACATGAGGATGAAACCTTTGGCCACAGCAGCTCATAAATAAAGAAAATACAAAATGGTCTTTACTCCAGTGCAGCCCCTGTTGCTTTTGCAGTGACCATGGCAGAAAGATGCCAAAAATTATAGTTTTTAGGCCGGCTATAACTATTAACATAGTTGTTGATATTGTAAATGCAAGGTCCTTTTCCAATGACTAGGTGAATATATTACTGAAGAAACTGAATTATATCAATTTTGGCATTCTCACCAGAAACAAAACGGGTGATAAAAGAAAGGTGCATCTCAGTGAAAGGACTAGGAACAGATTTTCCCTCAGAGAGGCAAATGAATGAGTTGGCTTTGTTGGTTTTAATGAGCAGACACTCAAAGGCAACAAGAAACTATATTTTGTGAGACCTGTGCAATACTCATGATCAGTTTTGCAAAATGACTACTGTGAAAAGAATCGTCACATATCTATTATAAAGGATGAGGAGGTAAGAAAATTCTGTAAGTAACTCATTAAGACCTAAGTTCAATCATCATATACTTTAATATTCAGTAACTTTAGGGAAAATAAGGGAAGAAAATTGTTTTTAAAAAATAACATAGTTTAGGAGTAACTACCCAGAGAAACCAGAGACCTATAGCCTATATAGAAGCTTTATACAAAAACATCATGAATGCTTTCTTTGTGGAAAGAGTTAAGAGGTGGCTGGATGTGATTAGCCTCAAATAACATCACAAAAGATGTAATTGATTATATTTAAGCAGAGGAAATGACAAGTTGCCAATGTAGACAATTGGCTTGTCAGAACAAATAGTAAGATCAGAACCTGGGACAGGAAGTTTGCTTAGTGGACAGAAAGGTAACTTTGCAGTCAGGAAGACCTAGGTTCAAGCTTTGCCTTTGACAATATACTAGCTGTGTTATTATATACAAGTCACACCTTCTCAGTGCTCCAGGTAACCTGCTAAGACTACAAGTTACACACATGACTTTCCTGTCTGTCACAATGAAAAGAGTGTTCACGCTGGGAGTTCTCTACTCTGATCAAATTCAATACAGCCCCAGAAAAACAAATTGATGCAAAATTAGAATTCTACCTCTTGATCCCAAAGAAAGAGGAAAGGGAAGAAGAAGAACTTGAGGAACAAGGCTGATTTGGAAAGTTCTGGAATTGAGAAGAAGGTTAGGAATCAAATTTGGAGAGGAGTAATTTGGGAGATCTCCAGACAGGGGCGGGGAAGGGAGCTCAGAAGGACTTGAGTATAAGACTCGTAGGTTGTGGTTGTGTGGTTTGTCCTTCCTTCTCAAAGAGGACCATGACGTCAAGGAGATGATGATGTGACTTGCAATTGACTTTGATTTGAGTGAGGCAGGGCTCTGCAGAGTTGCCAGCCTCACTTTCTCCTCCAGAGCCATCTGGGTCCAGTGGCCAGATACTCATCAAGATGACTGGAGATGGCCCAGGATGCCGTGGGAGACCCTGGACCTTTTAAGCTCAGGTCTTTCCAGGTTCTCACTTGAGTGAGGCACCACCCATTCGGTGAATAGGCCTCAGGCTGAACGAGGAGGAAGGATTCGAGGAAAAAAGTTCTAAAGAGAAGGGGAAAGGAATTTGGGTATGACTACCAAGTACTATTGAGAGTTACAAAGTGGCATCAGTAGTCTCACAAAAAGATTAACATTATATTTAAGCAGCAAAAATGACATTACCAAAGTTACTGTATGTCAAGTTACTATAAAATAGTCAAAATGTTAATAGGATGCTAAAAAGGTGAAACATTTGGACTTGCAATCTCCAAAACCTGAGGATCTCATTTCCAGCTAATATGGAGGGCAGGGAAAATTTCTGCTGTGCCCTGGACTGATGGCTTCAGTAGAAACACAAACAAGTGACTGCAGCTATGCTCAAAGTTCAGACTTGTCTGTTTCTAAAAAGAGAAGGTAAAGATGGCCAAAGAACTTATCTCTATGGTCTCCAAGTTATCATGAGCAACAAAATATTCCTTAAAAACTAGGGGGGAAAGGAGGTGGGGACTTCAACATGAAAACCAAGAACAAGGATCTGAAAAGGCAGACATAAATTCTGAACTGTGCCAAAAAGCTGTAAGATAAAAGAACGTCACTCAAAGGAAAGAAAGAACCACTGAACACTCGCATCTCAGAAATAAATTTGAAATTCATGTTGAAGCAGAAGAACTTGGATGCTCCAAGGAATAAGAAGCTGCTTGTCCTCTAAAGAATGATAAACTGGCTCCACAGATACTCTCTGGTGAGAGGTAATGTAGTAAGGATCAGAGGAAGAAGAAAGGTAGGTTATTGGTTTCCCCATATGGTAAAAGCAATATCCTAAACACTATATACAAATTAAGCTAGTTTTTCCTTAAAAGGTATTGAGAGGAGTGGGGCAGCTAGGTGGTGTAGTGGATAGAGCACCAAGCCTGGAATCAGGAGGACCTAAGTTCAAATCCGGCCTCAGACATTTGACACTAACTAGCTGTGTGACCCTGGGCAAGTCATTTAACCCCAATTGTGTCCAAAAAAAAAAGGTATTAAGAAGGGAACCAAGATGGTGGAGTAGCAGGAAGTAGTACAGCAAGGAGCTCCCCCCCACCCCAATATTCCTCTGAACACATCTAGAAAATGCATCAGATCAAATCCCAATGGAGAAATCCAAAAAAAGTCATAGTAAGCTGTTTTTCCAGCCCAGGTTGGTATAGGGAGAAAGAGAGGTCTGTGTACACTGGGGACAGGGCCAAGTGCAGGACTCTAGCGGGTCACGTTAGTGCCCAGGGATACACTAGGTACAGGACAAGAAGAGGTCCCAGACCCATATTAGGGCAACCATGATGGAGATAAGTGCAAAGTGTCAGCTTTTTAGTCCATTACTCGATTTGAGGTTACAGATCCAGAGCAGACTACCCTGGTACCTGTGCTATACCCTCACCCCCACAGTCTCAGGCCCTAAGACGTATACCAAGAGAGGAGCAAGTTCATAATCGAGCAGTGGCAGTGTGCCTCAGGCCGCAGGAGCAGGGCAACCTGAAGCCTGTGGAAGAATAAACAGGGCAGGAATCCCAGACCGCACGGGAGCTGTTCTGTCGCTCTGGACCAGTAAAGAAAGCTTCCCAGTTGGCTGACTGTGACAGAGTCCAGCAGCAATCTGTTGTTGCTCAGGCCCAAACTGATGCTAGAAACTTGCAGAACTCAAACCAAGGATCAACAGTTGAACATTGCCCTGGATCAGACCACTTTCAAACTGTTGAAAGTTTTCAAATGCTGAGCCTGAGCTGGCCCTGGGATCTTTGAACAGTACAGCACTCAGCACTCAGCACTCAGTACTCACAAGAAAGCAGCAAAAGGACCAGCCTGCCCTTTCCTGCGAAAGTACGCAGAAGTCAGCCCTAACATCAAGCCCAGAGTAAAGGAAGTAGGCTGGAGCAATGAGCAAACAAACAAAATCCCACCATAACAAGCTATTACAGTGACAAGGAGACTCAAGACACAAACCCAGAAAGAAAGAAAGAGAAAGAATGATTATAAAGCATCTAAAAGCAAAGCCTGAAAGAAAAAAAAAATGTCTTGGACATAAATTCAATTAGAATTCCTGGAAAAGATGAAGCTAGAGTTGTTTTGTATGCTTTATAGTTTAAAATATTTTTGTCAATGAATTGAGAGTGCTGGAGGAAAAAAATGGAAAACAAATGAGAGCTATAGAAGAAAGAACTGGAAAGGGAACCAAGAGCCTAAACGGGAAAGGAAAGGAACAAGCATTTATTAAGTACTTACTGTGTGCCAGACTCAGGTCCTCCTGACTCCAGCCTGATACAAGAGATACAAAACCTTGTCCCAGCAATAAACTCACTGAAAATTAGAAAGGACCAAATGGAAGCCAATGACACCAGGACACAACAAAAAATATTAAACAAAAAAAAAAGAAAATTGCACAGATGTATTAGAACCAAATGGTCAAGTGGAAATAGAAGGAATCTACCAGTCGCTTCTTGAAACTGAGCAAAACTGATTATAATCCTACAGGGGATGCAGTGGTGAGTGGACTTTAATGAAATAGAGAACTTCCAAGTATTTTAGATAAAAAGAATAGAGCTGTATGGAAACTTTGGAGTCCAAGCACACAAGCTAAGAGAAACATAAAAAAAGAAACATCAATGAACAATGCCAAAAGACTAAACAAGGATAAACTTCTTATGTTCTAATATGGGGAGTTGATGCATTTCTTCCCACCCCCACCCCTATGAACCTTGTCATTAGCAGTCATAGAGAATAATTGGATAAAAGGCCTGGGAGTGCTTCTGTTAGGTCTTGTTGATATTAAAAGAAGAATGGAAAGATAATAAAAAAGGAATATACTTAGAGGAGAGGGGGAAAAGTGTAGGACAAATTATATCATCATGATCTACAAGTAGACATGTGTTCAAACAAAGTGGAGGAGTTGGGGGAACATCTGATCCCTGAACTTCATTCTTATCTGAA
>NW_020954550.1:37704270-37717140 GCF_900497805.2 Vombatus ursinus | reverse complement strand
CACACACACACACACACACACACACACACACACACACTCAGTTGGATACACAAAAATGTATTTCACTTACCAGGGAAAGGAATGAAAGAGGAAAAGGAGGAATTCAAAAGAGGCTAAATCAAAGGAGGGATCAGTCTTAAGCAAAAGAAACCCTAAGGATATATTAAAATATTTATAGTTCTTTTGGAGGTAATGAAATATAGGAATCTAAGTAGGTACCCATTATAAATGGCTGAAGAAGTTATGATATATAAATGTGATGAATACCATTTTGCTGTAAGAAATAATAAAGATGATTTCAGAAAAATCTGAGATTTATATGAACTGATGCAGAGTGAAGTAAACAGAACCAGGAGAACAATTCATACAAAAAGAACAAAATGGTAAAGCTTGGTTAAGAAGGTGGTATCTGAAAATGGGGTTTGGATTTCTCAACTTAAAAATTGGCTTAAAATTTGGAATATGGGCATTTGGCAAGAGATGGCATGCCTAACAAAGGCTAGTAACAATGTATTTGCCTAGGGTATAAAATCTAATTTGACACTTTACACTAGATTATCTAGTCAGACTAGAAGGAGGTTTCTGTTCTCTCTCTCTCTTTCTCTCTCTGTCCCTCTGCCTCTGTCTCTCTCTCTCTCTCATTCTCTCCCCCCCACTCTCTTCCTATATCTCTTCTCCTCTCTCTCCCACTAAATATGTCATAATTTGATCTATTACTTATTCTTTCCTTGTTAATTATACTTGTGTACCTTCCTGTGTTTGCTGTTTGGGATGTTTGTAAATTGAATAACCTGCTCACATCTGCTTAGTTTTTCTTTTCTTTTTGTGGGAATGTGTCATGTCACTTTTTTGTTGAATGTTCATGTTTTTTTTAATTGATGATTAGGCTCAGGTTTTCAGGGTATGCTATTCTGGGTTCCTGCTTGAGATCCACTGCTTCCAAAATGTTATTCAATTCCCTCCATTTTCTTATGATTGAAATAATCTTGTGTCATATTTGAAGGTCATTCCTGATTGCTTGCAAAATTGATTGCTTGTCATTGTAATTGTTCAATTTAACTATTATATATCTTGGAGCTGGAAGCACAGAGGTTTGGGTTGGTTTCTGTTTTGTTTTGTTTTGGCTTGGCTTTTTTTTCTGGAGGCAATCTGTGAATTCTATTTATTAGAGTTTAGTTTTCCATATCACAAGTTCTGAGTAATTTCTTTTGCCTCATTTTCTGCACTATGGACTTGAGAGGTTTTGGTGTTGTTTTTTTTTTTTTTTAATTTGTTTGGTTTTTCTAGGCGACATGATTTTTATGCCCTATCTTCATGTTTACTTGCTTGGGCTTATATAGAGTTCATATGTCCTTTTAATGTTGTTTCTTGCTTCTCTTCTGTCAGGTTTCCCCTATTTCTGCATTTTTATGCTCCAAATTTGTTCATCTTTCTTTTGCTTCTTCTTTTTTTCTTTTTTTGCTTTTTGGTGAGGCAATTGGGGTTAAGTGACCTGCCCATGGTCACACAGCTTGTAAGTGTCAAGTGTCTGAGGTCAGATTTGAACTCATGTCTTCCTGACTCCAGGCCCAGTGCTCTATCTACTGCGCCGCCTAGCTGTCTCTCTTTCTTTTGCTTCTTTAATGACACTTCCCATTACAGATGCCACTTTTTTCCCTAAACTGCTGATTGGTTTGTTTGGGTTTTTGGTTTTTTTTTTAATTCTTCATTGAGAGCTTTAAGTTCTGACCTGTATTCACTCCTAATTTTTTCCTTTGTGGTTTTCATTTCTCTTTTGGGCCATTCTAAAGAGTCTTACTATTATCCCATGCTGTCTTGGGAGGCCATATGATTCTGTATTTCATCAGCTATTTGTTCACTTTCCTTAGTCTTATAATATTTATGAGGATTTCGTATTCTTTTTGAGATTTACTCTTCATCTTTCCTTCTGGTTTTAAAATAATCTGTATTTATATGCTATTGGTCTGGACTTTTACTGTGGGTTTTTCCTCATAAAACTTTGGGATTTCAGCCTTTTAAAGAAATTCCCCAGGAACTCACTTTCTGGCTCTTCCTCCATTGTAGATATAGCTCCAATATCCTCTTGGTTTGCTATTGGGACAAAATGAGGAGCTCACCAGTCCATAAACATTTAACAAAGGAGGTTTACCTTGCCTTAAAACAGCAAGAAAGTGCAATAAAAATACAGTAGCACTTAGCATCTCTGAATGTGTCCCACTTCCTTGTCTCCATCTGGAAATTTATCTGGTCAATAAGTCATCCTGCTATGATGACTTGTATGGTTTTAGGCACCCACCAAATATGAGAGACCCAGACTACAGGCAGCTAAGACTTATTATGTCCCTAGATGATCAGGTCAGTCAGGTCTTGGGGACAACTTTGTCTTTCAAGTAAAACTTCCTCTTATTGTGGTTGAGAAGGAAGAATTTGTGTCCAGGAAATAATGGTCTTATCACATACCAATCCTTGGTGACAAGGCCCTAAGGATCTTCTAGAGGATTATTTATTTAATATTTTATTTTTTCCCCAATTGCATGTAAAAACAATTTTTAACATTCATTTTTTAAAATTTTGAATATTAAATTCCTTCTTTCCCCCTTCATTGAGAAATCAAGCAATTTGATATAGGTTATACATATGCAGTCATGCAAAACATATTTCCATGTTAGTCATGTTATGAAAGAAAACACAAACCAAAAAAAAAAAGCAAGAAAAATAAAGTTTAAAAAAGTATGCTTTGATCTGCATTCTCCTCTGTTCTTTCTCTGGACATGGATAGCATTTTTCATCATAAGTCCTTTAGAATTGTCCTGGATCATTGTATGACTGAGAATGGCTGGGTCATTCACAGTTAATCGTCATATAATATTGCTATTACTGTGTTCTCCTGGATGTGCTCATTTCACTTTGCATCAGTTCACATGAGTCTTTCAGGTCTTTCTGAGAGAATCCTGCTCGTCATTTCTTGTACAACTTGTTCAGCCATTCCCCGATTGATGGGCAGCCCCTCACAATTTTATAGCCCTTTGGACATAGTTCCAAATTGCTATACAGAATGGTTGAATCAGTTCACAACTCCACCAACAGTGCATTAGTGTCTCTGTTTTCCCATATCCCTTCCAACATTTATCATTTTCTTTTTCTGTCACATTAGCCAATCTGATAGGTGTGGGGTGGAACCTCAGAGCTGTTTTAATTTTTATTCTCTAATCAATAGTGATTCAGAGCATTTTTTCATATGATTATGGATAGCTTTGTTTACTTCATCTGAAAACTGCCTATTCATGTCCTTTGACCATTTATCAATTGGGGAAGGGTGTTTATTTTTATAAATTTGACTCAATTATTTCTATGTTTGAGAAATGAGGTGTTTATCTGAGAAACTTGCTGTAAAAGTGTTTATTTTTTCCCCACAGTTGAATATTGTGCCTTCTTTCCCCCATTTATCCTACTATCACTCTCTGTGTTCATCCTGATCATCCTCAAAAGTGTTTTGCTTCTGACTATTACCTCCCTCAATCTGCCCTCCCTTCTATCAACTCCACCCCCCTTCTTTTACCACTTAATTCCCTGTAGGGCAAGATAGATTTCTATACCAAACTGAGACTGTATATTATTCCCTCTTTGAGCCAGTTTCAATGAGAGTAAGTTTCACGTGCTCCTCCCTACTTCCCTGATATTCTCCTCCACTGTAAAAGCTTTTTTGTGCCTCTTTCATGTGAGATGATTTACTCTACTCTACCTCTTCCTTTTCCCTTCTCCCAGTGCATTCCTCTTTCTAATCCCTTAATTTTATTTTTTTAAATAATCATCCCATGATATGTAACTCACACCCATGCCCTCTGTCTATGTATACTCCTTTAACTACCCCAATAATGAGAAAATTCTTAAGAGTTATAAGCATCTTCCCATGTAGGAATGTAAACAATTTAATCTTATTGAATCCTTTATGATTTTTCTTTCCTGTTTACCTTTTTATGCTTCATGTTGAGTCTTGTATTTGAAAGTCATATTTTCTATTCAGCTCTGGTCTTTTCATCAGAAATGCTTTAAAGGCCTCTATTTCATTAAATATCTATTTTTTCCTCTGAAGGATTATACTTGGTTTTGCTGGGTAAGTAATTCTTTGTTTGATTCCTAGCTCTTTCGCCCTCTAGAATATTATATTCCAAGCCCTCTGATCCTTTAATATAGAAGCTGCTAAATCTTGTGTTATTCTGATTGTGACTCTACAGTATTTGAATTTTTTTCTTTCTGGTTGCTTGTAATATTTTCTCCTTGACTTGGGAGCTCTGATATAACCTGGCTTTAATATTCCTGGGAGTTTTCATTTTTGGATCTGTTTCAGGAGGTGATCAGTAGATTCTTTCAGTTTCTATTTTATCTTCTAGTTCTAGAATATCAGGGAATTTTTCTTTGATAATTTATTGAAAGATGATGTCTAGGCTTTTTTTTTATTGTGGCTTTGAGGTAGTATAATAATTCTTAAGTAATCTCTCCTCAATCTATTTTCCAGGTCAATTGCTTTTCCAATGAGATATTTCACATTTTATTCTATCTTTTTCCCATTCTTTTAATTTTGTTGTATTATTTGTTGATGTCTCATGGAGTCATTAGCTCTCACTTGCCCATTCTAATTTTTAAGGAATTATTTTCTTCAGTGAGCTTTTGTACCTCCTTTTCCATTTGGCCAATTCTGCTTTTTAAGGAGTTCTTCAGTGAATTTTTGTATATCTTTTTTCCATTTGACCAGTTTTGCTTTTTAAGGCATCCTTCTCTTCATTGGATATTTGTGCCTCTTTTACCATTTAGCCTATTTTGTTTTTAAGGTGTTACTTTCTTCAATAGTTTTGTGCCTACTTTACCAAGATGTTTACTCTTTTCTCATGATTTCCTTGCATCATTGCCATTTTTTTGCCCAATTTCTTCTTCTACCTCTCTTATTTGATTTTTAAAATCCTTTTTGAGTTCTTCCAGGAATTCTTTCTGGCCCTAAGACCAATTTACATTTTTTCTTTGAGGTTTGGGATATAGCAGTTTTGACTTTGTTGTCTTCTTCTCAGTTTGTATTTTGATCTTCCCTGTCACCGTAGTAACTTTCTATGGTCAGTACCTTTTTTGTTGTTGTTTGCTCATTTTCCCAAACTATGTTTTGACTTTTAAGTCTATATTAAAGTTGGACTCTGCTTCCAGGGTGGAAGGGGCAGTGTCTCAAGCTTCAGCTTTTTTGTCCAGCTGTTTTCTGAGCTAATTCTGGGAACCTGTAAGTTTTTGGTTCTTCCAAGATGGTATGATCTAGGGAGAGATATGTTTACTACTCTCCTAGCCTGTGCTCTGGTCTGTGAGCACTCTTTTCCGCCCTGGAACTGTGACCAGTATCCCTCTCCTCTTGCAGTCTTAAACTCTGGTGTGCTAGTGCTTTTCCTTGCCCTGGGACCATGACCCGGGACTTCGACCTGGATCCGAGTATGGGCAATACAATTGAGTCCTGTCTCCAGTGCCAGCAGAGGGACCCTGTAATCTTCTTCTGACCAGCTGTCTGACTCACTTGCCATCTGTGGGCTGGGAGTTCTGGATGCTGCTGCTGCCACCACTGATTCAGTCTGATTCATCACCTCCCGAGTCTGCTGCTGGTTTCCTGGGGTAGCCCGCACTGGCACAGCCTGCACTGAACTGTGCTCCACTCTCACCCCTGTGTGATAGACCTTCCCTGCTGACCTTCTAAGTTGTCTCGGGCTGAAAAATTATTTCACCCCATTCTTTTATGGGTTCTGCTGCTCCAGAATTCTTTTTGAGGCATTATTTAAAGTTATTTGGAGGGGAATTTGGGAAAGCTCAGGTGAGTCCCTGCCTTTTCTCTGCTAGCTTGGCTATGCCCAGCCTCAATCTTCCATCATTTAAATGCTTATATAGTAGAAAATTCTCCTGTCATGAGTAGTAGTAAGGGAAGGAAAAGGTAGAAAAAGTGAAAAAACAAAAACAAGCAAAAATGAGAAGAACAAAAGTCAAAAATTCTAGGACTTTTCTTCTGTCTTTGGAAGGACCAAGTCACAAGTCATTTACTAGTCTATGTCATGGATGAGGCCAAATCTTTGCAGTTTATGACAGGTCTCCTAATTCAAATTGGTGACAATGAACCAGAGCAGTACCCAAAACAACACAGTTGTAGTACAGAGGATGACATTTCCAGTATAGTCACAAATTTTTTCTCTTGAAGTGAGATGGTGACAAAGAGCTAGAACACATCCGGGAACATTAGGGCCAGCGTGGGGACACTTCTAATACAGTCAGAAAGTCTTTCTCACGCATCAAAGTCATTTATAGTAAAGTAAGAGGTCATGAGTCTCTTAAATGCAACCTGTCCTGGGATCTAAATTGATACAGAATCATCCCTGTACCACCACACAATCAATATTCCCTGGCCCACCTGCCAAAACTTCCTCCTCCCTTAGAGATACGTCAGGGAAATCATACAAAATCTTTTCCTCTTTAGAGGCCTCTGGATGTGCTGCTCCTTACTTCTGCAGTGTGAATATAATCTCTTATCTTCATCCAGTGAATCAGAATTACTACCAAGTCAACTGAGGGATCCTCTTTCTACCAGGTAAATACATAACAGTTTCATCTCCCCCATGATATTAGAGAGCAAGATGTCTCCCAGCAATAATACCCCATCCCTTTCTGGGAAGGAGTTCCCTGAACCATCCCAGAAGAAAGGAAGCCTACCAGTTGAGGGTAACCTGAGCTACTTCTCCAGGGTTACGGAGCCCTCTGAGGAAGCAAAGACCCTGAGGCCAAGACAACTCTGTGCTGGGGAAGGGTTGGAGAGGATCAGCCAGAACTTCCTCCAAAAACAGTGCATTCTTGTCAGGTAAGTTTTTATGGAGACAAGACCCAAGATACCACTGGATCAGAGGTATCCCCTTTCCATGGTAGCAGCGATTTTATTTTTTTGCTTTTTGGTGAGGTGATCAGGGTTAAGTGACTTGCTCAGGGTCACACAGTTAGTAAGTGTCAAGTGTCTGAGGCCAGATTTGAACTCGGGTCCTCCTGACTCCAGGGCCAGAGCTCTTTCTCCTGCGCCACCTAGCTGCCCCGTAGCACTGATTTTTTTTTTTAACAGACATGTATTTATCTCTTGTTACCAGATTAGTGGCTGCAGAAGTCCATTTGTGTATGCAATTGTAGCTGATGAAGCCATCAGTTAACCAGACAAAATGGCATTCCTTAGGAACCGGGTCCTTATAGGTGGGAGTCCACAGGGCCAGCAGAAGAGGCAGGGTTCCAGGGTCTGTACTGGAAGCCTCAGTCTCTGGCCTAGTCGCCACCTGTTTATGGTACAAATACCAGAGGAACCCAGGCAAGCATGATTTCTAATGTACCATTGCCAGTTCTGAAAAGCAGTGGGCTCTAGATGCTATTAAACAGATGATAAAGGGTCATATAATCACCCTTTGTTCAGATTTGCCTATTATGGGTTGGGGGATACAAGATGATCCTATCAGGATACGCATGTGGGGAATGTGGGTTCTCAAAAACCTAGAGTCCAAAAAGTTTCTGGGATTCCTTCTTAGATCATGGGGAAGCAAGTGTCAATAGTTTATTCTGGACTGTTTGGAATCCTCTGGGTTTTGCCCCATCCACTTTATTCCCCAAAATTTGACTGAGCAGGCTGAACCCTGTATTTTCTTAGGGTTAATCTCCCATCTGATCTAGGGCATCCACATGGCCTCATCTGGCCTGATCAACATTATGGCATAAATATAGGGGTGTCAGTGCCCTTGGGTGGGAGGCCTCTTTCAGATCTCAGCTCCCCATTATGTGGCAGTAGAAGGAAGTGTTCAAGTTACTCTGAGGAAGGAGTGAAGGTGTAATGGACTCCTTCCAAGGTGAAAGCAAACTGCTCCTGACAAGACTTAGCCACAGGAATAGAGAAAGCCTTGGGAAATTTGTCAGGTAAGTTTTTATGGAGACAAGACCCAAGATACCACTGGATCAGAGGTATCCCCTTTCCATGGTAGCAGTGACCTTGAGCTACCTAGTCTGTAACACTGACAAGATTAGGAATAGCTATAGAGGTTTTGACTTTGTTCAGCTCCTACTAGTCCACTGTAAGCTGCCGTCTGCCTTCCATGCAAGTAATATAGGGTTATTGAAAGGGTATCTGGTATAACCAAGTGCACCAGCTTCCTTCATCTCTCTATCACCGTAGAAGAAATGTCTTCGCTCCGCGGGGGTGTCCAGTTTGTTTGGTGTTAACTATGTGAAAGGATTTGGGTAATTCTAAGGATTTCTACTGGGCCTTACCTACAGTAACATGGCTAGACATTGCTGAAAGTGTCCACACAGGTACTGCACTCATAATACTCCTTCCCTTTGTGGACTATGGCCTCCCCTAGATGATCTAGATGAGGCTGAGACTTTTGCAAGGGTGAGGAACCTGCAGCCTTGAGGCCCCTGCTTTATGAAGATACCTCAGGTTTGGATAGAGCTGATGGGTCCCTAGTGTCCTGGTGCTGAATGTTTCTGTAGGGCTTTACTAGCACCCCCCCCCCGGGCCGGTCATGATCTGCTTTCTTATCAACCTCATGTTTCAGGAACCACTCTCAAAGCTCCTTCCTGAGCTCATCCCCTTCTGCCTAACTAGCAGGGCAGCAATTGGGTCTGACTCTCCTCCCCATCCCATTCCCAAAGTGCCTTTTTGCATGCACAACAGTATTTGTTCAAGCTACAACCAACCTGACCTCCAACTCAGATTTCACCAGTTGATTAGTCAATCCACATCCATGTGGGTGTGTGTGGGGAAATTCATAGCTAACGTGAAAAGCCACTCACCAAATCTGAGAAACCCAGATACCACTTTTATGGAACTGGAACTTTTTATCCACGAAGTTGCAGGAAAGGTAAGGCCAGAGAGGTTCATATTGTGGGTGAGAGGACAGAAGCTGCATTCCAGAAATGCTTGTCCTATTTGTTGTGTTCACCACTGTTGTCATCATCACTGTTGTCATTCATTGTTGTCATATCAGTGTCTGACTCTACTAGCCTCATAGACAAGTCCCTTCAGTTTTCTTGGCAAAGATACTGGAATGGTTTGCCAGTTTTGTCATTTGCCAGTTTTGTCATTTCCTTCTCCAGTGTGTCTGCATTTTACAGATGAGTAACTGAGGTAAACAAAGATAAGTTACCTGCCCAGAGTCACACAGCTAGTAAGTATCTGAGGCCAGATTTGAACTCAGGACTTTCTGACTCCAGACCGAGTGCTCTATCCACTGTGCCACCTAGCTGTCCCTATATCCCCATTTACCAGTGAGTATAACCCTGAGGCTTGGCCTCACAGGCTGCCACTACCTCAATATCTTCACATCGAGGCATAAAAGGGTCACCAACCTGTGTCCCTACATTCAATACCCTGGGGCATAGGCAGAGGGGATATGACTAGTCGTACATGGTTTCAGTCTCTTTTTCCTTCAAGACAAACTGAACTACCATCCCAAATTCCTCTTTGGTTTTCCTTTGCTTATTTTTGTTGTTCATTTGTTTTCAGTTGTGTCCAACTCTCCATGACCCCATTTGGAGTTTTCTTGGTAAAGATCGTGGAGTGGTTTGCCATTTCCTTCTCCAGCTTATTTAACAGATGAGGAAACTGAGGCAAACAGGGTTAAATGACTTGCCCACGGTCACATAGCTAGTCAGTGTCTGAGGCTGAATTTGAATTCATGAAGATGAGCCTTCCTGACTCCAGGCCCAGTGCTTTATGCACTATGGCATCACCCAGCTACTCTTGGCTGCCTTTGCTTATTAGGTTGGTCTAAATCAGCATCTACTGCGTTTTGCTGCAGGGGATGGAGAGAGAATGAGGTAGATGTTCTAGAGCAGAACCTTTGCAAACTTAAGGGTTCCTAAAGCTACACCCCACTGAGAAGGCAAGATGTTTTCAGCCCCACCTCCTTCTTCCTTAGCTATACATGGCTACACAGGGGTATAGGTGGTAGATTCCTCCAGAACATCTGCACGGGATGGGGAATCCCAAGACAGCCCAAAGGCACGAGGCCATGAGTCAGCTTGGGTCCCTGCTACAGATAGGGAGCTTGTTATCATTGACCTCCTTGGGGAAGATGCCTAGGATTGGAACTTCTAGGTCAAAGGACACAGATATCTTAGAAACTTTCTGTAATTTAAAATTGCTTTCCATAATGGTTGAACCAATTCATAGATCTACCAATAGTATACTTTTGTCTGTCTTTACACAACCCCCTCCTACATTCCCATTTTTTGTCACGTTGCCAATTTGCAGGGTAAGAAGTTGTTTTGGTTTATATTTCCTGTCTTATATTTCTTGTTTATATTTGATGTAACTGAATTATATTTCATTCAATACTTTTAAGCCCTAACCCTAACCCTAAATAAATAATGAGGTTAATTGTCACATATGTTTAATGGACAATATGCAATATAGGGTCCTTCCCAAAACATCTAACTGTTTTTTAATGTACAGCAGTAATACACTGTAGTGAAGAAAATCTTGCCACAAATATCAGAAATTTATTAGAGTCACAAATGAATGGGAAAAAAGTACTTATCAAATGAGATCCATTAGTCTCATTTGGTGAAAGAAATATGGTACCCTTTCAATCCTCTTGACTTTTCAGTGGTCTATTTTTTATTAGAATCATAAGAGTAAATTAAAGTTGCATTGTTTCAAATATAGACTCAATTTTAAATTCAAGAAATTATAAATCAGAGACAATTGCTATAACAATTGTTTCCCAGCTTTCTGATTTCCTTCGAACCTTGGTTTCATTGGTTTTGTTTGTGCAAAACCTTTTTAATTTAATAAAATCAAAATTATCCATTTATATTTTATAATGTTCTGTATCTCATTTGGTCCTAAATTATTCCCTTATACATAAATGTGACAGGTAAATTATTCCTTGCTCTCCTAATTTTCTTGTAATATCACCTTTTATATCTAAATCATGCACCCATTTTGATCTTATCTTGATCTATGGTGTGAGATGTTGGTCTATATCTAGTTTCTGCCATACTGTTTTCCAGTTTTCACAGCAGTTTTTCTCAAATAATGAGTTTTAGTGCCAAAAGTTTGGATCTTTGGGTTTATCAAACACTAAATTACTATGGTAATTTACTACAGTGTATTGTACACCTAATCTATTCCACTGATCCACTGTTACTCCATTTCTTAGTAACAGATTGTTCTGATGATTACTACTTAACAATACAGTTTGAGATCTGGTATGGCTAGGCCACAAAAAACCCCTTTTCTTTATTGATTCCCTTGATGTTCTTGACCTTTTGTTTTCATTTCTTCTAGGACCATAAAATAAATTTTAGCAGTTTGGCATGGCACTGAATAAGTAGATTAATTTAGGTAGAGTGGTCAATTTTTTATTATATTTTCTCAGTCTACCTATAAGCAATAAATATTATTCTGATTGTTTATATTTGACTTTAATTGTGTGAAGTGTTTTGTAATTTTATTCATATTGTTCCTGGTTTTGTCTTGGCAGGTAGACTCCCAAGTACTTTATATTGTTTACAATTATTTTAATAATGGCATTTCTCTTTCTATCTCTTGCTGCTGTACTTTCTTTGTTGGTGATATATAGAAATGCTAATGATTAATGTGAGTTTATTTTATATCCTGTAAGTTTGATAAAGTTGTTAATTATTTCAACTAGTTTTTAGTTGATTCCCTAATATTATAGGGTTTTTTTTTCATAAAATCAGCTTCTAGTTTTATTAGTTCAATGGTTTTCTAGCTGTGAATTTTATTAATCTCTCCTTTGATTTTCAGAATTTCCAACTTGGTGCTTGATTGGGGATTTTTAATTTATTCTTTTTCTAGTTTTCATAGTTGTATGCCCAATTCATTGATCTGCTCTATTTTACTGACATAAGCATTTAGAGATATAAATTTTCCCTTAAGTACTGCTTTGGCTGCATCCCAAAACTTTTGCTATCTTGTCTCATTGTTGTCATTCTCTTTAATGAAATTATTGATTGTTCCTATGATTTGTTCTTTGACACACTTATTCCTTGGTATTAGATTATTTCATTTCCAATTAATTTTTAATCTATCTTTCCACTGCCCTTTATTGAGTGTAATTTGCATTGCAATGCGAGCTGAAAAGGAGGCATTTAGTATTTTTGCCTTTCTGCATTTGGTTGTGAGGATTTTATGCCCTAATACATGGTCAATTTTTGTGCAGATGCCATGTACTGCTGGGAAAAAGGTATATTCCTTTCTACTCCCATTCAATTTTCTCCAGAGATCTATCATCTCTAACTTTTTAAAAATTCTGTTCACCTCCTTACCTTCTTGTTTATTTTTTGTCATATTTATCTATTTTTGAGAGGAAAAAGTTGAGGTCCCTTACTTGTATGGTTTTACTTTCTATTTCCTCCAGTAACTCATTTAACTTCTCCTTTAAAAATTTGGATGCTATACCATTTAGTGCATATATATATATAGTATTGATTTAGTATTCATTGTCTATGTTAACTTTTGGCATATAGTTTCTTTCCTTTGGATATGGTTTCCTTCCTTATCTCTTTTAGTTAGATCTATTTTTGCTTTTGCTTTGTTTGAGATCATTATTTTTATGCCTGCTTTTCTTTCTTTTTTTACTTTAGCTGAAGCATAATAGATTCTACTCCAGCCCCTTACCTTTTACTCTATGTGTGACTCTCTGCCTCAAATGGGTTTCTTGTAAACAGCATATTGCAGGATTCTGTTTTTTTGAATCATTCTGCTATTTGCTTCCATTTTATGGGTGAATTCATCCCATTCACATTTACAGTTATGATAACTAACTCTGTATTTCCCTCCATCCTATTTTTTCCCTG
>NW_020954550.1:37664101-37704246 GCF_900497805.2 Vombatus ursinus | reverse complement strand
CTCTCTCTCTCTCTCTCTCTCTCTCTCTCTCTCTTTCTCTCTCTCTCCTTTCACCCTGTCCCTCCTCACAAATGTTTTAATTCTGACTACCACCTCCTCCAATCTACCCTCCCTTCTATCAGTCCCCGTTTCTCTTATCCCCATTCTTCTTTATTTCCCTTCGAGTAAGATGGATTTCTATAATCGACTGAATGTGTATTCAGTTATTATTACCTTTTTGAGCCAATTATGATGAGAGTAAGATTCAACCATTGCCCACCCCACCCCCATCTTCCCTTCCACTATAATGGCCCTTTAGTGTCTCTTTTGTGTGAGCTAATATATACCATTCTGTCTTTCCCTTCCCTCTACTCCTAGTGCAATCTTTCCCATTCCTTAATTTTGTTTTTGTTTTGGATATCATCTCTTCAGTTCACTCACACCCATACCTTCTGTCTGTGTATACTCCTTCTAATTGCTGTAATCATGATAAGGTTCTTAAGAGTTACAAATATCATTTTGCCATTTAGGAATATAAATGGTCTAATCTTATTGAATCTCTTATGTTTTATCTTTCATGTTTACCTTTTTGTGCTTCTCTTGAGTGTTGTATTTTAAGACCAAATTTTTTGTTCAGCTCTGGTCTTTTAATTAGGAATGCTTAAAAGTCCTGTATTTCACTAAATGTCTGTTTTTCCCCCTGAAGGATTATACTAATTGTTTTTTTGCTGGGTAGGTGATTCTTGGTTGTAATCCAAGTTCCTTTGCCTTCTGTAATATTGTATTCCAAGCCCTCCAGTTCTTTAATGTAGAAGCTGCTAAATCCTGTGTAATCCTTATTGTGGCTCCGTGATACTTGAATTGTTTCTTTCTGGCTGCTTGTAGTATTTTCTTCTTGGCCTGGAGCTCTGGAATTTGGCTGTGATAATACTGGGAGTTTTCATTTTGGGATCTCTTTGAGGTGGTGATCAGTGGGTTCTTTTGACTTCTATTTGGCTCCAGGATATCAGGACAATTTTCCTTGTAATTTCTTGAAATATGATGTTCAGGCTCCTTTTTTTCTTTTTGATCATGGCTTTCAGGTAGTCCAATAATTCTTAAATTCTCTCTCCTGGATCTATTTTTTAGGTCAGTTGTTTTCCCCATGAGATATTTTAGATTTTTTTTTCTATTTTTTTTATCCTTTTGATTTTGTTTTATCATTTCTTGATGTCTCATGGAATCATTAGCTTCCACTTGGTCAGTTCCAATTTTTAAGGAATTATTTTCTTCAGTGAACTTTTGTACCACCTTTTCTATTTGACCAGTTCTACATTTTTTTTTTTTTTTTTTGGATATAGCAATCAGATTTAAATGACTTGCCCAGGTGTCTGAGGCCTAATTTGAACTCAGGTCCTCCTGACTCCAAGGCCAAATGTCTATCCACTGTGCCACCTAGCTGCCCCCCCCCAGTTATACTTTTTAAGGAGTCATTTCTTCAGTAAAATTTTGTACCTCCTTTTCCATTTTCTGTGCTTCCTTTACCCAGCTATTGACTCTTTTTTTCATGATTCTCTTGCATTACTCTCATTTCTTTTCCCAATATTTCATCTACTTCTCTTATTTGTTTTTAAAAATCCTTTTCGAGCTCTTTTAGGAGTTCTTTTTGGACCTGAAACTAATTCACATTTGTCTTTGAGGCTTCACATATAGTTGTTTTTACATTGTTCTCCTCTTCTAAATTTATGCCTTGATCCTCCCCGTCCCCATAGTAAATTTCTTTGGTCAGGTTCCTGTTTGTTTGTTTGGGAGGTTTGCTCCTTTTTTAGCCTATTTTGTGACTTTTTACTTCATGTAAAAGTTGAGCTCTGCTCTTAGAGTACAGAGGACATTGTCCCAACCTTCTTATGCCAGGGCTCAGAGTCTTGCTGCTGGTTTGAACTGGACCTCAGGGCTTAGCTATTGGCTTGCACTAGAGGGAGGGCCTGCTGCTGGCCTGTCCTGGGGGCAGGACCTCACTGGTGACTTGCACTGGGTGAAGAGGCTTCGTTGCTTGTCTCCTTGGATGTTTTCTGCCACTGACTTGTTTGCAAAACCTCACTCCCTTCCCACCCCCAGTGAGTCAGACCTTTCCTGCTGACCTTCCAAGTTGTCCTGGTTGGTAAGCTGCTTCACTGTGACAAAATTGGTTCTGAAACATTATTGCAAGGTTTTTTGGAAGGGAATTTGAGAGGACTCAGGAGAGTTCCTGCCTCACTCTGCCATCTTGGCATCCTTCCTATGAAATTTTTATCAACTAGCAAATTCTGTAAGGACAGGTCATTCTCTACCTCAAGACTCAGATCACATCGTCCTCTGCTACAAGATGACTATTTTAATACTAAGCACAAAATGCAAATGCTCTTTTTAAAAAAAAATGTTTCTCTTGACAACAGATGTTTACAATTGGCTCTAAAAAGTATTGCTCTTTTTCCCTTTAGAAATATCACTTGTAGGAAAGATGCAAATAATATAACTTCCACACAGAAATTACAAGTTATGCTTAGAAAAATGAGCCAAACCAACAGGCTTATTATAATAGCTGTTGATCAGACATGCTACCCTTGAATTGAAGAACTTTAGGACACATGATTTCCCTAGTTTAATGAATTGCTCTGATTTAAAGATATCTCATGCTTATTGTTATCTTTTATTTTCTTTTTGAAAGATACAATGAGGAATTCTGTCCTTTTTCCTTAGTGCTTTCAAGACCACCATCCCCTCTCTTGGCATGTTCTCTACTTCCAGCAGTGGATTCCCTGAGAACATCAGCATAGAAGAGCTAAAAACAATTAATAAACTGGTTTGCTAAGATCATTTTTTTGCTCATCTGCTACATTTTGAATCTATCAATTGAGATAGCCATGTTTTCCTATTAGGAATTTCCAAAGAATAAAACCTAACCATATAACACTATCATATTGTGAATTAATAAATATTTATGTGAATAATAATTGGCTCCGTGGCTATTCAGTACAATGGTTAAGGACGTGTCTTCTATCACATGTTCTGATAAAGAATATTTAGGGGCACCATTCAACAGATTTAAAATAACAGTTTTGGTTTTCCAGATTGGTTACCAGTGTGCAAGATTCCCAAATCTGATCTTGAATAAAAAGATGAATCCATTTTCAAGAAGAGCCAGAGTCAGTGTGGCTAATTATTTTGGAGATTGGTGGGACTGGAATGAGTTCATTTTCTAGTTTGTAACAAGTCTGTTAAAGGAAACATCCTGGCAAGCTACTTGGATTCAGGGGTATTGTTAGTGGATTCAGAATGCCATCTTTGCCATAATATATCTTTCACCATTTCTTCAACAAGAAGTCCAACAAATGTTGCAAGATCAGCAATCACGGAGATATAGGCCTGAGAAACCACGGCAAAGTCTTGTCTTCTAAGCCGTATCTCCAGGTGTTTCCACGATGGACTGAAATAGTCTTAGACCATTAATGAGAACCAGTGGTTGTATAGAGCCCTAAGAAATCTCACTGCCAGATATTTTGTCCTGCTGACCAAATTCCCCCAAGTTCAGAATCTGCAGTTGAAAGCAGGAGGAATTCTTTTCCACAGGTATTGTGCATTATTTGTGTCATTATATATGAAGTACAAAAATAGGAGTTGACTATAAAATGGGAGGAGAGGGCAGGGAACGATTTTACCAGGAGTCTTGAACACTAGGTTTTTGCACAGATCTGTCAGCATTTTGAAGCTAAGGATGGTGTTGTCAACTCTCACCACCATGAGCCTTTTCCCTGTGGGGGACCCCAACCCCCATCTCCATCTCCTCCCCCCAGTCACATACTTCTGTTAGTTTTATATTTATCTTGCATTTGATCCTTATCAGAGACATTAGATACAAAGGTTTTTTTCTAGTTGACCACTTCTTTTTATCCTACTTGCATTAATTCTCATGTGAAACCTGTTCAATTCAATGTAATCAAAATTACTTTCTTTTGTACTTGCCTCTTGCCCTTGTTAAGAATTCAACCCCAACCACATCTGTGAAAGATCTATGACCTGCTTCTGTCTTCTAATTTTTCCATACTATGTTCTTTAATATTCTGATATCACACATCCATTTTGAATTTGTGGAATAGAATGTAAAATGTTGATCTAAATCTAATTTCTGCCAGACTTTCCATTTTTCCCAGAAGTTCTCATTAAATAGGAAGTTATTTTCTAGATAACATACATTTTTAGGCTTATTAAACATTAGGTTTATGGAGTCTGATTATCTCTCATTCTTCCATATTTAGTCTATTCCATTGATTTTATTTTTCTGTTTTTTAACCAGTACCAAATTGTTTTGATAATTTCTGGCTTATGCTGTGGTTGGAGATCTAGAAGTGGGTTATTCCTCCTTTATTCCTATCTTTTAAAATTATTTTCCTTGATATTATAAGTCTTTTGTTCCTCTAAATTAATTTTTTTTTGCTTTTTGGTGAGGCAATCGGGGTTTAGTGACTTGTCCAGGGTCACACAGCTTGGAAGTGTTTAGTGTCTGAGTCTGAATTTGAACTCAGGTCCTCCTGACTCCAGGACCAGAACTCTATTCACTGCGCCACCTAGCTGCCCCCTAAATTAATTTTTTTTAAATTATTTTGTCTATCTCTATAAAATAATCCATTTGGTAGTTTGCAGTTTGGTAGCACTAAATATATAAATTAACCTTGGTAGTATTGTAATTTTTATTACGTTGGCATAGCCTAGCCATGAGCACTGAATATTATTTCAGTTATTGAAGTTGTTCCTTTTTTATTAAAAGAGAACTTTTATCATCGTATTTATACAGATATTGACTCTGCCTTGGTAGATTGACTTTCAGATATTTAAATTATGTTGCAGTTATTTTAAATGGGAGTTCTTTTCTATTATTGACTCCTGGGTTATATTATTACATAGGAATGTTGAATTTTTATGGGTTATTCTTACAGCTTGCAACTTTACTCTATTGTCTCAATTGATTTCTTCGCTGATTCCATGGGATGTTCTGAGTAAATCCTATAGGGATGATTCAGTCTATTTTCATGCCTTTAATTTCTCTTTTTCACTATTACTAACATTTCTAAAACTATATCAAATAGTGAGGGAATGGAAGCATCCTTGATTTACTCCTGTATTTATTAGAAAACTTTTTAGTGTCTCCTCATTTTATGTAGTGCTAGCTTTTGTGTTTAGATGATACTTTTTTTATCATATAGAAATCCCTTTATGCCTATACTTTTTAGAGGATTTTTAGTAAAAATATTGTGCTTTGTCAAATAGTTTTTCTTCATTTGTTGGAATAACCTGTGCTTTAAGATTTTTTTATTTTTAATATGTTAATTAACAAGTCCATCTTTCTAATGCTAAAACATCCTTGCATCCCTGGCATAAATCCAATTTGATCACAATGATTTTTTAGTCTTTTGCCAGGTTTTTATTCAAAATGTTTGAATCAATATTCATCAATCGCACTGGTCTCTCTCTCTCTCTCTCTATATATATATATATATATTTTGCTTTATTAAACTTACTTGGTTTAAGGCATTAGGATTGTATTTGTCTCAAAAAAGGACTTTGATAGTGCTTTCTTCCTCAATCTGGTGTATAATTCCTTTTTTTGTCACATGGGGGAGGTTTACAGAGTTGGAGTTTAGAGGAAGTAATTTGTCATTTTGTTGATCACATGACTAAGAAAACATATATTCTCTAATAAGCTAATAATCAATAGATAAAGAAGTCTGCTGGCCTCCCCATAAAAAGTAGCTATATAAGATCCTATATGAGTAGCTAAATGAGATGCATGACCAGAATCCAAGGATATATTTTATTCAAAGGAAAACTGGACAGTTATTTTACATGAAAATAAGCATTATATATTAAGAAGTACTCATGTTAAAAAACTGTGATTGGGAGATATTTAAAGAAATAAAAAATATATTTTTAAAAAGTACTCATGACAAAATCCAGAAACTAGAAGAGGGAAGCTAATGGAGAGTATTTGGGTAAAGGTTGTTGAAGACAGAAAGAAAAGTGATAGTCATCAGATACACAGTTCTGCCAGAAAGAAGAAATAGATGACTTAAAGAAATAAGCTCCAAGTCAAGAAATCACTGATTTTATCTTGTGTAATGGCCTCTATACTTCGTTTGGCTAAAAACCATACCCTCCCAACCACAGAAGTAAAAGGTACTTGATCTGATTCTCCTTGCTCTTTTTTGTGGTGATTTAATATTCAGGTCATCTTGCCATGATGCCCTGAAACTGCGCTCTGCCTCCTACCCTCGGACCATGTTCTCCTAATTAATGCAAGTTGAGTACATCTAGCTGCCTCCAAAGCAGGCCCTACATCCTATGATAGCTAATACCTTTTCCCACCACGCCCCACTTGTACTTACTCCCATCTTCATCTTTCCTTCTCATTTGGAAAATACTAAACAAATCAAAATGCTACTATTCCTGTAAAGAGTGTCTCAACTGACTGCCTAATGATTCCACTCACCATCCCTCATTTGCCAGAACCTGACACCTTTTCCTGGCTACCACTCCCTTCTATATCTTATCTTCTATTAGAATGTAAGCTCCTTGAGGGCAAGTACTGTCTCCTTGTGGAGTCTGTATTCCCTGCAATCAGCACATTTCCTGGCCCTAAATGCTTTTTCTTCAAGAACTGCTAGGAAAACTGGAAAGCAGTTAGCTGACATTAGGCTTAGACCAATTTATGATGTATGAATAAATCAAAGAAAAAGCATTTCTTCTCTATGTAATTTATTTTCCAAGATATATCAAACACTGAGTTATCTAATTCATTTTTTTCTGACTGTCCCTATGTTTGGTGCACTGGTCTACATTTCCATTTTTTAACCAGTAACTAGATAGTTTTGATAATTTCTTCTTTATGGTACTATTTCAGGTCTAGGAGTGCTAGTCCTCTATTTCACTTGAGATTTTAGATTTTTTGCTAAATTCTTACTTAGTTTAAGCTTTATCAATATACATACCCTTGCTAATTTGATTGGTATTGCATTCCATTTGTAGATCAATTTAGGTGATATTTTCATTATGCAGGTGCATTCCAACAATGAATAATGCATATACCTTCAAATTTTAGTCATTTTTTATTTTTAATTAGACTACATGTATTTATTTTTCCTTCTCACTGGCTCCTCTCCTGGCCTAGAAAAAAAAAATGAGAAACAAACCAGTCCCCCCATTAGCTGTATTCAGACACACATGCTTCCTCCTGTTCCCAAGTCCATCCCTATGGTCGTGGTCAGGAGGCAGGTGCCCAGGTCACATTCTTGGAGAGCTCTAGTCCAAAGGCATTACTGCACCCCTGTCCTATGATTAACCACCTCCCACTATCTCCTCTCCTAATCCAGGGGATGCAGAAACATCTGTGCTGGACACAAAAACGATCTTGTCCCCATCCACCTTAGACATGCCTCCCCCAAATTCCTCTGTGACTTCGTCTGTAGTAATCAGTACAACCCTCTGGAAAAACATGCATTGTTCACAAGCTTCCCTTCATTTTAGGTGGCCAAACAGGCATTTGAAATCAGTTTCACTTAGATAAGGTAAATACATTTGCTATTTAAATTACAATAGAGGCCAGGGGGGTAAAAACTTTATTGATAAAACCATTTAAAACAATGTTCTGTATACATTTAACTTACAAGAGGACTAAAACCATCTGAACTCTTAACTGAACAGCATGAAAACATTTCTCCTGTTTTCCTAAAGGTGAAAAACAATAAAAACATATGATTTAAGGAAAATGTTTATTCATGTGATATGATTAATTTACTAATGATGTGTGGTTGTCCTTGTACAATGCAGAAACTGGCACTATAGCTGGCACAACGTCCTCTCCTTCCTAGCTTGAATCACGTTACTGAATTTTCCCTGATGCTAGTTAATATGTTCGCCACAATCCCCCCAATCTGGTTCAGGTTCTTGTTCGGGTTCTTTCTCTGAGACGTCATTTCTTGCAGTCAGTCATGCTAGTGTTGTGCCCAGCAGCCTGGGCATACACGGCCCCAAAGGCACAACTTGCTTCATGTGTTTTCTACCATGGCCACCAGGTCATCGATCGCATGCCAGTCAATCTTGCTGAGGATGCTGCCAGTGCTCTCAGACCCACTCTCCAGGCCACTGAAGCTTACGGGAAACCCTTCATCTTCAACTGGTGAAAAGTCCTATTGAGCAAAGGAAAAAAATGTAGTTAGTCCCATTCTTGACGGCTTAGAAAAGCTAAATAAAACCTGAAAAGAGATCCCTGGCCCTGACTCCTGACCTGTCTCATCATGTTTGGTGTTCACAGCCCATTCCAGGTTGACAGTAACGGTAAATAGAGGGACTGCAGCACTTGGACTGGAAATCATCTAATAAGTCCTCAAATAAGCAATATTTCTCTTACTTACAAAAGGATTACTTGCTGAAAGAAAATCTGAGAAGTCTTGCTAGAATTCCTCCAAGTCCAATTTTAGTTTAAAATGAGGTGGTTTTGAATATTATTCACTGTATTCTGCAAGGCAGAACAGAGGTATCTTACTTATGATACCAAAAGCCCATTTACAAGTGTCTCTGGTATTACCTTGAATGATTAATTTGGCATCAAGTCAGGGTTTCAATAGGATACTTCTACTCATTTCCAAAAGGGACCTCAAAATGTCAACAATCATATTTTCATCACTGCTGTGACAAATCACCAAACTGACCCCAGCCTTCTCTGAAGAAGACTCATGAGTACTGGGCACCAAATGCAGGGGATGTTCTAAGACCCTTTGTATATCACTCCACAAAGAAATAGAATATAAGCTCCCTGAGAGCAAGAACTGTTTGAATTTTGTCTTTATATCCCTTGCACATAAGCAGCAATAATTTCTTGCTAAACTGAGGAAAGAAAATAAATGGCTGAGGCCAAAGTCATCCTCATGTAGAGAAGCTAATACCATTTTCATCCCCCAAACTCTGGCTCTACTGAAATTTCCCAAGTGCTGTTTATGAAATAGCACAATCATCCTGTCTCTGCATAACTTCCCTACAAGCAATCAGCTCAAAGCTCAGACCATTCAAACTTGGAATTCCCATATCACATATCTGTGCTTCTGGCAAGTACTTCGAGTGCCTGTCTTCTCCAGTCGGAATAGTCTAGGAAATCTTCCTAGTATAAGAAATAAGACCATGTAATATCAAGATAAATCAGATAAACTAAGTACAACAAGATTTATAGGGCTGTAATAGTGACTGTGGGATTATGTAGGGTTCTGAGAACCAAAAGGTAGTGCGACTCAACTTCTCAGACCTGTTATGGACAACTGCTTCCTGGAAAAGTAACTACTGGTATAAAAAAGCATTGGTTTAACCACCTTGATTTCAGTCATCTTCAGATATAGCACAGTTCTCCCTGCAAAAACATATTCCTGAAAATAGAGAACAAAGATCCATCCACTATTCAACAGCTCTTGTAAGGCAAGGAGCAAGGAACTTCTAAGAAGATGGGGAATCTGAGCTGAAATATAACACTGAAGGTATGACTGCTGACATAAGGGATGGGAAATCTAAGGCATAAGAGCTGCAAAGCAAAAGCCTTCATAACAGAAAAAAAAGTTATGAAGTATTAAAATCCACATGGAACAAAAGATGACAAAAAGAGAAAGAAGTATTAGGAGACTAAAGGTGAAAAGAGGGGGCTTCAGGTATTATAATGGGAAGAAAAGACCTTGGGGTTCATGAACTAGAGATCCAACTGAGAAAGGACAAGAACCTTAGGCAACATGAAGTTTAAAAAGACAAAGACACTTCTCATCTCATTTATGCTAGGCTCATTCCCAGACCTTTGCATCCTTGCTGAAGCTAGTTTCTTCTTTTCATCCAGATTTCCTTCATCCTTTCCCCATCCCAATCCTTTCCTTGACACCCAACTCCCCTGCAAAACCTGTTGAAGTTATAATTCTTACCTCAAGGGAGGAATTTGAACTTCTGCAAAGAATCTTGTCAACCCCTTCAGGCACAGTCCAGGAACTCACTTTATCGTGCTCCCTCCCATACTCTTCCACATTACTTGTGAATGTACTAGTTTCAGAATTTTTTATGTATGTGGCTCGTTGAGGTGGATAACCAAAGTCTTCAAAGGAGAAAAAGCAGAGGTTATACACCTGGCTATACTGACATGTTCCTGAGACGTCCGGACATCAGTATTCTTTGTTACAAGGACCAAAATCCAGGTTGTCTGAGCAATATAGTTTTAGGGCATTTGATAGCTTCTACATGGTGCCATCCTAGAGCAAAGGCTATCAAAGTATCAAGATGAGAGAGAATAAGTTGTTTTTTTTTTCTCATGGCTCAAAAATTAAGAGCTACTAAAGGAAAATATTAAGAGGCCTGGAGTAGAAAGTCCTTATAGATGCTAAGACAAACTCAAAAGAAAGACCTGCCTTGGGATACAAGATAATAAACCTTTCTGCCACTGAGGCTTTTTAGGAAATTACTTCAGAACACATTTTTAAGTACATTCTTTCAAGCAGGGGTTAACAAACTTTTTGTGTAAAGGGCCAGACAGTAAATATTTCAGGCTTTGCAGGCTGAAATGCAAAACTGAGGATATTAAGTAGGTACTTACATAAGAACAGAAAACAAGTTTCCACAATTTTTTTACTGATGAATTTAAAAATAAATTCATTTTTGGTAATATGGGTCTACCAGTGAGAAGAATGGAATTCTTTTTCTGTGGAATAACATTTTGTTTAATTAGAGTTCAAAGTGAGTATTTCCTATCATCAAAATCAATTGCAAATGGTTAATGCTGATCTGTAATGAGATTTTCTGTAGTTCATCTTTGAAAATGTCTTTTAATACAGATAAGTAGTTTCAAATACTGACATTCCATAAGCATATGTTTTTAATTAATCATAATCACTGATTGGAAGGCATTTAAAGAATTCTATTAGATTCTTTTCTTGAAAACTGGCTTTTCAGCATGTCATTCACATTGTAGATTAATGACTTACAGTTGAAGGTTAGGTGGAAGCTCTTCAATTGCACAGTTAAATGCAGTTTGAAATACGGAAATTTCTTTTGCACTTACATCAAGATCTAAAAAATGCTGCTGGAACTGCAGTTTGAGGCTGGAAAATATATCTACTGCAAAATTGTATGGGAATGGAGATTTTGCTTTGTGTTTTAACTCTTGACAGGACAGGAACTGTCTAAAAGCAGCTTGACATCACTTGTAAAAAACAATATGGAATGCAACACAGGAGTATATGCCTTTTAAAAGAATATTATCATTTTCCTTTTTTGATGATTTCTAGTTTAAGTCACAAAGCTGTTATTCTATTATCTAATTTCACTGAATCAAGTCTGAAGCTTACAAGCAACCTAGTATGTGTTAATACTCTTGGCAAAAGCACCCTGCTGTACCATAAAACACACACACACACACACACACACACGGTTCATTCAGACTTAGATTAGCTCCAAATTGACACGAATTTGATATAGTAACAATAACCATTCAGCAAACTACTCAAAGCTACTTTTTAGACAACAGTGCTTGCAATCTGTTTATAAATAAAGGCAAACATTCTCATACCAAGCTCTGCTAAATCAGCAAAATGTCCTCCTGAAGAAAAGAGCTACTGTTACCATTATTGTCATAGTTACATATTTTATACTATGGTCATATATCAAGATATATGTAAGAAATAACTTTATCTTAAAATGTTAGAAATAACTATCATGATAAGATTCTAAGAATCACAAATACTACACTGGAGTGCTACCTAAAATCAAATAAGTTAGTCTAATCAATCTTATACCATCTATTTAAAAATGATGATTTTCAAATACACAGTCAAAAGAAGCCTTTGATTGATGTCCTTGTTGATTATGCTATCTAATGGGCTCAGAGCTGGCAAACATTTCTCTCTCCCTACACACACACACACACACACACATTTTTCTTAAAACATTATTAGAACAGAAAATGGACAACCTAGCTAAGGGAAGAGATGGATGTTTTGTTAACAGGAGAGGTTAGACATTTAATTTTGGTTGAACTTTAAGGTGACAAGCTAGATATTCACAAACGAAGGGTATGAAGAGAGATGAGGATAATGTCACTCAGCAGCCACCCACACCATGATGATTCTGAAGACAGGAACCATGGCTGCCACTTCAAAGTCTTGCACAAGAATCTTACTCTCTCTGAAAAAGTTTATCTTTCCTGTTTTAAGTAGGATGTCAATGACTAGTTCACAAGGCTAGGAGTAAGTTATAAAGTGAAGATATTACAGAAAGACCAAATCTTGAACCTATCTTTGCAGGAAATAGAAACTGTTCTTTAAAAAAAAAAAAATCTATCACCAGAATATGAGCTGACGAGTGAATCTAGGAGCTGATGATGACATTGAATACATGAACAAGCAGCATAGCAAGTAAGATTGGCAGATGGTACAAAAAGAGAGATTAAAAGATAATGGAGAAAACAGAACAAGGGCTAAAGAGCAAACTTAACATGCTACAAAAAAAAAAATGGTCGCTGCAAAGAAATGGGACGTGAAATTTGTTTCTCTGAGTTCAAGATGTAATAGAGGTTAGCAGCCAATGGGAAACTTAGTCTAACACTACCCTGGGTAGCTTTCAGAATTTTCACCTATGAAATGGGCATGATAATTATTGTTCTGGGTTGCTGCATAGAATGGCTTATATCAACTTATGTACCCAACATTATTTTACAAATAAAGCTTTGAAATGCTAACAATTAATTCTTAAAAAAAAAAAAACTCTCTTGAAAAATTCAGACCATCGTGGAATCTGGTGAAATGAAAGTTCTCAAGCCAGAATTTTAGGATTGTCAGTTTAAATTTTAACCAACTGATGGCATATTCAACAGTGGACCAGTGGAAAGCAGATTGGATTTGGAGTCAGAGGATAAAGGCTTAAACAGCAGCTCTCATTTCCTGCCTGTGGGACTTTGTTTTGTTTTTTTTGTTTGTTTGTTTGTTTTTAGGCAATTGGGGTTAAGTGACTTGCCCAGAGTCACACAGCTAGTAAGTGTCAAGTGTTTGGTCTGAGGCCGGATTTGAACTCAGGTACTCCTGACTTCAGGGCCAGTGCTCTGTCCACTGCGCCACCTAGCTGCCCCCTGCCTGTGGGACTTTGACCAAGACAATTACTCCTCTGGGCCTCACTTTACTCAGCTATGAAGTGAGGGGGTTAAACTACGCTCGCCTCTGCCTTCCTTTTCCCAGCTCTAAATCTAGAATCTAAACAAGTGGCCACAACAGGCAGAGCTCTGCTCTTCTTGGATTCTTCTTCCTGAGAACCATTTTGTAGTATCCAGTTCCAGGCTGTTCATTTTTCTCTGAGCTCTCCCTGAGATAATTCATCAGGAGATAAGAGCCAAATATACAACAAAAAGCTGCACAAATCTGGAGTAAATTTTATAAAATTTCCAAAAATAGCACTCAAAGGCAGGTGTTTACTGATCACAAAACGGAACTTGCATAATATTTTAGACGTAGGCTTTCAATAACAATATTAGAATGGCAATTATTTCCAGTCCTTTCAGTGGATCATAAAATCATATCTTTAAAGTACAGAGACCCTAGATATCTAGTAAGCCCTGGATTTTGCAAATGAGGGCAAAGAATCCCAAAATGCCTCATCCAATTAGAAGACTAAGTACCTTGCAGATAATATGTGCTTTGGGGGTGCTGAGGGCCTATGCTTGGAGCCAGGATGCTATATGGGTGCCACGAGCTGCACCTGGGGCCATGGCCTTTGTTACCACCAGCCAGCTGGAGGTGATCTGCCCCCCACTGAAGAAGTACTGGTGTGGCCAGAGGTGAGGGTTCTAAAAAGTGTCAGATATAGCATCCTTCACCCACATTTTCAGTACACCAGACTCTTTGTGAAGAACATCATCCAGGTCATCCTATCCAAGAGAAAAGTTTTATTTATTTATTCAAAGGCTTTTTCTCCATCTACTGAGAAGATCATGTGGTTCTGGATGTTTTGATTTTTAATATGATTAATTATGTTGATTGTTTTCCTAATGTTGAGCTATCCTTGCCTCTCTGGTTTAAATTCTACTTGGTCTAATGAATAATTTCTTAGATTGTGGTCTGTTTGACAGGATTTTGCTGACAATTTCTGAGTCAATGCTCATTACCCTTGCCTTTTTCTGTGTTTTAGTTTTTCCCTGGTTTAAGAATTAAGACTACATTTCTCTTCTAAAAGACTTCTGACAGATTCTTTCTCAGTTTTTGAGACTAATTTGTGAAGTATGGGTATTCACTATTCTTTAAAAGTTTGATAGAATTCTCCCGTGAATCTATTAAGATTAGTTCTTTTCTTTGGTAGTTCCTTTAGAGTGAAATGTTTTTCCTTTTCTGAGAGGTTATTTAAAACCTCTATCTGGTCTTCTAAGAGTTTTTCTAAGAGGGTATTTTATATTTTTGAAGGTACATGTCTTTCATGTTCTCAATTTTGTTAGCATATATTTTGTTGCATAATATATTCTGATTATTCTTTTTTATTTCTTCTGGTTTTATCATGATTTTATCTTGTTCATTTGTTCTTTTATTGATGTGATTTTCTGCTCTTTTCTTTTTAATCAGATTAGCCAAAGATTTGTCAATTTTATTAGTCTTTTCAAAAAATCAGCTTTTAGTTTTATCATTTCTATGGGGATTTTTGTTTTCAATCTATGTGCTTCTCTAACTCTTAATATCTCCTTTTTTGTGCTCATTTTAAGTTTATTTGTTTTAAAAGGCACATTCAGTTCATTAATCTCTCTTTTTCTACTTAGTTAATCAATGATTTTAAGATTTTAATATGATTTTCCCCAGAGCTTTTTAGCTGCAGCCCAGAAATTTTGGTATGTTGTTTCATTATTATCATTTTCTTCTACATAAACTGTTTCTACAATTTCTTCTTAGATTCATTATTTAAGATTTCATTGTTAAGCCTTCATTTGGGGCTGTATCTTTGTTTGCAGTCCCTGAACCAATTTCTGTTTTTGTTGCTTTATGGTTTATATAGGATGTATTGACTATTTCTGTCTTTTTACATTTGTTTGCAATATCTCTGTTCCCTAGTACAAGGTCAATTTTTGCAAAAGTTCCAGGTGGTGCATATTTAGAAGATACCATAGGTCTTTTAATTCTAGTTTCTCTAGTTTATTTCTAGTAATTCTAATTTAATTCTAGTAATCGCTAATTTAATTCTCTAGTTTCTAGAAATCTGTTCAATTCTGTATTTTGCCTTTTGTTTATCTCTCTGTTAAACCTAAACCAAAAACTGATAGAGGGATATTGAAATCTCCTGTTATCGTCTATGTCTTCTTGAACCTCAGGTAATGTTTCCTTTGTGAATCTGAATGCTAAGGCATTTGGAGCATATTAGTTTATTACTGGTTTCAGTTCATTGTCTAAGGTTCCTTTCAGCACAATATAGTTTCCTTGTTTATACTCTTTTATTTTTTGAATGTCTTTTTGTTTTGTCTGGTAGCATGACAGCAACTCCTCTTTTCTGGATTCACTCGATGCATAGTAAATTTTTTTCCATCCCCTCAATTTCATTTTGTGTATGTCTTTGTTTTTTAAATGTGTTTCTTGTAAGCAACAGATTGTAGGGTTTTGTTTTCTTATCCAGTCTTTCATTTTTTTGTTTGTTTTAGTGGATTGTTTAATCCATTCACATTTAAAGCTATAAGAGTAAGATTTATATTTTTCTCTGACTCTAGAATTAGGTTTTTTCAAGGTATGATTTTTTTGCCTTTTCTGATATAAATACACTATTACATACCTTCAGTTAGCTTAATTTTTTTTAAAGGCAGAGGAAAGAGAGTTGGAGAATATCTATGCCTAGGTGGGGAAATCGAGGATAAAGAAAGCAGGCAGGATCAGCAATATGAAATGCTACAGGAAGGTCAAAGGGAAAAAAACTAAGAAAAAGTCATTTAAAATTAGTACTTAAGGCACAGACAAAGCAGTCTTAATAGAGTAGTGGGAATGGAAGCTGAATTGCAAGTATGTGAGTAGATGCAACAAACATAAATTCCTTTTTCTAACAGGTTAGCAATGAAGGGGAGGAGACATACTTTCCTTTTTCCTTATTCCAATGGAAAACAGTTCAAGTTAACATAAAAATTAAAGCTATTGTTTCTTCTGCTTCCTGGTGGTGAGTGAAGCTGCTGTGAGCTGTCAGGAGGCAGATGAGAGAGCTGTCCTTCTCCCACCCAGTCAGCATATGCCCAGGTAACTAGGAAGCCCAGAGACAGAGTCGGTAGTCCACTGGAATCACCTGAGATGTGACAGCATGGTGACCTTAGAGGTCATATAGTCTGCAAAGATCAAGCAGCTGAGTCTCTGGTTCTGGTGCCACAGCAGAGGTCTCATCTATTAGCATCTCTCACCCTCACTGGGTGAGGACTCCACACAAAGAGAAAAAGACTTCCCCTACTCCAGCTTGTGAAGTACCCCTCTGCCTCCTGTGCACACTTTGCATGTAGGAGCCCCACCCACTTATTTGTTAAAAGCAGCCAAACACAACACATGTGACCAATCCTACATGCCCAAACAGATCTACATTTGGGGACCTTGATATGAGGCCTAGCTAAACTTATGTGCGCAGTCCAGCCCCTCAGAGTTATTACCCAAGGATATAAACACAACGAGCTGCTGTCCCTCTGGCAATTCAACTGCTGTGCCCAGAGCATGTGCTGCATGCCGAAGTCTCTGTCTGGGAGACATTTCTTATAAAACATGCTATTTTTTTGTCATTTACCTTGACTGGAGAGGTCTGGAGAGCATGATGCATTTCGGGCAGGCCTTGTGGTAATTTCTGTTGTTTTCGTTATTGGAATAGCAGCCATTCCTGAAAAGGAAATACATGTAACACTCTTGACTTCGGTCTGCAACATGAAGACACTCTCAAATACAAGTTGGAAGGGACTTTTGGACTTACTATCCTTCTCCTTTTTAGCAAAGTAGTCCTTTTCAAGATAGCTAGCAATGGCATATCTACAAGACCAGGAATTCTTAGACATTAGGAAAGAAAGGAAATAATACTGTAACTGGAGAATTCTTGGGAAAGATATCAAGCTTAAGAGATCAGTACATATCTGTGATAGCTCCCTAGACAGCTGCCCCTTTCCTTAAAACATCTCGATGTTTATTGCTATTAATGGTAATAGCAATAACAACAAAAATGGAACAATGGTCATAAGTAGTAATGTTTATATGGGACGAAAGGTTTATGAATCTTACTATTTCGTTGAGATGAATGTTGATGTTGGCTCACAGGGGATCTTCCATGAATATAAGTAGGTTTGGAAGCAAATCTAACTTTGGCATTTCGAGTTGGTGACAAGGTACTAATATTACGGTCCTTTCTAAAAGTAGAAAAGACATTATTATATTATTCACAATCTAAATTACATTATTAGTAGGCATGAGTTACAAATTTTTTAATTCCCACAAATACAGCACAATCCATATCCAGATAAGTGGTTTTACCAAAGCTTACCAACTTGAGATTTCTCTACTTACCTAAGTGTTTTCACAATTTTCTAATTAATCTATTCCTTCAATATCTTATAATCTTCAACAAATCATTCTTTATGTCTAACACAAATTACTATTTTTTTAATGGAGCTGTAGAAAGGGTAGCTCTTCTTTATATACTTGACAATATTTATTAGTCTCTGGATTTTCTCCTCTCTAAACCCTGGAGGATTTGGTTCTGTTCTGGTTGCCACATTCGGGAAAGGGCATTGAGAAGCTAGTAATTATACGCTGAAAGGTACTAAGATATTGAAGGGTCTCAAGATCATGCCATGTAAGAATAGGCTCAAGAAGCTCAGGCTGGCTAACCTGTATACGTATTTGAAGGTCTGTCCCACAGAATGGGGAGGAGCTTTGTTCCACTTGGCTCCAGCAAACAGAACAAGAAGCAACAGAGTGGAAGCTTCAAAAGAGAAAATTTAGCTGAGTGCTTGGAAAAACCTTCCTAACAATGAGAGCTATCTCCACATAGCTTGGTATGTGTGGGGCACCGGAGGTTCCTCCTCACTAACGAGAGGTCTAAAAGCAAACGCTGGATGACCCTTCTTTAGGTGTGTTGCTGGAGAGGTCTTGTTCATGTCCTGGGGGCACGCACCCCTTCTAATGCTGACATTCTGTGACTACACTTCTTTATCCAGGACTATGATTTCAATGGTATGGAAAACTCTCAATGAGAAAACTCCTTTCGCTAACGCAGAGCAGAAACTGTTCTGCTACTTATATCCATGAAAGGTGCTCAGGGTCATGAAGCCAGTATGTCTTAGCAGTGGGACATGGACACAGATTTTCCTGACTTGCATGACTAGCCCTCTGTCTACTATTCCACACATGCCCAAATCTTTTAACTGTTTTTTCAAAAAATCCTTCACAAAAGCAGATATACAGCTACCTCAGAGATTATCTACTCCAACCCTTTTCTTTTGCGGATTAGGAAACTGAGGCCCAGAGAAGTGATGTAGCTGGTCCAAGGGCATGCTGGAAGTAAGGAGGGAAGCTGGGGTTCAACTCCAGATCCCTGTGATTCCATATCCAGCACTATTTATACATTATATTTCCTCCTTTTATGACTTCCTTTTTAGCCTTCTTTAAATATACTTCTCTTTTCATTACTTCGGTATGCATTTGATTCTTTAAACATCCTGATAGTATGCCTCACTTGTTATGGAACAGCACAATGGTGCTAATTCATTTTCAGTTTGTGATCCGTTAAGACACCTGGATCCTCATCTGATAGACAGACAGATAGACCAATCAATTTATGGATTATTTTGTAACCCTGTACTCTGTTTTCTTAGATATTCTAAGTGATATTTATTCCTTTTTACTGGACCCAGGCCCAAGGTAGAAAGAAAATCACTCTGAAAGAAAAAATGGCTTGTAATCAATATTATTGGTTATATATCAGATTCTCCAATATTTAACATAAAGTTTTTGTTGTTCAATTGCAAAAACTCATTTTTTGTGACCCCATTTGGGATTTTCTTAGCAAAGATACTAGTGGTTTGCCATTTTCTTCTCCAGCTCATTTTACAGATGAGAAAGCTGAGGCAAACAGGGTTAAGTCACATAGCTGGTAAGTGTCTGAGACCAGAGTTGAACTTAGAAAGATGAGTCTTCCTGACTCCAGGCCCAGCACTCTATCCACTGTGCCACATAGCTGCCCCAACATGAAGTACATTTTTCAAATATGTTAGCTGTTTAGGTTACAAAATTAAGACTTTTACCCCTTTTTATGGTGCTGCTGCAACTAATATTTATGGAGTAACTATAAATTCACAAAGCCTTTGTGACCATGGTTTATTTACACTTTCTCAATTCACTGTTTAAAGACAGACACAAAGACCTAGCCTCATATGAATTAGATGAAAGACAAAATGCTGGATTTCTGCCTCTGAAAACTGAAAAGTGACCTTTGCCCAATGACCTACGTCAGAGCTTCTCTTACCCGCTCGGAGGAAGACGATGCCGTCTCCTAGAAACGCGAGGAGATTTAGCTGGGCTTCCTGGCGACTTTGTCAAGGATTTTCCTGGCACCTGTGCTGACTCAAATAACAACTCATTCATCAGGTTATATGCTTGTGTAACTCGGCGATGATAGTGTTCGGAGAGTTGTAATCTTTGGAAAAGGAATTAAAAATACAAACATGTTAACATACTGTTTTGTGAGTGTTATTTTGACATTACACAGGTTTGCAATGAATTCTGGGCATTTAGTTTTCACCTCTAAGAACCATGATATCAAAAGGCAGAAGGTGTCTGCATGCACATATTCCTGCTGTAATGCTAACGTGATGTTTTATAGTTTACAAAGCCCTTCACATACATTATTTCATTTGATCTCCACAAGAGCCTTATGACGTAAGGAGTGTAAGCAGTTAAGCAGCTGAGGATGCTGAGGTCCACAGAGGTTGTGACTTACCCAAAGTCACAGAGCTAGAAAGTGGAAGAACTGGAACTCCAGTCATATCATGACTTCTGACTCCAAATTCAGTGCCTTTCCCATTACACTACAAAGCCTCATAGATGTAAGATTCATATGGACAGAAGAGAAGCCATAAGGAAAAAACAAAGAATAGACTTTGCAAACTAAACCCTACTTAAGCCTGCCATGTTCAGTGTTTTAAGTAGTGTTCTTTCCCCCTGAGCATAGCTATATTTACTAAGAAAGAGGGGAGATTATAGAAAGTAGCTCTTTTGATGTAAGATGTAAAAAACTTCATTATCACAGCAGATAATCTTTTCTGACTGTAGCCAGGAAGTCTGACAATGAAAATTCTGTAAGATTTACACAAATATAGGTGATAGCATTCGTGGTGTATGTGCTCAATTTACCTGTCTTTTTCCTTCTTCATCCGCTGATACAGCCTAATTTCCTTTGAAGTCATACACAACTGCACGAGAAACAGCAAGTTAGCTCAATCCAAACAATTGTGTTATCATGTTCCACCGCTCGTATATACTTGAATGGGAAGCTGCAATGGAATTTGCTGGCAAAAATGTACGACACACAACAATCTTTAGTCTTTTATAGCTATGTCCCTGTAGGCTTGTGGAAAGGAAATAATCATCCTGGTTGGAGCTGCAGTCTCAACAGGCTTGAGGGAAGATTCTGCACAGCAGAACACTTACATTTTGTCACCTGACCAAGAGTTTTTTTTTCCATACCTGTCATTTCCTGGGCATGGGAAACTCCCTCCACTGATACAGATTCACAACCTCTCTGTAACTTAATCTTTTCATTTTATTTTATTCTGAATTTTTAAAAGTGCATTTCCAAAGATCCAGAACATAAAAGACTGCATATGAAACCGTAACTCTCTGTCATCCACTTGCTTTTTTTCCAAAGTATAACTAAGCAAGGTCCCCAAAGGCACACGGGCCACGCGGGCATGGGGGCTGCCTCTGCACAACCATTGTCCATCTCCTGAAAGCTATCTGAATTGAGTTTGGAATGAAGTATCTCTTAGATAACCTGTAGTCCCTTTCAGGCACATAACTAGAAAACATAATCAATTCAAGTGTCAAGCAAACAACCTAAAAATGATGTAAAAAGTCTGTGCAAAAACTATTTTACAAATGATGTCCCCACATTCTTGAACAGCTATATTTTATGTGGAAAATAGGCAGCATTTCAGAGATTAGGATACCTGTCTTCTCTATTGTTTTTTGTATTCTTACTATCAGTATAACTGATGGAAGTGAATATAGGTCTTCTACTTTTTAATCTAAGTGGTAATTGTGTTTGCTTAAGATTTACTATAGCAATATGGCTGATTTATAAGCATAGAATGAATACTGTGGGTACACAGGATAAAGTGGCAAATATCATTTATGTAAACATTATCATTCAAGAGCCTACTAAAGTTCATTTCTACGATTCACATAGGTGTTCATGCCCATTTTATATGCAGAAAAATTGAGGCATAAAACAATTAACTTTCTCGAGGCTTTACATAGATGAGCAAAATGTTAAATTGATTTTTTGATTAAAAATTCTAATATAACCTTTATAATTACAGTAAAATCTAATTTATTTGGTTATCATTTAACTGGTAACCTCACCTACTTGAAACACAACTGAGAGTCAGGAATGAAGAGGGGAAAAAAATCTTTTAGTAGGCAAAACAGGTATAAATGAATATATTCCATGCCTAAAGCTCCTAGACTTAAATCATAAAATAGTCTTTTCTGGTCCATTTACTCTTGCTTCACAAATATTTCTAACAAGCTTGGTAATTTGATTCCCCATAGCAAATTAATATCAGCAAAATGAGTGGAAAGGGTATCTAGCTTTGTGAGAGGCACACACTTCTACAGGCTGGCAGAAAGAAAAGTGACAGTATTCTATAAAAAGCAGACACAAGATTTCAAGAGTCACAGCAGTACATTTACTGTGGGGGGAAATAGCTTTTCATTTGTCAATATGACAAATTTTGAGAGCATCACTATTTACAGCACAATATACAATAACTTCTGCTACTGTTGTTCAGTCATGTCTAACTCTTCGTGTCTCCGTGGACCATACCGTCTAGGGGGTTTTCTTGGCAAAGATACTGGAGTGGTTTGCCATTTCCTTCTCTTGTGGATTAAGGCAAATGGAGGTTAAGTGACTTGCCCAGGGTCACACAGCTAATTAAGTAGCTAAGGCTGGATTTGAACTCAGGTCTTCCTGACTCTAGGCCCAGTGTTCTAACCACTGAGCTATCTAGCTGCCTCACACAATAACTGCAATTTCATAATGATGCCCCTGAGTTATCAAAAAAAAAAAAAACCCAAAACATTAAAAGGCACTTTTCAACAGTATTACTTTCTCTTCTTTAGTGCCAGTTCCCCATAGGGTCCTTAAACATAGTAGTCACTCATTAGATTTTTGATGAGTGATTTAAAAACATATACATGAGAGACTGTTCTTGTGGTGCATGGCTGGGCCATAAAAATCTACATTTTCTTTAAGTTAAGTAGGAGATTTAAAACTGAAAAGTTGAGTAAATAGGACTGCTTTTAACGCACGAGGCTGAATGATCAATTGAATAAAATAAACACACCTAGGAAGACTGAAGAAAAAAAAAATCCTACCTTCTCATTTGGCTAATGTTCAAACCATCATGTACCGATATGAAAAGAGTTTCAGTTCAGTTTGCTTACATCTACATTAAGATGAAAACTATCTGAGTTGAGGAAAAAAATTAACATCAACTACCTTTCCTATACACCCAGTATATACTTGACTCCTTTGATATATTAACACAAAAGAAGTAATCACTTTCTAATTTTAAGCCAAAGATTTCAAATAAAAATAAACTAGGAGAGAAAGGGATTCATACTTCTAAGTACAATGCACGCAAATCCCTTTAGGGAAAAACTTGTCTGGGTATATTTGCATTAGTATAACCTGGTATGCCAACTATATCCCCCACTATACTTGATCTTAGCTGGAATTAACTGAATAGGATAAAAAAAATACATCAGAATGGAAAATCAGACGGGTCAAGAAGGGCTTCCGCATGTTACAGCCCCTTCACTCTTTGTGTCAAAGGCCTTACCGGACGCATTTGGGACTGAAAAGGCTCATATTCTTGCTCTCTCTTCTCGGCCAGCTGTGCCAGGTACTCTGCCATCCTTTCCTTCCTTTTTTTTTTCATCCAGGCTCTTATCTCTCTTTTCTCCTTCTCTGTTCTTTGTGATTTTCTCTTCTTTGGGGTGCCATGGATCCTGACAGATTGAACAGTCAATGTACCTTTACCTTTGAAACCTGGTTCTGCAGTTGAGAGTAGTCAAAACTAATTACTGTTTACTCAATGAGATTCATAAATGCTGCCAAAAATACTCCTATCTTTCAAAAAAATACAACTTTTGGAGTGATTCTTCTGTTTATGTGTGACAGAAAGCAACACTGTTTTGCAAAAGGATTTATGCTCTTTTGTAGCTTGGTCTGAAGATAATAGAACAAATCAAAGTAATGATCTGTCATTTAAATAGATCATTTCATGCAACAAAGCCCAGTTATTCCTTCTTTACCCTAAAGAAGAGTGTTCAGAACTCATTTGATTAAGCCTTTCCTAAAAAAATTTTTTAAGTTGCATGCCCTATTGTACGTACAATAGAGATCATCTCTCCCTTTAAAAGTAAAAAAAAAAACAACAGCTTTTTCAAAATGAGCCCAATAAAAATGTCTTGCATTCACTGGAGTGAAGGATGAAATTTGATTAAGGATAAAAAACTCTGGCAGTAACTTTAGTGGCTCTTTAGAGTCAAATGAAGTGGCCCTACAAGTATAACGTTCTCTAGGAAAATACTAGGACTGTATTCAAATCTTTTGTTTCTGGAAGAAAAAAAAACACCAGAAAAATTAGCAAGGATCTGTCTTGACCTAACTTCCCAACTAACAGTTATCTCAAGTTTATGTCAGGGTTAATATTTCAGGTACTTTAATGTATTCACATGAATCTTAAATATTAATGAATAATAATAAGCTAAACAAGCTAAAGTTCAACCTAAAATTATATTATGTGAATCATTTGATCATTACCTGGAAATTTTCCTAGCTTGCTGTTCTGTCAAACCAAGTTCTTCACTAGATACTCCACTCTCAGTGATAAGATCACCAATTATGTCAGCAACATCAGTTAGTCCAGTTATCTGAAAATCTGCTGAAATACTTCATTTACAAACGCAGTTTGACCAAGTCAATGGTAATTGAAATGAAAATAATATTAAACACAAAAGCAATCTTAAAAAAAGTACCCAAACTTCCCAACTATTATTCACTAAGTTGAATAGCTCACAAATAACTTGTCAGTCTATTCCTCTTCAGAGACCTTAAATATCAAGTCTAACCTCCTCAGTTTCCCCATGAGGAAACCGAGGCCTAGAGAGGAAAATGACTGACCAAAGGTCAGGTTATATAACTAGGTAGGAGCAGAGCCAAGACTTAAAACCAAGGTCTCCTGACTAACGTTCTTTGCACTCTATCATGCTGTCTACAGATGTACATTTAATGATCAGTAGTGTTTCATATTCACCTAGCTATGAACCCTGAGAAAAATGGCTGCTTTTGAATATTTTTCACTTGACAGTGCATTCTATAACAATCATTCAATATGCCCAAACTCAAAGAACTGTAACTACTACTTGGTAGAAGGAATCTTTCTTCTGATGCATCTTGATAACATTTTCTAAATGAAAAAAATTACCCAACCAATTAAAAACTTTTTCAACTGGGGGCATGAAATTACACAAATAAAAATTTTAACAGTAAGCCTTCTATTCATCTAAACAACAAAAAATTACCAGAATATTTTATATTACAGTCATGCCAGTGTTCATAATGCTAACTCTAAAGTGCTATAATCATATGAATATTCTCTGCATCATTATCTCAGAGATTGGTCTATGTCATGGAGCCCTTCTTGGGATGTTTTTAAATAACTGAAAAAATAATAAATTTCAGATAGCGGTCAGTAAAAACAAAGATATAAATGTTTTCCTATTCAAGTCCACAGACCTTGCAATAAATAAAAAGAATTTCATAAAATCAAAGCATTTTAGAATAGGAAGAAACTTTATAAGAAATCATTCTGTGATCTTTAGAGATCGCTTATAATCTTATAGAAGAGGAAACTGAGGCTGGAAAGATCAAGAGACTTGCTCACAGTCACACAGTTAATAGCAAAGCCTGGACTGAAACCCAAGCTTCTTGTCCGCACATTGGTGTCTCTGTCTCCCTTCTCCTCCCCAACACTTGCACACATCCAATATCTCCTGTCTGCCTCCATCAGGATAATCTCCTGGTGTCACCACAGACTCAAAATGTACAAAACTGATCATCTATCCCTTCAGATTTCTTCTTACTTTCCTATTTCTTTGAATGGTACCATCCTCTCTCCTGTCACCAAGCCACCAAACTTTAGTGATATCTGACTTCTTTATCTCACAGTTCCTGAACATGGGTTTAATAAATATTCCAGAATTGAACTGTTTGCTATTTCTGCATATCTCAGCTGAAAAACCCAGGTCTCTAACATGAACCATCTAACATGGTGATAGCTACCACAAAGAGCCTAAGAGGAAATAGCTAGTTCATGCTGGGTATGCCTGGTAAAAAACAAACCAAGAAATCTTAGTAAATCTCACAAACTGACAAATTGTGAGATTATTATTTCAGATAGCTTTAAGCCTAAATGCACACTTGAAGCAAAAGAATGCTGAGAATGAGACTTAGTCTAGAGGTCTTAAGTTTTATTTTTAACTTCTAACCTTTATCTCAAGTTTTATGACTTAAATGAGAAGATCAATGCCTCTAGGTGGGTGCACATCTTCATAGGCACACAACAGCTGGGAATAGGGATAGTCAAGGTAAAGTGAAATAAACTACTCTTTGAAGATATAAAATTATATTCAATACACTCACAGAATGTGAGAGGAGCATAGTATTCAGCGTTGACTAGGGTGCACAAATGCTTTAGCTAGGGTCTAACATATCAACATTAGATTATCCATAATTCTCTTGTTAATCAGAGCACCACATCCCCCTGTCCGTTTTGGATGAATGGAAATGTACCATATTGCTTTCAATCACATTATAAAATATGTGGAACCACAGTTTACAGTCATACAAATGACAAAATGTGGGGGATACAACACTCAATTTTAAGTAAAATTAATGATTATACCCATATCAAATTGCTTGCCTTTTAAATGAGGGGGGTGGAGAGGGAAGGAGAGAATATGGAACTCAATTTTAAAAACAAATGTTGAAAATTGTTCTTACATGTAATTGAGGGAAAATAAAATAGTAAATTAAAAAAAATTAATGACTATAAATTAAATCATGATATATTTACCTTCCAACAGAATCTTCACTACTAGCTGTGCCTAAAAAAGAAATTTTTTTATCATTAATAAGAATTTTAGTAAAGTTAAACTTAGAAATCTTGTCACTAGTAATTAAAATATTTTAAACACATTCAAATTGATACTATTAACATAAAAGGATATCCTTATGAGAAAGATGCTACATACTCTCAAACAATATTGCAACCTGGTAATTAAGATACTTTTTTTTTTTATCACTTTTACTCTTTCAAGCAAGGACTGTCTATAACGCACTTGAGGAAGCACACAGACTAGTGAGAACACAGAATTAGTACAGTACCACCCAGTACTCTGGCAGCATGAAAATTAACACAACTCCAAAAGTGTCTAACTTAAACTCAGAAAATAGCTTCCCTAGAATAACCTGGCTCAAAGGGTAATAATGTCTTTAAAATATAACTAAATTAAAATTTAAATATACCTTTTCATTTTTTGACCAGACTAATAACTAAATATTTAGGTCCTGATATATATCTGTAGGTGCTCTATCACTCACCATGACTCAGATTAACTAAATACTTCAAGACAGAGCCTAAGTTAGTAAGGGCCTATCAGCACTTCTCTGCTTATGAGGGACAAATGGAAAATAGGCCCTGGTGAATGAAATTTGAGGTATGGGCAAACTGTTGAGACTGCCAGGTTTACTATTATGAATTCCCAGTTGGGAGTTAGTATAGGCAAACAGCCTTCAGGGTAATAATGATAGGTGTAGGTAGGGATATTCACATAAAGAGAAGTGAGGAAAGAACAAAGTTTCTATCTTTCTGATTAGGAGTTAAGACAAATAATTGAGTGATTCTGTAATCAGCTGATCAGTAAAACTGATCTAATACATCATAATGGACATTTAGGACAGCTAAGCTCTAATTCTTCAACACTGAAACTGTATGACCTTAGAAACATTGACTTCTTCAATTTTTCCATCTGTTTCAACTAAAAATGGAGGGTTGAGAAACAGACAGACAAGACAGACAGATTGATAGACAGACAGAGATACAACATGGTATAATGGATGGAGTAGTCTCACAGTTACAAGGTACTGAGAAGTTAAATGATTTGCTGAAGAGTCACATAGCCAATATGTATCATTGAACTTCTCAGCACCTTGGCAACTCTCCTAGGTTATCAAATTCTGAAAAGCTATTGAACTGCATTGTGCTTCATCACCAGTTCAATATGCTGATGAAATCACTGATTCAAACACTGCCCTCCCCTCACCAAATGGAGATGTTATAAAGAAAAATGAATTTGTTTATATAAAAGCACTTTGAAATCTTTGGAATCATTTTGTTCTTAAACCTCACCTGCTTAATTAATTTCTTTCCTAAATTATAGACATTTTATATACAGTGTAGTTCTATTATATGGTATTTTTATACATCACTTCCCTTTCCATCCTTCATGGTCCAGCCAAACTGGTCTTTTCTCTGTTTTTCACATACAGCACTTTACCCCTTGGCTACTTATCCATGTGTCTCTGCACTGGTCATCCCAAATGCCTGGAACGATTCCTCCCTTACCTCCACCTCACAGAACGCCTTACTTCCTTCAAGATGAAACTCCAGCATGTCCACCTTCTACATGGAACCTTTTCTGACCTTCCAAACAACTTGCCTCGTATTTATTGTGTATATACTCACATGTGTATGTGCATATATATGTGTGTGTGCACACATAATAGCCAGAATTTATACATCTCTTTAAAGTTTGTAAAGTGATTTACTAATATGATCTTGTTTTATCCTCACAACACTCCTGGGAGGTAGGTGTAATATTATCATGGATTTATAGATGAAGAAATTGACATTTAAATGTCTGAGGCCATATATGAACTCAGGTCTTCCTGACTCCAGGACCAGTGCTCCATCCATTGTATGGATTGTTACATCTCCTGCAATAACATGTAAACTCCTTTGACAGCTGAGATTGTTTCATTTTTTTTGTCTATCGCAAAGTGCCTGGCCCTTAGAGCTTATTTATATAAAATAAGTAGTTATTTAATAAATGCATGCTGATTAATTGGTTAGTATGAAACCATCTTAACCACATTTTCTTTCTTATGGGCACTGGGTACAAAAATCCTCTACCGTGTCACTTTATATTTGAGTATGACCCTACAGTCCAGGTATCCTGTGACTGTTCAATACAAATTAACCGAATTGGACTGAAGAGGAATACCGTAACATAAATGTAAGGTAATAATAATAGTCACAACAATAATTATTTTACCTTTTACTTACAAACAGATGCTGGTCAAACAAACTAGTAATTAGAGAGGCAATACATTGTGTCAGTGGCGTAGAGTTCCTGCTGGCCTACTGATGTAGGACATCTAACAAGAGTTCCAAGAATTTGGCCCCTTGCTTTGGTCCAGAGATATGACTTTTACTTCTTCATAAAGGAAAGCAGGTTAACCACTAATTGTATCAAATGAAATATATATCCATAACAAAACCATGAATTCCTTTAGCACTTTACAATTTCCAAAGAGTTTTCATCACAAATGTACTTTGAGGTAGGTGGTACAAATATTATTTCCATTTCACTGATGAGAAAATTGAGGCTGAACTTGGCTGAACTCCAACCAAACCTGAGATCATTTAACTGCAAACTCAAAGCTCTTTCTACAATGTCACACTGTCTATCCATATAAGGGTATGATATTACAATGTGCTAGATACAGGTGATTCTCAATGCTCTCTCACTTTTAATGAAAAAGTAGGCATTATTAAGCTGAAATTCTAACTAATGACATTTAAATTCCACTACTGGTAATACATGTCAATAGATCCAGATAAAGAAACTCTTTTAAAGATGAACAACAATCAACTTGAATGGTATAATTTCTGGACTCTCTTTTCTCCATAAAGTAATCTAGAAAAAAAGGTAAATGACTTCACAAAGCCATCATAAACATGGCACTACTAACGCCTTTGATGACACTTTTTCTAAACAGTCAATAATCGGTTCACAATAATCAGTTGATAAGATAAAAAGCAAAAAGAGGTTAAGTGAAGAGTTGTACCAGTAGAAGTAACCTGGTCACTGGAAACGCTAAAAGATGAAACGACAGAAGAAAAGGAACAAGAGTTCCATACGGTATGCTTCGTTTCAGGAAATTCAAGTAATGGAGTTTCCCCTTCTTCTTCAATCTGATGGCTAAACAAGTACGCTGATCCATTGGAGAGCAAAGACAGGAGTGTTGGCAGGTCAAAAAAAAAAACAAAAAAGGGAATATCTCATAAGTTAATTAATATCAACCCACTTAGCATCAAGACAATATATATATATGTGTGTGTATATATGTATGTATGTATATATATATATACACACACACACATATATATATATATATATAGTAACTTCCATGGATTCTAACAATTATCTAAATACAGAAAAATGACAATTCTCCCTCAAAGCAGGATTATTAAAGAATATTTTAGAAAGTCACTATATTATTTTCATTCTCTCAATAGAAAAAAAATCAATTATCTCATCACTACCCAGATATTTAAAAGTTTAGCTTTTCCACTGGGTCTCAATTGCATTACATGTTTGCTATTCCTCAAGATTACTTCTGAATAAATAGCAACTGCCAAACAGCGTTGTGATCACTCCAGGCAATTAGTCCCATGAGTATATTCCAATGTATAGATAGGTATTTCAGAAGAGCTACATCCTTACTCCACAAAGAAGCTCTTCTCTGCACTTCCTTCTTCTGCCGTCTGTAACAGTTTAAATAAAAATACCAGAAGAACTTGAATTCTTGGTTTTAAGAGGGTAAGTTTAAGAGCTGCTTACTATTGGGCTCCTGTTACATGTGTTAAACGGCTAGAAAATGTAAAATGGATATACTAAAAATATAACATAAAATCTATCTCAAGCTCATTTCCTTATCCCTATCCTCCTAATCCCCCCAAATCTTCTAATTGCTTGTCATTCCAAAGAGCATGTTTGTTCTCGTAGTATAAACAAACACTGATATAGTGAGTCATTATTTTTCTGAATACAAACCCTCTTCAGGACTTCTAAAAGTTTGTGAAAATGTCGTCTCTTTATCCACTTCTGGGGAATATGACAATTCCAAGGGGTCTTCTGTCTTCACCACCTGAAAACAAATATCCAATAGCAAAACAATCCTAAATTTCAATTTATTCAAGTTTCTTTAACTGAAACATTTTCTTAAAATATCTATTATGGCTGAATAATAATAATTATAATATTATATATTATTTAAGGGATATGCTTAAAAAGAAGAAACAATGACTTCTGAAAAAGAAATAATGAGCTTAACCCTAAAATTAGACAAATGGTGGAGATTCAGCAAATAGGATTTAATTTTAAAGTGAGTGTAGCTTAGTACATTTAAATGGAATAAAAACAGAGAATCTTACAATGCTAGACCTTCAAGGGGCCTTAGAAATAAACAACGATAAGTTAAGATATACTGGAAAAAATTTCAAATAAAATGTTGACCCTACAACAAAAGAACCTTTACAATTCCTTAAGAAGAACAAGTATACAAAACCAGGCACACAAAGCAACATCTGGACATAACTAGATTCTGGCTTTGCACTTAATATTAATTTCTATAACAGAAGAAACATTTTTTCCTAGAAATTTAAGATCGAAAACATCACACTATTTTGATAATTTAAATATGATAAATACATCACATCAAAATCCAATATCAAATGTTTGAAAAGAAAAAGAAGAAAAAAATTATGCTTAAGGCACAGGAGGGACATACCAACTTAGTGTTGCTAAAATCTTGCTCTACATTAGTTGCAATGTTCTGGAGTACCAGTAGTTTTTCATCTATTTCCAGGAGTTTAGTGGTAAGGTTCTCTATGTTAATGTTTTTTTCTGATGGTACCGTGTAAGGTAAAGCACTGAAGTCCTGGCACTGTTTCCAGGTTAAATAATCTTCGACACCACTTGATTTTACAGTAGATTTTTGGACTTGAGGTTGTACTTTTGGCAGATCTTTAATATTAAAAAAAAGTACAATTTAGAATCATACTTAAGAAAATTAAGAACACTGATATCCCTAGAATAATAAATACAAAACACACAGAAATTGCATTTCTATCACTTGACTTCAAAGACCTAACTGTTCTTATTGTATGAACAGAATGCTACGTTGTGACTGCTATGTTGTCCAAAATACAAGGCAATTTGAATTTAGGGTTAAATAAGAGTCCATTAAGTATAGCAGAAATTGCTGTTTTATTTCAAGTTTTCTTCATGAAATGATTACATTTCAATCTCGAGCTTTGCCTTTCAAAAGCTATTTTAGTCAAAGAATAAGACTAGCTAGTTCTTTAAAGGAATAGCAAACAAAGAATGCTTTGAGAATATGTTAAAAATCACAAATAAGCAGAGAAATGAAAATTAAAACAATTTTGAGGCTCCAAAATATATCTAAACAGGCAAAGATGATAAAAGACATAAGATGAAATAGAAATGAGGATGTGAGGAAACAGGCATGCTAATTCACTGCTGGTGGAGCTGTAAATTGGTCTGACCATTTTGGCCCGCAATATATTCGTACGTTTAACTCAGCAATCCCACTTTCAAGTTTGTTTATTTATGCTTCTGTCAGGAATAATAGACCCATCTATGCAAAACATTCATAATAACACTGTTTATAATAGCAAAAAAACACAAAATAAACCTTTGCTAAATTAGCTAAATTGTGGTTTAAGAAGATAAGGAAATAAACTTGTCAAAGCAAAGAAAAAGAAATATGGCAAGAGTTAGATGAAGTGAAGCACAGTGATCAAAGCAGAACCAAAAGGACATACAGACTACAACTTGGTAAAGGAAGATGACATAAAAGCAGACCTAAAGTTACAGTAAATACATGTTTCATCTTGTTAAAGTAAATGCCCATTGTCTTTGTTTCTTCTCTAGGTAAATAACAGAAAGCTAAAGTGACTAATGCAATCATTTCCACTCACTTCTTCAGGTTGCTGGTGGTGGCTGGGTTCCCCTCCCTGTGCCCCTCTGTGATTTACGAAAACAGAAGAAAAGCTTCACATGTGAAAACAAAGAAACAAGACCTGAAGAAAGCAAGCAAAATCCTAACCTGTGTCAGGAAGTTGATGAGATGGAAGAATGGCACAGAGAATGACAAGAAGGACCACTAAACACTTGCAACTGAAGCTAAGAAACAAACATGAAACTCTTCCCAAAGAAAAGAGCTCGGTATTCTGAACAGGAAATTGAATTCTCTCTTCTGATGAATGATGATGTAAGTTCACAGCTGCTTTCACGTGAGGTATCCAGGAGAGGAAGAATGTATGAAATTTAGGGCAGCTCAGTGAGACAGCGAATGGAGTGCTGGGCCTGGAGTCAGGAAGGACTGACTGACTGAGTTCAAATCCAGCCTGAGCAGGTCACTATCTGTTTGCCTCAGCTTCCTCATCTGTAAAAAATGGGGATAATAATAGCAACTACCTCCTCCCAGGGCTGTTGTGAGGATCAAATGAGATAATAATTGTTAAGTGCTTAGCACAGTACCTACTACATAGTATGTACTATATAAATGTTAGCTATGGTGATGACAGCTATAATCATCATCATAATGGTGATGATTAGTGGTAGGACTTGACTCTGCTGAGTAGCAGTGAGGGAGCTATTTATTGACCTGATAGAAACAACAGAAAGGTCTACTTTCTTCTGGGAACATGTTTCTGAGATTTGACAAAAAACTTCCAAGACTTGTCAAATCGGATGATGACTACACTACCCACTTTTGGTAATGTAGCTAAAAATGACAGAAAGAACCTAGAAAGCATTCTAATAGTAAAAAATCTGGCAAGAAACTAAAGACTTTAGGATCACAGGTACTGTTCTCAGCTCTTTTGGACCAATGTAAGCAAGAGCTTCAAAGGAGAAAGGCAGATTGGGGAACTAAAAAGTGAAAAACGATGCTCTCCAGGAATGGCGTTTGGATTTATTTTGGATCATATCTTAAAATAAAAGAATGATAAGTTCCTGCCCATAGATGGAGCACACCATGGCTGGTTAGAATGTATTTGCCAAGATTCTAGCAAATCTAATCAAAGAGGCTTTAAGCTAAAAAAACAAGAGATGAGAGAAAACTGTCTACAGATATCCACCAAGAGAAATACACAAGAAATACAGAATTTTGAGAGCGGCAAGGAATATCAGTGGGCACCTAGTCCAACCCTTCCATGAAAGAAATCTCCACTCTACTATACTGGACAAGGATACCATTTTACCATGCAGTAACTACAACGTAGGAAGGAGAAGAACAGGAAAGATATTTAGGAGCTCGCGGGAGACAAAATCTAAGAAAGCTACCAGCAAATAAAACCCATGGCCTCAGGTATCTAGAGCAAAAATGCACTGAACTTTTAAGCTGCCTGAAGAGGAGGCTGACCATCCATATCCCAGTATCTACTCTAGCAAAATTCTCAAGTGTGCAGTGTACTTATTGACTAATGATAAAGAAATTCTATGAGAAACTACAGATAGTGACTTCTCCCAGCCCAGCCCCACCAAAGGTCAGCCAAAAGTATGCAGGCAATAAAAAAGGGGAGATCAGGAAATCCAGTGCTACCCCAGTGTAGGCTTCTGGCCTAGCAAATGACAGTCTAAGCTGTGCACTATATGACCCTGTATACCACATGACTAATTCACAGGTGGCCTTGCCACTTCACCCAGAGCCTCTCTCCTTCATTCTAAGCAACAGTTGTGAATTTAACTTGGCTCCTCATTTCTCTACCTCTGCCCTCTGGCTCTTCTATCACAAAGTCTGTAGTTCCTTGATGGGAGAAAATGTTCATCTCTAAGAGTACAATAAGGATAAGAAGAGATCTGGAAATTCTGTGTAAAGTAATAAAGAAAATGAGATGGCATTTTACACATTAATATAAAAAATCCAAAGGTACAAAGACCAAGAGTGACTTTAAGAAAGAAATTCAGAAGAAGGATCTTTGAAAAAGACTGAAAATAGGGAAAGCAAAGCAGTATTAACTTTTTTTTCTTCAAAATGTTTCACTGCTTTAAAAAAGTAGAAGGAAGACTATTACCTTTATTCATAAACTGGTCAGGAGGAATTACGTTAGTAACAGAAGCTGCCATGTAATGCAGATCTGCACAAGTTGGAATTTCCATGTTATCACCTTCTTGCTTATTAACAATATCATCTGTAGTCTCTTCTCTAACAGGCAATTCCTCAAGAAGATCAGTAGCTTCAATGTCAATGACATTTATATAATTGTGTCCAACCTGAGGTAAAGCATGCAAAAAAAATTAAAGAATTAAATATACAGTTTTCCATGTAGGGGCAACTATGTTATAAGGGTAATTAGATTCAACAAATATGTATTTATTGAAAAGCTTTCACATGCAAGACATTGTACTATACTACTGTGAAGTAAGAATTGACAAAATGGATAGTTTCAGAAAAATCTGGGAAGATTTATATGAAGTGAGACACCGTAAAGTAAGTAGACCCAAGAGAACAATTTATAAAATAACAACATCGTAAAAATGAGTAACTCTGAAAGGGTTAAGAACTCATCAATGAAATGACTAACTATAAATTCTAGAGAACCAGTGATGAAGCATGCTACCTGCCTCCTGAAAAAGAACTGATGAATTCAAGATGCAGAATAGGACATACATTTTTAGACACTGCCAATAGAGAAATATGTTAGCTTGATCATGCATATGTTACAAGATTTTTATTTCTCATTTTTCCCCAATGGGGGTGAAAAAAAATAGAAAGGAGAAAAAATAAATGCATGGTAATTTTTTTTAAAAATCAATTAAAAAAAAAACAGTCTCTGCCTTCAATGAGCTTATATTCCTCTAGAGGACACAACATGTAAAGGGCTAAAAGTGATTTGGTCTATATATCTAAATACAGGCTTCATCACTGCAGAAATACAAACAGAGATATGCAGAGACTGAACCAGTCAATAGCAAGCCGATATGAAGCTGCCAGATATCCAACATTACTAAGCTTTGCTGAAGTAAAAGATAATAAATGGTTCCAGTTTGCAGCCCAGTTGGAAAGTAAGACTTAGATTCTACTTTTTTTTTAACTTAATGATAAAACTAGATAAATTAGGGCTAGATTCTCTAAATGTACTTCATCAAAAACCACTGAGATGACAAAAATTTTAGCACTCATGAATACAATGTATTATGATAAATACAAACCACATTAGATGTAGGATCAGATGTCAAAGGTATTTCTGATGTTTCAGAGGGAAATCTGAGATTTAAATAAACATCTGGAGCCAACATTTGAGGAACACTCGAATATTCTTGTACTAGAAGTTAAGTGAAATCGAGAAAATAAGAATTAGTCCAAAAGAAATAAAAATTTCAGGAAGCAAATCTAAACCATGAACTTTCTGAAGGTAGTACAGTGGCAAGTAACTCAGAAACACATATTTTGAAAAATGTAAAAACGGGCAATGGTTGAAATAAAAGTAAAATTCAATTCCAAAGTAATTTTTGTAGAATAATGTAATCTCTAATAATATTTTTTTAAGTTAGACTGAATAAAAACATTCTTCTTCACAATTTAATAACTCCAAGGAACAAAAGAAGTGTCAATAATGTAAAATGGAACTTCAAAAATGTTAATAAAAAACATATTTTAAAGATGTATCTACTTTTTATCCATAAGTAAAATGGTTATAAAATGTCTCCCTCTTAAGATAGTCTCCACATACCAGTAGGTGCAATATATGGTTGCCAGACATATCTACTATGTATTTTGACTCACTGTTCCCATTTTATTTGCTAGGAATCTAGTTTTCGATAAGATACCATTGTCATTCTTAACACTTTCCACTTGAATCCTCTGAACATGGTAACATCTTTTAAAAACTATATTAATATGATACATTATAGTCAACTAAAAATTAAAAGAAAAAGAAAAAACTCACTGATATTGAATTGTCTGCATGACACCAATTCAGCTATTTTTCAATTAATTAACTATTGTTTTGTTTTTAAATTGACAGACCTTTTAAGGTAACATGCAATTATCAAAAGGAAAGAAAAACTATATCCTCATATGGCAGAAATGATCTGTTGAGTTTGATCATATTAAAAATGATTTTTTAAATTAGCTTCCTTATTTTGGAGTGAATTAGGAACTCAATGAAGAAAAAAAATACTCCGCCAAATCAGTTATGTACTTAAATGTATTTTAACATGGAATTGCAAGTAGAGTTTATATTAGATTGCATACCATCTTAGGGAGGGAGGAGAAGAGAGAGGTGGAAAAAATTTAAAACCCAAAATCTTATGGAAGTGAATGTTGAAAACTAAAAATAAATAAATTAATTTAACATGGAATTGCTTACTACTTAGTAATGGCATCTGTTATTAAGTTACTGACCCTACTCAAATTATTTTGGAATGTATTTCTGTGGATAAATTGCATTCTCCCAATATAATTCCTTAAGGGCAAGGAATTTTCACTTTTTTTTTATTTCCAGCAACTAACACAGACTCAAAGTTACAAAAGGTTTACTGATAGAAGTAAATTTTTTAAAAAGTACAAATTGCAATTTTTAAATACGAGAATTTCAGATACATTGCATACATACTAGACCAGTTTACAAGAATAAAAAAAAAATTTTTTTTCCTGGAAACTAGTCTGGGTATTTAATGGACTTCTGAAAGTCTTGCCATATACAGACTCAGTCATCAAGAGTTAACAAAGTGGGAAAACTTGGAGTCAAGAAGACCTGTTTTCAAACCATACTCACTAGCTGTGTGACTCTCTAGGCAACTCACTTAACCACTTTCTGCCTCACTTCCCCATCTGCAAAGTGGGGATAATAATAGCAACTATCTCCCAGGACTGTTGGGAGGATAAAATGAGATATTTACAAAGCACTCTGCAAATCTTAAAGTGTTATATAAATGTTTTTATTATTATTATTATTATTATTTATTATACAATCATTTATAGATACTTCCCACATTATGCCTGTTCAGACCCACCTCCAACTTGACTTTATTATCTGTGGCCTTAATCTCTTAATGCCTAACAAATTCTCTATGTTAATAAAAGAAATTGGGGCAGAGAATCCAAAATAAAAACATAATCTATGTTTGGCTTAGAATATATATAATGCATGAAAACAGAGAGGTGTACCTTTCTCTATTACGTTTTACTTAAGTTTATATTAAATTGGGTTTACACAATTTACAAACCAAATGTACAAACCAGCTGGCTTGGGGAGAAAGGAGAGCAAGCTAATCTGGAACCAAAAACTGGCCACAGATAACCTAGACCAGAATAACTAAGAATCTCTTTTAAAAGCACCTTAACGAAAAAGCCTAAACAAATGCCTTATACTTATCTCATACAGAGAAGCTAAAAGAGGAAGTATTGTAGTAGCATAAACATAGTAACAATAAAACTAATTTATAGAACCCTTTCAGATTTACAAAGGCCTTTCCTCACAGCACCTTGTGAAAGAGGTGCTGCAAGTATTATTAATTCCTTTTTAGAGATCAGAAAACTAAGTTTTTAGGGAGGTAAAATGACATTCCTAAAGTCAAAGAGCTAGTGAAGTTTGGGAGCTGGGATGCAAACCCAGGTGTTCCAACTCAAATTCCAGGCTTCTTTTAGCCACCTGGGCAACAACGAAGAAACTAAGTAAAGGGCCAGGGTGGCATTTTACCTGGTTCTGTGTTTGTACTTGCATCCTGATTTTCTACCACCTTCTTTTTTACAGAAGCCATGTAATGTAATCCAGCTGAAGTAGTGATGTCCTCTTCTAGCGATTCTTAAAAACAAGAAAAAACCCAAGTGAAGTATAACCAACTTATTCTATGCACACAGAACAATCTGAAGTCTTGGGGGGAAAATAGGAGCCTTGCACTAAGGTTGGTGGTAATCAAGTTTGGAAACAAGAACAGGAAACAATTAGTAAACAAAACGAGAAAGCAGATAATAGATAATTAAGTATTACATTGTTTAGCAGCTCAGAGAAGACAAGACTGATGAGGGCAGGACTGGTCAAAGAAGGCTTCATGGACAAAGTGAGAAAATGAGATGTGAGCTAGACCAGGAAGGATGAGTAAGTTTCGACAGGAAACAGAGAGAATATCTCAAACAAAAGAACAACAAAAAGTCACAGAGGTAAAACTTGGCATGGTCTGTCTGAACCTTCATGTAGTCAGGGCTAGATTCAGAGGTCAGAGAAAGATAAGCCAAAGGACTGAAGGTTTCTAATTTGGATAACAAATTTGGATAACAAAAGGCCAGAGGTGTGACGAACAGACAGAATGCAAGACACAGATTCAGGAGTCAGCACAGATATACTGAAGTCACTGAGAATAGATGAGCTCTTCAAACAACAATACGTTGAGAGGAGAGAGGAATATCAAGCATCTTGATCTTCTTAAGACCTAGAATATGCCTATAGTTGGGCAACAACTTAAATCAATTTTCTGGGTATAGTTACTGTGTTCTCTTTTCTGAACCAATTCCTATATTGTAACCAATACAGAACCTCTATAAATTTGCTTATCTGAATATTTTGTTGGTATGTGTGACCCTACCCACTTAACCATGTCATTTCCTTCAGTCCTCAAATACCAAAACCTGATGATTGTTCTCTAGGGGAGGCTTTCATTGGATATAAGCATATTTATATATGTGAAAATTTATCTTCTTATTACAGATGATGTGAAAAATCTAGTTAATCTAGTTACTTCTTGTGATTATGTAAGCTTATCCCTCAAAAAGCTTATCTGATCTTTAAATTAGATATAACTTATTTATAAATCACAAAGATACATACCCAAAGGAATTACAAAACAATCAGTAGGCTGAGGAATAGGTTGTTCTTGCTGATCCTAAATAAATCCCAAAATGAATGTTTGGTTAGTGTAAAATGTGGCTTATTATCTTTGGTATTTAACATTATTTAGGCATCATACTGAGTAAAGTTATTATCCATTCCCATGAAGTTTGTTACCCAGACAGTAAAATGTAGTATTTTCAATTCACTATAAAGTCAGTGGTTGGTATACATATTTTAGGAATGATTTGGGGTTAGAGATATTTTCAAGTAGTATATTTTGATTATGTCTATATTATATATAGACCCTGTTAAATCTTAACATTAGAAATATGAAGGCTATTCTTGTGTAAATAAATACTTAAAAACTTAAGAAAAAATCCTATTTCTAGGCAATATCCATTTTAGAACATAAGCCTTACTATGCTAATGTACTGGAGAATTTGTCAATTTATAATCTTTGTAAATGTCTAAGATTAATCCAAACAGTAAAAAGGCAGAGTTCCATGTACATGTGAGTTAGTAAAGTTTGACAGTAACTTTCCTCTACCTCTTGTTTCACAACTACTTCTAAATCATCTGGATTAATAATGGAATCCTCTGATCGGAATGTCACACATTTTTTCTCTTGTTTCTCTGAACTCTTTTCTTGAAGGGCTTTCTTAACCCGTCTTCTTTCTCTATTATAAAAAAAAGTATAAAATTAAAATTAATTAAAGGAAACAAGAAATTGGCAAATGAATGCTCTTAAGGACATCTGAGGGAAAATGCAAGGGGTAACATAATCTTATGTTTATGTAGTGCTTTACAGTTTACAAAACATTTTTTGTCTTCTTTTATAAACTTGCCAAACAACAACAAATGTGGACATTTCCATTTAAAAGTGGGGAATTTCCAT
>NW_020954550.1:37638976-37663977 GCF_900497805.2 Vombatus ursinus | reverse complement strand
ATGAGAGAATAACATCTTTTCTGGGGTGGGGTGGGGTAGGGATTTCTTTTGTATATTTCTATTTCTATTTTTCTTTAAAAGAAAAAGTTTATATTGAATTTAAAAGTAGTGCCAACACTACCACCTTATTTGTCTCTGTACCCTTCTGAACTGCCCTCTCCTGTACATTTTTACATTTTACATAGGAAAGAGGTTAGGGCTGGACAAGCAGATCTGCGAATCATCTGAATAAAGATGATAAGTGAATCCTTAGGCACTGATAAGATCACCAAATGAAGCAGAATGGAGGGAAGAAGAGGGCCTAAGACACAACCCTGGGGGGCTGACACCCCCAGTTCCTAGAAGTGACCCAGGTGAAGACCCAGCACAGGTGACTGGAGAACAGGCAGTCTCTAGTTTCTTTTCTGAGCTCTTGTCTTGCAGCAACTACAGACTAAGCATTTTGAACTGGATGTCCTGGGGGCCTCTGAAACTTAACACATCAGTTCATTATCTTTTTCCAAAATCCATGTCCCTCTTCCAAACTTCTCTATTTCTGTTATGGGCTTCAATATCCTTCTAGTCTCCCATGCACACAACTTCTTGGTGTAGTCTTAACTTTTCACTCTCCATCTAGTTAGTCAATTGCCAAATCTTATCATTTCTACCTCCACTCACATCCTAGTTCAGGACCTCAGCATTCACCAATATCGCAAATGCATTCTAAACAGTTTCCCTGCATCAAGTCTCTCTCCATTCCAACTCATCCTTCATTTAGCTACCAAAGTGATTTTCCTAAAGTGAAGTCACCAGCTGAGAAAGTGTAGAAATGAAAAAAGAAAAGCCAAGCTCAGAGCCTTGGGGTGAACTCAAAGATAAAGGGAGCTGGTCCATGTGATTCTCCCAATCAGTGCCTCAGCTGCTGTCTCATTCTAAAACTTCCCTCAGATCCTTGGGGCCTCCTCCCCCAGGAACATCCATCCACCTCTGCAGCATTCCTACCATGAAACAGCACTCCACTATGCCAAACCCCTTTTCTGATTTCCTTCCTGGGCCTCTCTTCTGGGGAAGGTCCCAAACCAATGAACTTTTATTCTCCTCCTGGCTCTGTTTACCTTTGGACTTCAATGTCATGCTGCTGCATGGGCATCTTCCTCCTGTCCCTTTTGTGTGTTGCCTTTCCTCATTAGAACCTAAGTTCCTTAAAGGCAAGGACTGTCTTTCTTTTTTGCCTTTATTTGTATCTCCAGCACTTAGTATAGTGCCCAGGCACAGAGTAAGCACTTAGCAATATTTGGTGCCTGTCAGCTTGCTTTTCTCAATAATTCTGGCAGCTCCTTATTACCTGAGGGGATGCTCACGAATTGGGGAATGGCTGAACAAGCTGAGGTATATAATTGTAATGGAATACTATTGTGCTATAAGAAATAACGAACAGGATGGTTTCAGAAAAAACCTGGGAAGTCTTCTATAAATTGATGCAAAGTAAAGTGAGCAGAACCAGGAGAACATACACACAGTAACAGCAATGTTCTAAGGATGAGCAACTGTGAAAGGCTTAGCTACTCTGATCAAGACGATGATCCAAAATGACTCCAAAGGAACCACGATGAAAAATGCTATCCACCTCCAGAGAGAGAACTGATGACTCTGAGTACAGACTGAGGCATACTTTTTTCACTTTATTTTTCTTGTTTTTTGTGTGTTTCCTTTTGTAACACGAGGAAATACATTTGCATGACTTCCCACATATACACGTATCATTTATATCATACTGCTTGCCTTCTCAAGGGGTGAGTGAGAGTAGGGAGAGAGGGAAAGAATATGAAACCTGACATTTTTAAAAATGAATGTTAAAATTTTTTAAATGTAATCGGGAAATATTTAAGGAAATAAAATTTTTTTAGAAAAAAGAATATAGAATTTGCTTTAATTTCATTCTACCCACTGAAGGAGAAATAAAGGGATGAAACAACTGCACTTTTATCTTTCATGAGCAAAATGCATGAACCTTTAAACTTACGGAATATTTTGAAATAAACTGAGTTAAATGAATAAGACCACATTTTGGAAGACAACTTTAAAAACAGGAAAAGGCTATGGGGTAAAGCATCAGGTGCAGAGTTAAGAGATGTGATTTTGTTCCCAGCTCTACCAATTAACTAGAGTTCAGCAATACCATAGCAGTAATTCTTGCACTAAGAAGACAGCTGGAATAAATAATAACAACTCAAATGTAAATAGCAGCTTAAAGGTTTATGAAGCACTTTTCTAACAACAAACTATGATGTAGGTAGTATATTATTTTCTCACTTTATGGATGAGGAAACTGTGGCTGTGAGAGGTTAAATGAGTTTCCCAGGGTCAAACAAATATTAAGTATTAGAGGCAGGGCCTGAATCCAGATATTTTGACTTTAAGACCAGTGCCTCTTACTACTATACCACGTTGCCTCCCCAAATAGTATTTTACAAACATTCTTCTATTTGATTTTAATAACCACCTTATGATGTCAGCAGTGTATTATTAGTCATATCTGACAGGTAAAGAAATTGAGGCTCAAAGAGGTAAATGACTTATGTGAGGACACAAAGCTATTAAGTGACATAGGTAGGACTCAAACTTGGGAATCTAGTATTTTTTTCACTATATCATAATTGACTTCAAAATTTATTTCAGCTCTAAGATTCCATGTATATGATTACAATTAATAATGAATTTTCTAACTTATTTTCACAAAATCTTACTTTAAAACTTACCTTTTTTTATTTTCCTTTTTTGGATCTATTTTGGCCTTTAAAAGGTGGATATTCCCAGGTTTCACATGTTCAAATAAATTAAGTGATTGTTTCTGCTGGCTTTGTTTAAATGCAATGAGATTTTCAAGTGGAATGAACTTTGGTTTTTGGCACTGTGAAAGAGAGAGGAAACCATGCAGTTAAAAGTAAAATTAAAAAAAAAAACCCAACCCTAATTTAAATACTGTCACAAAAAGAATGGCTTCTAATTAAATTAAAATTCACAAGCAAGAAGCTATCAAAATGATTTGGTATTTAAACAGTACTAGATTTTAGGAGCACTACAGCCACAGAGCAATAACCAGGATTTCTCATCCATTGGACTAAACCAGTTAATCAGGAGAGGAATAGGAAACAGTGGACAATCCAGCCTGTTCAGCTGCAGTCATTACAGGAGAAGGAGCAGCCAACTCCTTAGAAAATCCACCCCATTCCCGATGGCACTGCCAAAAGCCCCTGCTCTTGGACTCCCTAACAGTGAAGGAAATGCACATACCACTCCCTCTCCTGGCCACCTTCCAGAATAGCTGATGAATACAAGCAGAAATAAAAGTTCAAAATCCTGCAACAATTCTATTGCACCACATATCAGAAGCTCTACTTGGCTCCGCCTCTTACTTCCTCCTCAAACAAAATTAACCCAAAACAGTGTTATACAGTGTAATCTCAGTGATAAAAGGATCAACACCAGCACTATGATTTGCTTGCTTCATTGCTACTTAAATATGCTAGATAACTACAAGCAGGTAAAAATGCCCAATACAACTGATCCTACCTCCTCCTTGCTCTCAAATCTTAGTAAGGCGGCTTCCTTGTTATTTGACTACAGTGAGACCTTTTAAATATCTTATCTATAGAAAACTGAAGAATTCTGAGTGTAAACTGAAGCATAATTTTTTCACTTTATTGTTCTTATTTTTCTTGCAACATGACTAATATTGAAATATGTTTAGCATGTATAATCAATATCATATTGCTTGCCCTCTCAATAGGTGAGGGGAGGGGCGAGAGGGAAGGAAAGAATTTGGAACTCAAAATTTTTTAAAAAAGAATGCCAAAAATAAATAAATAATTTTAAAAAATCTAATCCATAGCATTTAGTGTTAAGGACTTTCAGAATCCTCTAGTCCAAAGCTCTTATTTTACAGATGAGGAAATTGAGGTTCAGAGGTATGATGTGATGTGCCCATAGAAACAGTAAAAGAGCTAGGATCTAAACCCAAATCCTCTGGCTCCAAATCCAGTGCTCCTTCCACTCTAATATGGCATATCATATTATTAGTTTAAATGTATTAGTTGGTAATATCTTTTCTATAAGAAATCATGTTATTAAAATAGGAAATTCAAAAATATTTTCATTGAAGCAATCATATATTTGTACTGCTCTGCTATTAAATTAAGTTGTTAAAATCTATTACCTTGTGTTCTGGGGGTAAGTAAGTATGAAGCAATTTTATGCTTGGGTACAAGATTTCTTTTGAGTCTCTTTCTTTTTCTTTAGGTCTACTAGGGATTGAGGGTGTAGAAACTGATGCTGTCAAGGCTGGTGAAAACCTAGTAGTAGGATTAAGTTGCAGGTGTAATAAAGGAATACCAAGAAAATTCTGATTAGGTATCTCAGAGGGCTCTGGTTTCATATAAAATATTTTTTCTTGTTTTTTTGCTGAAGAGTCCTGTTGAGGTGTCAAGGTTTCTTGTTCAACATACTGATCTAAGTTGAGATGCTTAGGGGTTTCTATAGTTCTTATTTCTGCCCATCTCTTCTGCTCAAGGGCTTTCTGCACAGTTTCCACATCATACTGGCTCAAATTCAAATGGGATGTTGGAGTGATGCTCTGTGCTGTTGAATGAAGTTTTTTTTCAGAACTGGATGAATTCCAGGCCTCTTTTGGTTCTGGAGGGGGTCTGACTGTAACTTGTGGAGTTCTTACTGGATGGAGAGAGAGGGGTTTGAATTCATGCTTCATTTGAATCTTAAGCAAAGGAAAACCACTGGCAGGATTTAAGGTTTTTACAGCCGGAATAAGTACAGGGCTCTTGTGAATGGTGGGTGTGGTGGACAACAAATGGAAGTGATTGTTTGCAGCACAAGTTTGAGAACTTGGAGTGGTGGACAACCCTTGACATTTTGGAGTTACTCTTCCATTATTAGATTGACCATCTAAGTGACCTGAAGGAACACAAAAGGATGGAATATTCTGAAAGAGAAAAAACGAGATAGTTTAGAACTGTAGAAAATATTTCAGAATTCCTTATTTTAAATATGGGATGTATAGTGATTTTTTTTTAAGTGACAGGAACATTAGCTACTAGAGAATATAGTTTAATCAAATAACCAAAAAAAAACCCTCTTAGAAATCACAAAATCTTTTATGTTTTGCATTATATAAGGTACCTGATTATTTCCAACTTTGTTCTGATCACACTGGACAATTCCTTCATGATGAGGTTGGCTCTTTTCAAACTGTCTGGAATTTTCTCCAATGGATCCAAGTAGGAAATCTTTCTTAAGATGTATACCTGTGGGCTCAACATCACCACTGCCTCTTGTGGGGAGTGAAATTTGGCTTCTCTCCAAATGCACATTGTGAGACTGCAGTGTGGGCTGTACATTGGGAAGGGTGGCAAACGATGACCCTACTATCTGCATTAGGCTCATGAAGTTGATCTGCTGCAACTAGGGGACAGTAAAAAAAAATCATTTTATTATTTAACAGTAAGAAGTCTAAGTCAAAGGAATAGTCACAATCTCTTAGAACAGTCAATAGTCCGAGTCATATCCCTGCTTCTTTTTCAGTCAGTCAGTCAATAAATATTATATGAGATGCTAGGTAAGGGATATGAAAGAAAAAAAAAACCTCACTCTCACAAAGTTTACAGTATAGTTGGAAATATAAACATATCTAAGAAATGAAAAAGATTTAAGAATATTAATAAAATAATATCCTCTACTTAAGTCCTACTGTGATGATACAGAGAAAACCCTGGGTCTTAAAGACTATGCTAACAGAAAAAGGTTTCGAGTATAGACCTTGTATTGGAACTGTATGTTGTCATTAGAGAGATGACATTCCAGGCAAGTTCAAAAAAGTTCATAAAGACTGGTCACAAAACGATGGATTTTTCTGCCACAGTAACTCAAAGACCACCTACCAAAATACAGAAAGACTAATTTGCATTGGTAGACAGAGCATACACGCACAAAAAGATGAAATAGTTGATCCTTAAAATACTGAAGTATAATAAAATAGCATACAGAAACACTATAGAATGGAACAGAAAGAGGGAACAACAGAATGAGTTGATGTTCATTACAAAAGGATTTAAGTAAAGATGACAAAAGATGAGAAGAGTCAATGTTGGATGAGTTTTGGGAAGATAAGCATATTAATATGTTATTGATGGAGGTATGAAATGGTACAACCATTTTGGAAAGCATTTTGGAGTTATGCAAATAAAGTGATTAAAATGTCCATTCCTTTTGACTCAGAGATTCTAATACTGGGGTCATATCCCAAGGAAGCCACTGATAAGAAGAAAGCCCCTATAAAGGCCAAAATATTTATAGCAACACTTCTTGTGATAGCAAAGAAATGAAATCAAAGTCAGTGCCCACGGATTGGAGAATGGCTAAATAAATTGTGGTATATAAATGTAATTGATATTACTGTACTGTACAAAATAAGAAATCTGATGAATACAAAGAAGCATAGGAAAATCTATATGAAGTGATAGAAAGCAAAATAATCAGAACCTCACCCCCACAAAAAAAAAATACACACAATGACTACAAAAATGTAAATGGAAAGAACCACAAAAAAAAAATTAAAAGTGAATCATGCTACCTGCCAAGACAAAACCAGGAACTATATGATCACATTACAAAATACTTCAAAACACAAATAAAGTAAGATCTAAACAACTAGAGAAATATTAATTGCTTGTGGGTAGGCTGAGCCCACATTATAAAAATAACAATTCTACCTAAATTAATTTACTTTACTCAGTGGCATACTAACCAAATTAGCAAAAAAAAAATTATATAGCTAGAAAAAATCATAACAAAATTCATCTGGAAGAATAAAAAACAAATAATATCAAGAGAATCAATGGGGAAAAATGTGATGGAAGGTGGCTTAGAAGTACCAGATCTTGAACTGTATTACACAGTGGTAATCATCAAAACAATTTGGTATTAGCTAAGAAATTGAGTAGCAGATCAATGAAATAGATTAGGCACACAATACACAGAAGTAAATAGCCATAGTAGTCTAGTGTTTAACATTTACTCTTTATTATTGTAAACTTATCTGTTTTAAGACAAAATATACCCCCTTAAATATTTAACAGCTTTCAAATATCTAGGTGTTCTATGAGATGGCTCTAAGGGAAGGAGAGAGGAGAATAATGCTGAGAGAAACTATGGTGATGGAAAAAACTGAAGACATCAATAAAAATTTATTTGAAAAAAGAAAGAACACAATGCCAAGGAGTTAGTTTTGAGCTAGGTTTAATGAAGGAATGGGGTATGGAAGATGTAGTAGAGAGTTTTTTAAATGACAGAAATGACTTGTCTGAAGATAGAGATGTAGAAACAAACAAATGGTATATGCAGAAGTCCACGTCAGTAACAATGAGAAATAATGATAATATTTATAGAAACCACTTGAGTGAAAAATGCAAATCAGATAATTAATTCGAGTTTTTAAAAATATGATGGAAAAAAACCATTCCTATTAAAAATACTAGCAATCATAGAAATAAATGAAGCTTTCCTTAAAATGATAAGTAGTATCTATCTAAAACCATAGGCAAGCATTATCTGTAATGCGGGTAAGTTAGAAAACGTCCCAGTAAGATCAGGGGTAAAGCAAGGATGTCCATTATCACCAGTGTTATTAAATATTGCCTTAGAAATGTCAGCTATAGCAATAAGAGAAGAAAAAGAAACACAAGGTATTAAAACAGGCAATGAGGAAACAAAACTATCACTCTTTGCAGATGATATGATGGTATACTTAGAGAATCCTAGAGAATCAACTAAAAAACTAGGTGAAATAATTAACAATTTTAGCAAAGTTGCAAGGTGTACAATAAACCCACATAAATCATCAGTATTTTTACATATTACCAATAAAGCCCAGTAGCAAAAGACAGAAAGAGAAATTCCATTTAAAATAACTATAGACAATATGAAATATTTGGGAGTCTACCTGCCAAGACAAAGCCAGGAACTATATGTACACATTTACAAAACACTTTTCACACAGATAAAGTCAGATCTAAACAACTGGAAAAATATCAATTGCTCATGGGTAGACTGAACCAATATAATAAAAATGACAATTATGCCTAACCTAACTTACTTATTCAGTGCCATATCATTCAAACTACCAAAAAACTATTTTATAGAACTAGGAAAAAAATCATAACAAAATCTACCTGAAGAATAAAAGGTCAAAAACATCAAGAGAATTAATGACAACAAAAATGTGAAGGAAGGTGGCCTAGCCATACCAGATCTCAAACTATATTATAAAGCAATAATGATCAAAACTATCTGATAGTGGCTAAGAAATAGAGTGGTAGATCAGTGGAACACAGTAGGTACACAAGACACAGTAATAAATAACTACAATAATCTAGTGTTTGTTAAACCTAAGGATTCCAATTTTTGGAACAAGAATTCACTATTTGACAAGAACTGCCAGGAAAAGTGGAAAATAGTATGGCAGAATCTAGGTACAGACCAACATTTTACACTGTATATCAAGATAAGGTCAATATGAGTACATGATTTAGACATAAAGGGTGATGATACCACAAGCAAATCAAGAAAGCTAGGAATAGTTTACTTGTCAGATGTATGGATAAGGGGAGAATTTAGGACCAAACAAGAGATAGAGAGTATTACAAAATGTAAAATGGATAATTTTGATTATATTAAATCAAAAAGGTTTTGCACAAACAAAACCAAAGCAACCAAAATTAGAAGGAAAACAGAAAGCTGGAAAACAAGTTTTACAACAAGCGTCTCTGATTAGGCCTCATTTCTGAAATATATAGAGAGCTAAGTCAAATTTATAAGAATAAAAATCATTCCCCAATTGATAAATGGTCAAAAGATAGGAACAGGCAGTTTTCAGATGAAGAAATGCAAATTAAAACAACTCTGAGGTACCACCTCATACCTATTGGATTGGCTAACATGACAGAAAAACAAAGTACAAATGCTGGAGGAAATGTGGGAAAATAGGTACAATAATGCACTGTTGGCAGAGTTGTGAACTGGTCCAATCATTCTGGAGAACAATATGGAACCATGCTGAAAGGGCTATAAAATTGTGCATACCCTTTGACCCAGCAATGCCACTACTAGGACTATATCCCAAAGAGATCAAAGAAAAGGGGAAAAGATCTCCATATACAAAATTATTTATATCAGCTCTTTTGTGAGAGCAAAGAATTAGAAATTGAGGAAATACCTATCAATTGGGGACAGGTAAACAAGTTGTGGTATATATTGTGATGGAATACTATCATGCTATAAGAAATGACAAATAGGATGGTTTCAGTGAGTAGAACCAGGAAAACACTGCATACAGTAACAGCAGTATTATAATGAAGATCAATGGTGAAAGATTTAACTACTCTGATCAGGACAATGATCCAAGGCAATTCTGAACGCAGTGCAGATCGAAGCATACTTTTTTTCACCTTATTTTTCTTGCTTCTTTTTTGTTTTTGTTTTTTTGCAACACTGCTGATATCACATGTGTAATGGGTATCATATTCCTTGCCTTCTCGATGAGAGGAGTGGGAGGGAGGGAGAGAATTTGGAACTCAAAATTTTAAAAAGTGAATGTATGAAATTAATTAACTGAAACATCAACGACAGTAAAATCATGCTGATATCAACTTACTATAAATTTGTGCTATATAACCACAGGTCTTGAACAAGCCATCATTCTACATTCGTTGTTTCTCTATAACTCAACTGTTAAGAATTTTTCCCTTTTATTTTGAGTCTCTAATTTATGGCTAATAGTCCAACCTCTTTCACTGAGAAGCCTGACATCATTAAACAGGAGATCCCCTCAACTTGTTGTAGAAGAGATTCTTGTTCTGATAGGGAAGGGACCACACATGACCTCTAAAATTATCTGATTATGAAACCTCCCTATTCTCTACTCCCCCAGACCTTTCACTATCATCCATCCTTGCCCCAAAGGATGAGTTATGTTCCAACTTTTCTTTAAAACTAATTCTTAAGGTACTTGAATTCCTATTTTTTAGGTCCAACTAAATTTTAAGTGTCTCCAAAGCAGGGACCACAACTTATTTACTTTTGTAACCCCTATAGTCCTTAGCACTATGCCTTGAATATGGTAAACACTGAATAAACATTTGATAAATACTGATGTTTCAATTTAATTTAATAAGTATTTAATTTGTCTAATTTGTACAAGACATATCTCTATTAAACTACTACTTTTCAAACAAGATAGCCAGCCACTTATAAGACTTAAAGGCAGTCTATAAAAGTTCAAAAACAGTTTTATAAAACCCAAATTTTTATAATGTATTTTGCTTTCAATAAAAATTAAAAACATAAAACAGTAAACACATTTGAGTTGTGGTTTAGCTTTTGTCATAATTAAAATAACAATGCAGGTATATCCTGATAAGGGATTCCTATTAAGGGAACAAGTTCAAGGGGTCCCCAGTAGGACACCTCTGCTTTTCTGTCCCATCATGATTAGTTTTTTTAAAAAATTCCCCTGGCTAAGCTCAAATGGTACTAATCTAATAAAAGTAACTAATACTAAGGTGTAAATGACCAATATACTTAACTCTTCCAGAGAGTATTTTCATCCTAAAGGAAACACTGATTAGCCCTAAAGAATCTCTAAATGATGATGTGATTTATGGAGAGAAAAGGAGAGTTTTTTGAGTCAGATGCCTTCTACAAAAATAAGTGGCCCATCTGGGAATAAAACAATAAAACTAGATTTGTTTAGTTCCATGTAACTAACAGCAAAGAAAAAATTCAGAACAGGAAGATCTTCTAGAATCAGATTTTAACCAGTCATTTTCTGAGACAACGCATCAACAGATTTAATTTGAAAGCAATTTTTGCCTTTCCTTAGTTCTTTTGAAAGAATATCTATTATCTCAACTTCTCTAATTCTGCTTCATATACAAACACACACATGTATACACACACATATGTGTGTGTGTACCCACATAGCTTACCTGAACCAATCTAAACAATTCATCATGGAGCATCTGTGTAACAGGTTCTGAAGAATTTGGTAGTTGAGCTGGGGACACATCTTTATGGCTCCTGTGACGTTTTGAAATAGGAGTATTTGAGGAAACAGTGGTTGTATCTGATACCAGAGGTGGAACTGAGGAAGATCGGTCTTTTGGTGCAGAAACTTGTATGCTGTATGAAGTGATACATAAAATAGATACAGACAATCACTAATATTAGCAATTAAATTCAAAACAGTGATTAGAATACATTGATCCCACTTTTTTTCTTTAATTCAGTACACAGTGTCAGTAAACTTCAACTTCAGGGACAATATAGCTTATATGATTTGGCTTTAAGGTTCCCTGAGTAAGATGTAACTAAATGCATTTTGTGAAACCAGTGGCTAGAGAGAATGGGTAAAGAATGTCATTCTCCATAGCTAAAGCAGCAGCTGAAATACTAATGAGAGCTGATAAATTTCAAACATAACGTTCAAATTTCACTTCCTAAGCTTCAGATTTTGCATTAACCACAGATCATGTGTAGAGGAATTAATGCTTAAAAAAGAAGGTGATGAAGATTATAAAGCCTATCAAAAATATTTAAAGTAAAGATAAACGATGTTTACGAAAAGCTGAAAACTGCATGAACTAAACCATAAAGAAGGCAATTCATATTAAAGTAATTACAGCTTAAATCTAGCAAGAAAAATAAAGGAATCAATACTGACATTTATGTATGTCTACATAAAAAGTCAGTTAAACTATTTCAAATCCAAGCCGGGAAATATACTAAAATAATATTTCCTAATTCTTTCTCTTTCCTTCTAAAAACTTTGGTTTCAAACTTGTTTAAGTTATAAGAATTGATTTCCGGATATGTATAATTATGTGGAAATTAAAGTCTTTTCTCTGGAGAGATTTAGCTTGGGATAACAACATACTTGGAATTCAAGTTTAGACTAAGGTACACAAATAAGCCTTCACAGTTAGATCTATGAAACACACACTACAGCTGTCCTGTTTATTTCAAGACAGATTTGTGCCTTACTTTAAATAAACACTCAATAACATCAATTCTCATTGTTAATATGGAAATTATCTTTAGGAACCTCATGAGTCCAAATGCAAAAAAATCATCCTACTGATTTGGAAAGACTACTAATCTTCAGGTCACCCTACCTTTCAATGAGTATAAAATAAAACTGGAAGTTGGAGTTGGAAGGAGCATTTTCACAACAGAATTTGTCCTGTGAGAGTACAGGATTTTTCAAATGCTCTTTTAAAAGCATGGTTAGAAGTTTAAAACTAGGAACAAAGTCTATCTCTTATTACAAACATACTGTTTATTTCCTATTTTGACATAAAATTTTGCCTCTTTGGCACCTTAAAATGTAGATTATACAAGGTTTAAAATCTGTTTTAAATATTCTAATGATAAGTAGAAAATACACTTGTAATATCAAATATGTGCAAAAATACTCACAGCTTAAAGTACAAAGACACTATAATTTATTTAATGAGAAACATAACTCATTTTCTCTTACCTAAAAGTATCTGTACTTGTATCTAAACAGACCGAGTGAGGAATGGTGAGTTTAATGTCAGCAACAGTCTCAACCATACTATAAGATTAGAAAAGAGATTTTATGTAGCGTATTTTCAAGATTTTACATATATTAAATTACCCCTAATACAGGCAATCTAAGTGTCAGTCTTTCATGGATACACAATCACTATCCCTTCATAATAGCCTGCTGTTGAGTTCATAAATACAGTTTGTTTACAATTGTCTCCATAGCAATTAGCAACCAACTGAAAGGCAATGAATAGGCTTTGACCATTTAAACATAATATATGAAAAACATCTCTGACTGAAAAACACTGGAAAATGAACACAGGGCTTAAAATAAATATTACATTTTCAGAGTATTCAAAGTTTCTTCTTCCTTTCTTAAGTGAAATTTGTTGTCCTTATTACTAAGTCTACTTGTGACATTTTAAACAATAAATTTTATTTTTCATTAAGAGAAATATCTGCATTGCAGTCTGTCATTTTATTTATTAAAGTATCTTTGTAATAGGAGTAGGAGGTAGACATCTTGTTTTCAATGATATAGAGAAGTCCTAAGTGAGGAAATTCTTTTTATCAATGCAGATCAGCACATTCTTGGTAACACATAATCTTAGAGTTGCATAGAGTACTAAGAGCTTATGTGACTTTCCCAGGGTCACACATCCAGGAGTTTTGCTTAATAGCTACCAATAGAAAGCAAGAAACAGTATATATACTATTCACTATATAGCAAACAGAAAATCTGGCTCAAAGTCAGGAAGACCCGGGTTCAAGTCAGATCTCTCACACACAATGGCTGATGTGACCAGGTAAAGGCACTTAAGTTCTTAGTGCCTCAGGCTGTAAGCTGCAGAAACTCATAGAGGAAGTTCCTCAATGCCAAGTCCCTACACCTGTGATATAAAAGGTCTCATAAAGGAAATGAGAAGGTACCTGGTGTACTTGTAGGACACCTGAGCTTCTCTCCTTGATTCATTTAAAGTATGTGCTGTCTAAATCCACTACTATGTCATAGGCATCTACTGTCCTCCTTTGTACTGCATCTGCCTTGATCCACTTTGGCCCTCTGGATCTGGTATTTGGTAAAAGTGGGCTGTATCTGACATGGTTCTGGGTCACTCTCTCTGATCATGACTTATCTGAACCATGAATACTTTCTCCAGGCAGCATCATTCTTTACATCCTGCTGATGGGCCCTTATCTGTGAGGCTCTACATTCACCCACTACTAAACGAAGGCCACTTTGGCCTAGGATGTGGATATTACCATAAGTGGGAGTCTATGAATAATTTGTATTGGGACAGAAAGCTTAGCCAGTAAAAAAAAAAGGGGGGGGGGTTGTTAAAAAGGGGATGGAGAGGTTGCCATTTGGTTAATAGGCAAAGAAGCTAATTTCACCCACTTCCCTCTTTCCCTAACCGCCTTTTTAATTATTTTTAATTTATTCTATGTGTTTCTGTATATACACACGTATGTGGCATGTATATTTGTCTGTGTGTGTGTGTGTGTGTGTGTATGTACACACTCCTCGAGGGAAGGGACTGTTTTCTTCTTTGTATTTATATCCCCTAACATAGTACTCTTGATAAAAGCCTGTTGATTGATTGGTTTCTGAAAACTGGATTTGGGTTTTTTAAATGCATTCAAATCCTGACTCCATCATCATTTACTACCTGGGCAAATCACTTTCCCTCCCCTGGACATCAATTTCCTTAAACAAAATGGGAAGGGGGGAGGAGGGGCTGGGCTCGATCACTTCTGGGGTCTCTCTAATCTCATGACTCGATGTTCCCACAGCACATGGTCAGTTACACGGTCTCTGGAGGGTTATGAGGAGCAGTTCAAGGTATGGATGGAACAAGTGTTTAGATGTAAGATGAGGGCACAAGGGGCCTCAATATGGGGAGAAAAGTTACTAAAATACCACATGAAAAGGTGGAGAATAGAGGCAAGAACGTATAGCAATGATCACAAATCTGGAGGGTGAGCACGGGCAGCAAGATGCCTATTTGCATCAGTCAGTATCTCATCTTATGGCAAAGGATCATGCCTGGCATCTCAGCAACCCTCTGCTGAATTTGAACACCAAGGTAAGAATATGTGCATGCTATGTTTCTTACTAGTACTCTTTAGGAGGCCTTTTCAACAAAAATATAACTCATAAAAGACTTTCCACTAAAAAGGACCTTCACAAACTTTAAACTTATCTAGAAATATTACATACAAAGTAAAAACTGATGTTAAGTTGTCATACTATAGTTTCAAATTACATTTTATACAATATGATGATAGGATGAGAAAAATATTTTATAAGTAAATCACTTTCAGTTTGAGAGAACTGAGAAATATAACATTTGCCAAGGCCAAATAAAATGGTGTCTGTTAGCTACAGTTCAAATATACTAAGATAAAACTTGATTTGTAAGTAAAATAACATCAGAAAAATATTAAAAATTGAGGGAAAAAGTTTCACTGAACTCAATGAGCCAATTATCATAATCATTTAAAAAAATTTTTAAACCTTACTCTTTCTGCTCAAATGACGTTTTCACCAGTTCTTCCACTGATTCTTTCAATGGACACTCAACCTTTTTTCTGGAATGCTGCTAAAACATAACACATGATCAAATGGCATAAAAAAAGAACAATTGTGCATATAGCCATGGGCATCCCGACTCTAATTAAGCCTCATGAACAACTATTCCCCTAGAAAAGGGGTTCTTAACTTGGGCTTCTTGAACTTGGAAAAGAAAAAAATTACCTCTCTCTGTATTTTCACTAACTTTCGATTTACATTGTAATTCTAATTTTAAAATATTATTCCAAGCAAGGCATTCGTAGGATTCACCAACTGCAAAAGGAATCAATGACACAAAAGAGGTTAAGAACCTTTCCCTTAGGTATAGGTTCCTAAAGTTAGCAATACTGCTCCATGGGGGGCACTGGAATGATCAAGGGGCAAAAGTAGATTGAAATGATGCAAATTAAAAAAAAAACCGTTAAAGAGTTAAAGAAAGTAGATTTGGGGAGGGGGAGGGTTTGAGTAATTTTTTTTTAAAGGGAGAGATAGGCCAAATAAGTTTGAGTACCTCTGCCTAGAGCAACGAAACTCCAACAAATGCAAAGTCTGTTTCCTTTAATAATACTGTGGCTTAGCAAGAATTCAAAATAGATGACTTATGAAACTATGCTCTTATCCAGATATTGAGACTGCATAATCTGCCACCTGTCCTTTGAATAAGATATAGATAGGTAGGTAGATAGAAAAGTGAAGGACAGATAAGCTTATAAGCTAGCTGAGAAAGAAGCAGAATGGTGCAATTGTTCTTCCTCTCATGCAAATACACGGTTCTTACTCTATTACTTTAACTCTAAAATATGGTGTGATTGTCACTGTATAAGAGTTCTTTCAAGTAGTAAAATATCTAAACATACCTTCAGTCTAGCTGTGAATAAAGTATTCTACCAGATGAAAGTTTCAAGTTCTAAGACACCAAAGAATATATAACACGCACAAGTTTTCCTACATGTACATTAAAGAAATTATACTTTTTGCCTGACACTTAAGACATCTGCCACTTTCCTTGATGATATTAAATTATTGAAGTAATTTGTGAAATTAAAGTTCACAAGCTAAAGTTAATTAACTTAACAGACACTTTCAACATTTCAATTTTAAGGAAAAATTATTGCATGGGGATTTTTTTCATCAATAATTTTTAAAATAAGATGAATAGTGAGATGTTAATGATATGTTTATACTCTAAGCAGATGCATTTATAACATTAACAACTAAAAGAAACAGCCAACTTGAGTCACCCACATGTAACCTTACTTACTTCTTCTGATTGCCCTTCTAATGACATAAGGCTGATAGAAATTTCAGTGTTTTTTAGACTTCCAAATGATTCTTCAGAGTTCTCTAGATTGAGACACAAAAAAGCAGAAATAATTATCTTAGAACTGAGTTGATTTTTAGAACATTTGAAATAAACAACCAAGATCGAAAATTAAATGGCAGTCAATTTATTAACTTTTTCAGAGGAATATTTTAAAAGTATGATTATTAAATCCTTAGGTTCCTCTCAGTGACCATTCTAAAACTTTTACGCTCTCCTCAAGTCCCCATTCCCCACCACTTATAAAAGAGTGAATGGCCTTTTACTTCGCTGAGAAGTGAGGTCATCTAATCTCTCAAACTCCGTATTCTAGCCCTTGAAACATCTCATTATTATCAACCATTTTCCTTTCCCATTATCTTGTCTCAGAAAAGAGGCCTCTCTCTTACTTTTATATTGTTAGACAACCTCCAAAACTTTGCTGTAGCAATCATCCCTTTTGCCATATATTGTCAATTCAATTCAACAAACATTTATGTGACTACAAAGAGCTAAAGCACTCTGATAGGTACCATAAATACAAAGATGAAATAGAAACAGTTGCTGTTGCTGTCCTTAAAGAGTTTGTATTCTGGGGGCAGCTAGATGATGCAGTGGACACAGCACTGGCCCTGCAATCAGCAGGACTTGAGTTCAAATCTGAACTCAGATACTTACTAGCTGTGTGACCCAGGGCAAGTCACTTAACCCTGATTGCCTCTAAAAATTAAAAAGAAAAAAAAAGAATCACAATGGAAAGAGTTTATATTCTTTGGGGGAAGAGGAAAGGGATATAAATATAAATATATGTTTGTGAGTGTATATAAATATGTATATGTGTAAATATGTGTATAAATATATATGTATATCTATACAGATATATAAATGTAAGACAATCTGAGCAGAGACCATTAATAAATTAGGTAAATCAGTGGAAGTCTCATGGAAAAAGTGACACCTGAGCGAAGTGTTTTGAAGGAAGATAAGGATTCTGAAAGAAACAGATGAGGAAGCACATTGGGATGGCTTGTTCAAAAGCAAGAAGATGAGAAATAGAAAGCCAACTCTGAGGAACTGTGAACTACTAGTCCAATTAGCCTGGAGCTGAGAGTCCATGATGGGAAATGCCATGTTCCTTTCATCTCCTTAGGAGCATGCTCAGGTCTCCCAATTCTAAAAAGGACTTCTTTTGACCCTTCTATCCTCCCATCTCTGTTCAATCTTTCAATGGCAAATACCTTTAAATTTTTTTTCAAGGGTACGTTCTGTCTACACTGGCTCTTTATAGGCTAGTGTCCCTTTATATCACAGTACTGAATGTGCTTTCCCTTCTGTTATGCCTCACATTCAAAAATATCAGCTCCTGCAGATGATAGAAAATAGGAGTATTGCCCCTTGGAAGGAATTTTCCTGTTTCTGACTGTGCAGATCCTTACCACATTGTGCTCTTCTGCACAATCATTTTTCCCCATTTGTCATGAAATCTCTTGCCAGGGTCCATGTCCTCCTCCTCATCTGGGCAAAAGTTGCCCCCAAGAGCTCTGATTCCCCTTCTTTGAGGCAGGATGAATAGTCTCTCCAAACACCAAACCCCTGGAGATTATGCCCACCGTAAGGTCCCCCTCTCCATTTACAGATCTCTCTTACCCCATGGAGGCATTTTTCAGTGAGGTCCCCATTTCTACCAATGAAACAAGACTTCTCCATTTCCTTTCCTCTGCTTTAATCCTTCCCTTTGCCTCCTCCCTATTCTCTTGCAGACCTTCTTCCTCCTGAGAGGTTACAGGAGTTATTTTCCTTTGATTGTTAACCTTTGACTTGATTAGGGTATGTCACCTAATCCCCTTTATTTTCTACCTCCCCTTTCCCCTTTTCCACATCCTCCCATTTTGCAATCTAGTCACACAAAGACTGATTGACCTGCAGGCAGTGTGTTGTAAGATTTAGTCCACGATGTTTCAGGCCTCCACTATTACTCCTTCTATTTGACTTCTGCTATCAAACTTGTCTCCTTGTATCCTTTGAAAAAATCTCTTAATGGTCTGTTGTTATTTTGTTGTTGACAGGTATATTTTTTTCTTTTTAGCTATTTTTTACCGGAGGTAATTTATTTTAATATCCTACTTGGTTGCTGTATTTGCTTACCTTTCTTATATTCCTATTATCTGGTCTGTTTGTGAAGCAAACACATTTTACATCTGGTTTTCATTATAGGAGTGTTCCAAATATTTCTTTTTCATTGAACACATCTTTTTTCATTAATGATTAGGCTCAAGTTTGCAGGGTATGTTACTCTGGGAACACATTATTCCATCTCCTCCTGGCGTTTCTAGTGGGTACAGAAAAGTCTTTTCTTATTTGAATTTCTTTAACTTTATATTTGAAGGTCTTCCTCCTGGTCCCTTGCAAAATTTGTTGTCAATGGAATTGTTAAATTTAACCACTGTACATGTTGGAGTTTTTGTTTTCTTGGAAGTTATCCATGAATTCTTTGGAATGGCACTCTGTTTTCTATGTTCAGAAATTGAAGGCAGTTTTATTGGATTACTTCCAGCATTATTATCCAGTGTTTTTGACTTTTCTTGTTTTTCTGGGAAACTTCTTATCCTTAGGCTATCTCTACGTATCTTGTAATAGAGATTGTTAGGTTTTGATTATATAAAGATCATGTTTTCTTTTAATTTTATAAATTTTTGCTTCTCTTCTTCAAGATTATCCTTTACTTCTGTACATTTTCATTCCCAATCATTTATTCTCTCTTTTGTTTCTTTGGTGAAGTTTGCCATGGTGGATTCAAGTTTTTTTATTCTGTCAATTATTTCTGCTGTTCAGGCCATAAATTCTACTTTCACAATTCTTATATCTCCTTTAAACCATTTGTGAACATCCTGATGTTTTTCCATACAGGTCTTCTGCTTCATTAGGTATCCTTTTTCTTGTAATATTTATTCATAGATATCTGAGTTTATTTGGCCAATCTAGAGGCCATAATCACTTCTGTTATTAATATCTTCCCTATGGGTTTATCTGCTCATGTTAACTTGTTTTCTTCCTCCTGGGATCTTTGGTAATTTCAGTCTTTTTCTCTTATATTCCCCTATTCCTCTTTCTGACTCCTTTTCTTTTGATGATAGTGACCTCCAAGAAGGAGACCTCGAACTCATTTCAGCTTCCTCCCACACTGACGAATTCACTGGCCTTGGTCTCTGCCCCAAATGACTTCTAGGAAGACAGAACTGTGCCCAACTAGATACCAATCCTCTTTTCCTCAGACCTAATAGAGTGCCACAGATGCTGGTGTCCTGCCCAGTTCCTTCTATTCCTTAACATTACCATGCTGCTGTCCCAGCCACAGAAAGCTTCTGCCTTTTGGTTTTCCAGGGCACAAGGTTGAGGACAGAATAGAGTTGAGTTTTGTTGCAAGCCAATGGGTCAGCTTGTGAAGTCCTGCTATAACATGATGGCTGATGGAAGAGGGGATGCTGAGTGAGCATGTTGTAGGTTAGAGATTAGCCTTCTCTGATGATAGTTCATTGGGTTTTTACCTCATTAGGGTTCTTGGTGTTTTAGACCTTGGAGACAACTAAAAGTGTTTTCATCTCTTCCAAAAATTCTTATTTTGGAGAGGTTTGAGATGTCACGAGGATAAGAAAAAGTGTCTAGTCATCGATCTTGAATATGCCCTGTGTAGCATGTGACACTATTGAACACCTTCTCACTCCGGATATTTTTTCCTCCTTTGCCTTTTGAGTTCTCCTACCTCTCTAATCACTCCTGTTTTTTGATGGCTTTTATTCCTCTTCTGTTGATCCCTTAATGTGGAAATCCTCCCATGTTCTGACTTGGTCCTCTTTTTCCTGTATGTATATGCTGTTTTGAGGTGATCTCATTCACTCCCACAGCTTCAACTGTCACTTCTAGATAGATGACCATCAAACCTACCTGAACTCTCCTGAACTACAACCCTTATTTCTAACTACCTATAGAACATCTGTATTGTCCTACAGGACACTCGTGTCCAAATGGCACATTAAATTCAATATATTCAAGAGAAATGTTTTTTCTTAATTATCTCTCCCTAATAACTTGCTCCTCTTCCTGATTTCAATATTTTTGCCAGCATTATATGATCATTTACCTAGTCTCCCATGTTTGTAATCTTGGTGTTACAGTTACCAAGTCCTATTGATTTTACCTCAGCAGTATCTTTTATATCTGTCTCCTCTTCTCTATTCCCATTTGTTGTAGAGCCAACACTAGTGGAATTTGAGTTAACTCTCCCATAATCTCACAACCTCAACTGCTACTGTGATCAAAGATGCTATGGAGCAGACCTGGGAAAGTTTAAGCTAACCCAGCTATAGACTCTGGGTAAAGAAAATATAAGTTTTAGGACTCTAGCAAAGGAGCTTCTGAGACCTTAGAGAACCTCCTTGTCAGAGGTTTTTAACCTGCTTCAACATTCTTGGACTGGTTTTTTTTTATTACCCTGTAGATTAATTTTTATCTGAAGATCACTGGATGTTTTTATTAAAAGGAGTATTTATCTAAATCCTCAGGCTCTGGATGATCATTTACCCCAGATGTGGGACCACAACTGTCACCACTGTCACATCCTAGATCAGGTCCTTTTTAGCAACCTGACTAGGATAACCTCCTACCTTTTATTCTCACTCTACACTACCCTTCCCCAAACACACATACATGTGTGTTATATGTATGCATTTATACACATGGGTGTATGTAGATATATACAGATGTATATACATATATGCCTATATTCACATGCATGATACATGCACATATGCATATATATGTGAGTGTGAATGCATTTGTGTGTACATGTGCATATATGCATGCTGCTGTCAAGAATATCATCTTCAAGCATAACTATACGCATGAGCCAGGCAACTAGGCAGAGCAATGGACAGAGTGCTGGGCCTGCAGTCAGGAAGACCTGAGTTCAAATTAGGCCTCAGACTAGCTGTGTGACCACGAGCAAGTTGCTTAATCTTGTTTGCCTCAGTTTCCTCATCTGTCAAATAAGCTGGAGAAGGAAATCGCAAACCACTCCAGTATCTTTGACAAGAAAATTCCAATTGAGATTAAGAAGAGTCAGTCACAACTGAAGCAAGTGATTATTAATATGCATGCCAACCTCTTATATAAAACCCAGCATACAGCACAGTGTTTGGTCCATTGTAGGCACTTAACAAATCTTAATTTAATTGAATATTGAATTGAATTGAACCTTTCAATAGCTCCCTACTGCCTACCAACTCAAGTTCAGATATTGAGAATTCTCTCCAAATAAACATATACTGGTTCATACTTTTGTACTTTTCTGTACAATTCCAACTTAAAGGTAGATGAAAATTTATATATGTCTATGTAAGCTGTCCATTTTAATGCTTATTAAGCTACAATGGTATAGGCGAAAATTAATATCCAGGATAGATCACTCACTGACTATTAGAGAGGAACATTCAAAGCTCACCATAATCTGATGCAACCATGCCTCTCATTAAGATCTCATATTACTTCCACATATGTTCTGATCTAATCAGAGCCCTTTGGAATTGTGGTTGGTCATTGCATCTATCAGTTACTTTCAAAGTTAATTATCTCTACAATATTGCTGTTACTGTGAAGATTGTTCTCCTGGTAAAAATATGGAAGGTTTCATGAATTTGCATGTCATCCCTGCACAAGGGGCCATGCTAATCTTCTCTGTAGAGTTTCAATTTTAATATATGTGCTTGAAGTGAGCACTCATGAGTCTTTAGTCACTGGCTTAGTAATTCTCTGGATTCTTAACATTCTATGACCTTCAGATCTAGGGATCTTGATCAACTGGCTCACAAATTCTAAGAGACGACACTTTTTCATACAAATAGCCTAAAGGACATTGTAATGGTACAACAGGAAAAAATATTACAAGTAGCTAAAATATTTTAGGCAAAAATATACCTGTCTCCAAGCTAATAAACATAAACTCTTTAATAATAAAATAATTTTAAAATTATAGTTTTAGACAACTCTAAAATAAATATAGTAACTACAATATTGGCTTAAAATCAGCATCAAATTTATAACATCAGATTAATAAGTTATCTACTAAATGAACTTACCTCCACAGTCTGGCACCTTCATTTCCTCTTGTGTGAATGTTTCCATTTCTTCTAGGATATCTTCATCAAAATCTGTAAATTCTTTATCAGTAACATGAGTAATAGAAATGCTCTCCTCAATGAGTTCTTTTATTTTAGGTTCTTTTGATTGAGTTGTTATTCTACTAAGAGAAATGTCAGGAAAAAAAATTACAAACTAGACCAAAATGTGGCTTTTGATAAAAGTACTTTTTTTCAAAACAGCTTAGTCATTGTTATTTTTTAAAAGCAGAAAAGAACCTTCATAGATAGTTATGAAAAGACGTACTCAAATGATGAGAATTCTAACTTATTTGACCCCTTTCAAAAAGGAGTCTTTTCTGTTATTCCTTAATGAATATATATCCTGCATACTGAAATGACTAAAAGAATTTCAGTTACTTTCACAAATTAAAAAAAATTATTAAAAATTGATTACTCATAGTTTTTATGTAATCCTATAGGTTACATGTCAAAATTTAATATTCAATCATAACCACTTTCTCAAAAAGGTTTAAGCAAAAACAAATAACAGGAAAAATAAATGATTATTTCCATCATTTTAAAAGAAACTGTTAAGGGATCCTCACTACTTACTATCATAGTTAAAAGACACACAAAAATCAGTCATTTAATACCTCTAGTCTCTACTCCAGAAGTCTTCTCCACACACCTACGTTAATGAAGGGAAGTTTTAAGTAAAAACTTACTCCAAAAAGTTGGTATAAGGTCCATCACTATTATGAACTTCCTGAATTTCATTTGGAGTTGACATTGATGCTGGACAGCTAGTATGTACAATGCTTTCTTTCTCAATATTGTGTTTAGCTTCAGGTAAGAGCACAGAAGGCAGAGAATAATGATTCTCTGGAATCTAAAATAAAATATTTGTAATGTTTATTACTGTATTCTTAATTTTTTTTAATCTTAAGTACAGAGATATTTCGAAGATCTATGATTTGCTCCAAATGGGCACTCCATCTACAGCAACCTCCATCAACTGTTAATAAGGTTGTTAGTTGTCCATGGTCACAAATTTTTATGTGTTAGAAGCAGGATGGGAACCCATGACTTTCTCACTCCAAATCCAACACTCTGGATACTGTCCCACATTGGCTCATTATTTAATCATATTCTGCACTTATTCAAAAGTGTGCATATCTCATGAGAATTAACAACATGTAATATGGCGTATGCTCTATAAAAGTTAATACTAATTAAATATCAGAGGACACCGTACAGAAAAGGTCATTAATAAATGTTTTTGGAATGAAACTGTTAAATTTAAAGCTTTATAGAAACAAGAAGCAATAAAATGCTGTGTTGTTGTGTCACTAACTACCTAGGTTTAGGATGAATCAACAGAAAACTAAATTTCCAATTTTTTGTTGTTGTTAATTCATCCAAAGAACATTTATTAGGCACTCACTATATAAGGCACTCCATTAGGCACTGCAGGAGGAAAGAAGAACAAAAATAAGTAAACAAATAAAATGATGTCCCTGATCTCAAGGTCTTTATAATCTAATGGGAGAAAAAAAGACTTTAGATAATTAAATATATTGCATTTTAGACTTTGATAAGTGCATAAGAACTAGGTAAAGTGCAATGAGATCAAATGAGGGTAAAATTAGTTCTAGGTTGGGAGGCTTTGACCTGGAAATTCAAAGATGGATAGGGCATAAGAAAACTAATACAACCTACAGCAGAGGAGGCCTTCACCACACAGGCCAAAATGGACATGATGCTCTAGACAAAATCAAGCCTTTATCACACAGTTAATGGATGACCATTAACAGTTTCTGAAAACTCCACGGTTTTTTGGACCTCCCTTCCAATTTGACCATGAGTCTAACCCTGGCACCACATTTCAGTTTGGTATAATCCTTGGGGACCCCAATCACAGGGCCCCAAAACTAAGCCCAAACTGCCCACAGTCACCCTGTAAGGAGAACACATACCATCTTTCTCCACCCTCACCATGACCTCTAGCCCCTCCATCCATCCCAATTTTCCAAGTCTTATATTGGCCTGATTTCCCTTCTGCCTTCACAGCCTTGACTCCATAGTTAGGTGGCTAGTTCAAGTATGCATTTCTCTACACTTAAATCCTTTGTCTCTCTTTGTCCTACCATCATTTCCACTTCAACAATTCTCAAGTTGGGATCCCCCTCGCTATCGACCTCCACAGAATCACAGAATCCGAGGAATGGTCCTCAGCAGTCATTTGGTCCAACCTATACATAAAAAAGAATTCTCACTCTAACATACCAGACAAGTGGTCCTCCCAGTTTTGATTGAAAACATCCAAGAAGGGGAACCCACCAAACTCTTCAGGCAGCCCGTTCTATTTTCAGACAGC
>NW_020954550.1:37617171-37638961 GCF_900497805.2 Vombatus ursinus | reverse complement strand
CTTTAACTGCTAGGAAGTTTTTTTTTTTTTTTTTTTTGCTACTAAGTCTAAATACGCCTCTTTGAAATTTCCACCCGTTGCTCTTGATTCCATCCTCTGGGATCAAACAAAACAAATCTATGCTGCCTTCCACCCAACAGCTCTTCAGATGCTTGAGAACAGCTCTCACTCTCGCTTGAGTCTTCTCTTCTGGTTAAACACACCAGTTACTCCAACCAGTCCTCCTAAGTCACAGCCTCAAGGTCCTTACATCTCAACCTAGGCTGACAACTGAACAAAATACTCCACAGGAATTCTGGGCAGAACAGGGCAGAATATAGTAGTAGGAGCATGTCACCTCTCTATTCCTGGAAGCTAGGCCCATCTTAATGTAGCCCAAGATGACACTGGCATTTCTGGTGACCACATCACACTGTTAATGCATACTGAGTTTGCAGTGCACTAAAACTTCCAGTAATCTGGCCTCTTTCCCTACCATTCTACTGAAACTACTCTCTCCAATGCACTAATGACTTTATAATTGCCAAATCTGACAGTTTTCACTCTTCATCCTTCATCTTTTTGCAGCATTTAACACTCTTGCTCAGCACAAAAAGCCCTCTTTTCCTCTTTCTCTACATCATCCATAATGCTTAACTCATCAGTTCCCGTGAGGATAATTATCATCCTGTCTATGCTGATGATTTCCAGATCTATATATCCAGGCCTACATATCTCTCCTAAGCCCCAGTCAGGAATCACCAACTGCCTACTGAACGTTTTAGAACTTAATATCTTTCACCCAAAACCCAGGCCTTACCCAGATCTTCCCAATTTTTGTCAAGGGCATCACTAACCTTGATGGGTTCACAATCTCAGAGTCATTTTCGACCCCTCACTCTCACTCTCTCTCACCCATGTATCTAAATTCACTGTCAAGTTTTGCCAAGTTTATCTTCATTCCAGCTCTTGCATTCTTCACTTCTCTCTACTCCAGCCACCACACTAACTCAGGCCTTTGTCACTTCTCAATATCCTAATTGTTCTCTCTGCCTCTAGTCTCTCTTCATACTGATCCATCCTCTACACAGGCTGCCAAAGTTATTTTTCTAAAGCACGGGTCTGATCATAGCACTATCATGCTCAAACAGTTCCAGTGGTTCCCTGATACATGCAGGATCAAATAAAAACTCCTTTGTTTGTAATTTCTCAACTAGCCTTTCCAATCTTATTAATCATTATTCCTTTTCATGCACCCCATGGTGCAAGCAGATTATCTTTCTTCCTGTTCTTGGCATCTTACATTCCTCTTATCCCTGTGGCTTTGAAGAGGCGTTTTCCTATGCCTCGAATTCATCCCCTATCATTTTTGCCTCTTAGAATCCCTAGTTTCCTAGAAAGCTCATTTCAAATGCCACCTTCTATGAGGCCTTTTCTGATGTCAACTGCTAATGCCTCCCTCCTTACCAAAAATCACCATGTATATATTTTGTATATATTTATATACATACATGTTTTCTCTCCTGATACAAGGTAAACTCCTGGAAGGCAAGGACTGTGTCATTTTTGCTTTTGTTACCTAGTGTCTGGCACATAACAGGGGGTTAATAAATATTTGCTCATTAATTGTTTGACCACTCTATCCTCCTTAACATTCTCTGCTCTCTTAGTTTCCATGACACTAGCCAATCCTTGTTCTCCTGTTTCTTTGCTAGGTATTAATAATAGCAACAACATCATCAACAATAAGTGATATTTATAAAGTACTTTAGGGTCTCAAAAGCACTTAAGGCTCAGGTCAAAGGCCACCTTCTTAAAGAGGCTTATGGTGATACCCCTTATTATTAATGCTTTTATGAACCGGCAAAAATAAGTATGGTCCCAACTTCTTAGGATGTATGTATGTATATTAAGGCTAATAAATCCACAAAGTGGGCATTACCCGCCCCTAAGCCTCTTGTGGGATGGTACAGTTAGAGATGAGTTCCTTATGTCCCTGCCCCACATTCCTCACTCCTGATCAGGCAATTTAGAAAATACCTTCATTTCACTGGTCCCAATATCTTCCCTGAGAAGGACAGGGCAAGCTTTTATCAGCGACGAGTAAGTTATTTGTCTAACTCTATAGAAGTTTTAGCCCTGAAAGCTTCTAGGCCTTTGACAGGAGGGTGAAGGTGCTTTTAAAGTTCCGTGCCCAGAAACCAACCCACTGTGTGCCACCTGTAGTTGAGTGCCACGGGGGCTGCACACTAAGACTACTGCATCTTGGCATTTGTTTTCCTCCTCCCCTTTTAAGTAGTAATAAAGTTTTGTTAACTGCTCTCCCTGTGGGGCTCTTCATCTTAACTGGTCTGCACTACAGCTCCCTACCCAAGCCAAAAATTACTTTTATATTTTGTACTTAAACTAATAAGATTCTTAATAACAGGAACTGTTTTATCTCTCTTTTAACATGGTTCCTGGCACATAAATGGACTCCAACTCCTTAATTGTGTGTGTCTACCATAGATGCTAATTCCTGTTCTCTTTCTGTAATTGCTCTCAGAAAACACTTCTACTCCCATAGCTTCTTTTATAACCACTACACAAATGACTACCTAATCCAGCCTCCATCTCTCTCCTGAGTACCAATCTCACAATCCCATTCTAAAACTTCAGTTCACATGATCAAAAGATGGAGGATTTGACATTTTCTCTGACCCTGACAAAACCTCTCCTAAACAGACATTATTGCGCCAAAGATAAAGCAACTTCAGCTATCTCCCTGATCTAGGACACCAGAAACTCAAAAGAAGGTAAAAAACTCCATGAACTAATGCCTAATTTGAGTTCACTAAACACCTCTTCCCCTACTGCCCACTATGCTACCAGCAGCAAGACTACACTAGTGACCACTGCACAGGCTGGCAAAAATAAAAAATCACAACCCCACAACGAAGGCCCATGTCTCTCTTTCTAGTACCATAGAGATCCAAGCTCCAAAGTAAAAATTTACTAAGGCCTTCACTGCTAGTACATGGCAGGGCTCTGTGCTGCAAAAAATCCCTTCAGTAGAGTGGAGGATCAATAACCCAACCCCACCCCACCTCTCCTCTTCAAGCCATTGTGAATTAAACTGCAAATGACAGCAATCAAGCCAGGCTGCAACAGCACCAAATGGCAGTGGGGTGTACTGCTAGGTGAGAGGATTAAGAAACAGAGGAAACAGGACAAGACAGGACGGGGCATCATGCGGAAGGAGCAGCATGGTAATCCATTAAATCTAAGGGAAAGAGCCCAGCATCTGGCTGGGGCCATTTCTATTCCCCCCAAAAGGCACTGAGGCAACGAGGTGGCACAGCAGATAGAGCACCAGGCCTGCAGGCAGGAAGATGTGGGTTCAATTTCAGCCTCAGACACTTATTTGCTGTGTGACTCTTGGCAAGTTACTTAACCCCTATTTACTTCAGTTCCTCATCTGTAAAATAGGGACACACTGAAGAAGAAAATGACAAATCACTCCAGTATCTCTGCCAAGAAAACATCATAGACAAAGTCCATGGGGTCACATAAAGCCAGAAATGAATGAACAACAAAAAAAGTCACTCAGGGCGAAGACCTAAGCTGGTGAGCTGTTGATTGCCTAGCATAGGAAGTGACTGAAATACTTTAAAATCTACCATCAGAGGGAAATGCATCAGAAAGTGAGGAACAGGGGAAAATAAAAGGAGAAAAAAAGATTGAAATTACCAAAGATCTCAGGAGGAAGAAAACTCAAAAGTCTTCAAGCATAAGCAGATAAACCAAGACAGAAAACATTATCAGAAGGAAATATGGCCTCTAGATCTACTAAACAAGTTCAGGCATCCAGTGCTTAGCACAGTGCCTGGCACGTAGTAGGTACTTAATAAATATTTACTCAATTAATGAAATACTGTTAAAAAAGAAAAAAAGGTAAATGATTCAATACTTGATGAGACAGAGGACCTTGAGAATTTTGATAATGTGGAACTAGAACACACTGTTCTTTAGTGATTTAAAAGAGAAATGAGAGTTATAATTATGGTCTGCAAAGCAGAAACAATTAGCAGAATAAAAAAATATAAATATGTGATGGTAATCTCACTAAAGAAACAAAAGAGAAGACAACTGATTGGTTATGCAAAAACACGGAAGTGAAGGACTATCTAGAAGAGAAGCAAAAAGCATTAACACTGAAATAAAACATGTACTCTATTCTAGTAAAATATATTGATCTTGAAGACAGACCATGTAGAAACAGCTCATCCCATTTTGGATACCTGCACTTAGCAAGGTATCCTGCTAGCACCTTAACTGTAACATGTTTAAAACTCAACCTTTCCTGTTCCTTCCTCCTAACTTGTTTCTCCTAACAAACTCCCTACCTAATTCTATTATGTTACTAACCCCCTTATAGTCACTGGGGATCAAAACCTCACAGTTATCTTTGACTCTTTCCTTTCCCACCCATATCCAATCTGTTGCCAAATCCCAGCAAAAACAACTCTGGAGTCTATCCCCTTCTCTCTATTCATATTGTCATCACCCTAAATCAGGGGTGGGGAACCTGCAGTCTCAAGGTCACATGTGGCCTTCTAGGTCCTTGGGTGCAGCCTTTTTTTTTTTTTAACAGAACAAATCCTTATATTAAGGTGATTTGTTATGTGAAGTTTGGATTCAGTCAAAGGGCCCCACCCACTTGAGGATCAAGAGGGCCACATATGGCCGCAAGGCCTCAGGTTCCCCACCCTGCCCTAGTTCCAAGACTCTCATCTGGATTGGTATGTCTCAGCTAGTCCTCATAAGTTTATCTATCTCCAGTTTTTCCCTTCTCCAATCTATGCTTTAACTACTGCCCAAATGATCTTCTTAATGCAAAGGTATGCCCATATCACTCCTCAGTTCAAACATAGTCTGTATATCCTCAATGACTCAGGAGAAAATAAAAACTTTTTAGTCTCCCATTTAAAGCCTCTAAACTCTAATCCAATCCATTTCTCTAGCCTTTTTTACATTACTCTCCTTTATGCACTCTACAATAATTATGGCCTAATGACTATTCACCAAAGTTTTCATGTACTCTCTTCAGCTCTGTACACTCTCACAGACTGCCTCTTTGGAAGACACTAGCTCTTCATTTTTTCTTTTGTAAATCTCTTCTATCCTCCCAGGCCTACCTCAGGTGTTACCCACTTCATTAAACCTTCCTGGATCCTTCCCTGACACCTTCCCACCCCACCCCACCCCTCCCCTCCCCGCAAAAAAAGCAGTATGTCTCTTCAAATTATCTTAGAGCACAGTATGTACCTCTCATTTGTCAAGTAGGTGGTACAGTGAATAGAGTGCTGGCCTTGGAGTCAGGAAGACCCAAGTTTAAATCAATCTCTGACACTAGCTGTGTGACTCTAGGCAAGTCATTTAGCCTTTCCAAGCACCAGTTTCCTTATATAAAATGGTGATACCACCACCTAGTTCACAGGGCTGTTATTGAAGACCAAATCAAACAAGATATTATATGTAAAGCACTCTGAAAAGCTTAATGGATGTTGGCTATCATCATCATCATTATATTCTATCCCATATCATATTTATATGTATACATGTCATAACCTCTGATTAAATTGTAAACTCCCAAAGGGCAAGAGCTATTTTTTTCATCTATTTCCAACACCTGGAAGATAGTGAGCACATGATAAATGATAAATCACATTCACTTGGTAAAAAACATCAAGTATTTTCTTACCTTACAGATCACATGACTTGTTTGCTGTACAAAGTGTGACTGTTCTAAAAGCCATAGGGACGTGAGAATGGCAGCTGCTGAGGTCCTTACCCGTATGACAGGACTGTACTGGCAGGATGATTCAGGTTTAGTGGAGTCACAAAGCAATCTTCTATCAGACCATCTTATCATCCATTCTAATAGTTTTGCTATACTGCCAAATTTGTTCTTTAGTTCTGGAGAAAGTTCTTCATGAGGAATAATGTCACTCCATTGAACTGCTTTGTAAGTGAATTTTGTAGTCTTAAAGTTTTGTGGAAGAAAAACTTGTTTTGGTAATCTGTGGGACATGGGTATCTCTCTATTGTCATCTTTGATTCTGTACATCGATTTTTCTTTTAAACCAAACAAGCCTTTCTTTCCTGTGCTTTTAATTACTTCATTCGAAGAGTTTTGTATAAAAGATCTTGGCCCTTGAACAACTAATACTGAAGGTGAAGATGTTTGATTTCCCAAATTTTTGAAGTTTTCACTATTCAAAGTAGACGATTTTTCAGATTCACAAGACTCAGGAATAATAACATAGCAGGAGCCAGCTCTGAATACATTCTGGCTTGTGGGTTTGCCCTGACGACGCTTTAATGTAGTGTGAACATCAAAAAGCAAAGAATTAAGCTCATGTTTCTTAAGATGGGCTGAAAAGCTACTTAGAAAAGGAATACCAGGATTATTAGAACCAATCAGGTCTTTTTCAAGTACATAACTCAGGAACAGATCAAGGAATTTAATATATTCATCATCGTCACGTTCAAATTCCCAAACACCTACTACAGGAACTGTATTTTCTCTAGGTAAATTTTCACGATCACCTTTCCTTTCAGGACATTCTTCTGAGTTGAACTTTTTCTTCTTATTGTCATGCTTACTAATCAATGTGAATTCCGCATGATTCTGGGCATTCCTATAACAAAATATTAAAAAAATTAATTCAAACTAATGCTTCATTACTGACAAAAGTCTTCTCCCATAAACAGGTCAATTAATTCCTTTGGGCCTTAATTTCCCATCTATAAAAGGGAAGAGGTGGGAATGGGCAGTAGGGCAGGCTGCTAATGATCCTGCCATCGAAGACCTCTTATAACTTTGAAAAACTGATGATTCTCTGAAACGCAATACATAAAAGATATCAAAGGGAGAAATATGTGAAGTGAAATTAAAATTATGTAAAAACACATAAAATCTACCAGAAAGAAAAACACGAGGTGATCCTTTTACACCTCCCTGACTATCCCACACTCACCACAGCAGCTTTTCCAAACATTTTGTCCCTTTTTTTAAAAGGGATTTCTTGCCTGAGAACCTTGCCCCACATTTCACTGAAGAAACCAAGGCCATTTACTGAGAGCTTCCTATTCTCCCCCTCCTCATCATTCAGTACTCAGATGCCTTCTGCCCCTCTCCACACAAGTGACTCATTCCAGTCCATCTTCTCCAGCAGACTGCTCCCTCTATCATCTCTGCTCTCTCACTAATCTTCAATCTCTTCCTATCTACTGATTGCTTTCCTATTGCCCACAAACATACCCACCATTCCCCATTTTCAAAAACTCCTTATCTGATCCATCCATCCACTCCCACTGGTTATTGTTTAATCTCTCTCCTCCAATGTGTGGTTAAACTCCTTGAAAAAGCCATCTAAAATAAGTGCTTCCACTCCCTTTCCTGTCACTCTCTGAAGTCTTCGAAGTCTGGCTTCCAACCTCATTCAATGGAAATGGCTCTCTCCAGTGAGAGTTGAAATGCTTTCTCCAGTTCTAATGGCCTTTTCTCAATGCTCATCCTTTTTAATACTTTTGTAACCTTTAACACCGTCAATCATGTTCTGCTCCTTGATATTTTCTTCTTCCTAGGTTTCTGTGAAACTGCTCTATCTACTCCTCCTGGTCCGACCATGACTTTTCAGTCTCCTTTGAGCTGTAATCTTCTTCCACATCTCACTTGATAACCATGGACATCCCACAATGCTTTGTCTTGAGTCCTCTTTTATTCTCCTCCTATATTATTTCACTTGATGATCTTATCATCCTATGGATTCACTTATCATCTCTATGCAGATGTTTCTCAGACTTAGATCTGAGAAACATCTGCATAGAGATGATAATTGAATCATAGAGGATCCCAAATTTATTTGGCCTACTGCCCCCTTTTAAAAAAATTTATTCAGTGCCCCCCTGGAAATCTACTTTCTTTAACCCTTTAATGTTTTTTTTTTTATTTTGTGTCATTTCAAAAAAATACCACCCCCCTGGATTATTCCAGCGCCCCCCTCAAGGGGCAGTATCACCTATTTTGGTAACCTATGAACTTCTCTCCTAACCTCCAGACTCCAATTTCCAACTGTCTACTGAACATATCAAACTGGATGTCCCACAGACATCTTAAATTTGACACATACAAAACCGAACTCATCATTTTCCCCTCCAAGCACTCCCTTCTTCCTAAATTCCCTACTGCTGTCGAGGATACCGCTATCCTCCCAGTCCCCTAAGGCTCACTCCCCATATCTAATTTGACACCAAGTCTGATCAATTTTATCTCTGAAATATTTCTTGAACATGCCCACTTCTCTCCTTTGCTACTGCTACCAACTGGTGCTGGCCCTCTTCCATTCAGAACTGGGACTGGTGTGCAGTAGCCTTGGGGTGATCTACCTGCAACAAGTCTCTCTCCACTCCAAGCCACCCTCCATTTAGCCAACAAAGTAATTTTTCTAAAGTGTAAGTTCAATTATGTTAAACCTCCCCATACACTCTCCATAAACTCCAGTGACTCCCTATTACCTCCAGGATCAAATATAAAATCTTCTGTTCAGTCTTCAAAGCCCTTCCTAACCTAGTTTTTCCTAACTTTCCAGTCTTCATACACCTTACACCTCCCTCCCTACCCCTTACAACATACTCTTCAATCCAGTTACCTAGTGACACGTCACCCTGCTAATCATTGAACAAGATACTTCATCATCCGACTCTGGGAATTTTCGCTGGCTGCCCTTTACGCATGAAATGCTATCTCTCCTCATTTCTGCCTCCTGACTTCACTGGATTCCTTTAAGTCCCAGCTAAAACTCTACCTTCTACATAAAGCCTTTCCTGATTCCCCCTTAATTCTGGTGCCTTCCCTCTATTGATTATCTCCAATTTATCCGGTATACATTTTATGTGTACATAGTTGTTTTCATGTTGTCTTCCTAAGGAGACTGTGAGCAAACAGGGACTTTCTCTGTATATCCAGCACTTAGCCCAATGCCAGTCACATAGTAGGTGCTTAATAAATGATTGACTGATGAGTATTTCACCAAGAAGTACTTTTATATACATTATTTTCCACAATAAATTCAAATAGATATGTGAACATTAAGTCCATACCATTTAAAAAAAAAGTAGAGGAGATTATACATCTTCTCACAGCTAAGAGGAATTCCTACACAAACAAGAGCTCTGTATGAGTATTTCTACTCATACCCATCCCAAGTGAAATACAGATGAGGCACATATGAAAAACAAAACATAATTTTGATTACATGAAAATGAAAAGCTTTTGCTTGAACAAATGCATCTAGAACAGTAGTAGAATGAGAGAAAATATTTGTATTAAGTATCTCTGATAAGGGTTTGGTATCTATAATATATAGATATGTAACAGAAATAGATAAGACCAAAAGTCATTCTCTAATAGGTAAGTGGTAAAGAATGTGAACAAATAATTCTCAAAAGAATTTTGAACTATTAAAAACCATAAAAATTTTCCAAACCACTTATGATAAGAGAAATGAAAAGTAAAACAACTCTGAGGTTTCACCTCATGCCCAGCAAACTGGCAAAGATGACAAAATAAAGGAATAGTCAATGTTGGAAGGGCTGTGAAGAGACAGGCACATTAATGCATTGTTAGCAGAGCTGTGAATTAGTGTAACTATTCTGGAAAGTAATTTGGAATTATGTAAATAAAATGGCTAAAATGTCCAAATCCTTTGACCCAGAGATTCTATTGCTAGGCATATTGCTAGACAATAACAAAAAGAAAGGCTCCATATACACCAAACTATTTATAGCAGCGCTTTTTGTGGTAAAAAATAACAGGAAACAAAGTAGCTGCCCATCAACTCAGGTACAAATTGAGGCTAAACAAACAGTAGTACAAGAATATAGTGAGTATTGCTATGCTATAAGGAACAACAAACATGACAAATATGAATACAGAGATGCATGAAAAGATTTACATGAACTGATGCAAAGTGAAGTAAACAGAGGCAATGAAACAATATGCAAAATGATTTTAACAATGTAAAAGGAAAGAAAGATCATAAAATAATTTAAAATGAATGTTTTGAGAGCAGAGCAACAGAAAGCAGTGCAGCAAGCTCCTCACTCAAAGCTTTTCCAAAAAGATATAGGAAATGCACCAGTCTGAATTTGGAGGCAAAACAACAAGAAAAAGTCATAGTAAATCATTTTCCAGCCAAGATTGGTATAGAAAGACAGACAGGTCTGTAGACAATGGGGATGTTTTCCCCCAAAGAAAATGATATTAAGTGAGCTCCACAATACCCTTGATCTGAATTTACTTACTCTCTTTTTTTTTCGGATGACAAAGCTTCTGAGAAAGTATCTGCTGTCTCTGTATCACTATGAGCCAGAGAATTCCCTACTTCAGTAAGAGTGCTCCTGCTCAAACTGGCCCCAGGTGAAAACTGGTCATAAGCATGAATCTTATTATCTGTGGTCTCTTCTTCAGGTGGTTCCCAGATATTCACTTCAAAAGGGCCTATATTCCTCCTCACTCGTTTCAGAGCTTTCACTCTCACTTTGTAAATAGAATGCATAATAACAGACATCATTTCCTCAGTTTGTGGCCCTAAGAGGAAAAGGATGATCAAAGAGAATTTAAGGTTACATTCAATAAATAAATGTTTAGGAGGATAAGATAGATATCTATTTCGGTAGCAGAAAAAACAGAAGTGAGGGAACAGATTTTGATGACCTTCCAGCTCCATCAGAGGACAAATTATTAAAAGTAAAACAGTACAGAATGATTGCAAAGTCACATTCAGTTTGTAATCCACATTTTAAAGAAAGTTATAGAGTACACAGGGGGTCTAGTAAACAATAAAAAGTATCAAAAGAAGGTATCTGAGGGAAGATTAAACAAGATAACATTAGTTTAGTTTGACCAAAGATCAAAAAATGCTAAGCACAGACAACCGTTTAAAATAAATGAAAAGTAGCCAAAAGATATGAACAAATCACTTTCAAGAGGAATGGTGCAAACTAGCAATAACTATATGAAATCATTAACAACAAAAGAAATGCAGAAAGAACTGTGACTTAACTGAGGCTCACACACTCCTCAAAATGACAAAAACAGAAAAAGCCAATGTTTTTTCATTCAAAGGACGGGCTTGTACTAAGACAGGCACACTAACACACTGTTGGTGGGGTTGGGAATTGACTCAATTGCCCTGGAAAACAATGTGTAATTAAATAAGAAAAGTCACTGGAGATTCCATTACTGTAAAGAAGAATGAAATATTTATTAAGTACTTACTATGTGCAAAGCATTGTGCTAAGTGCTGGGGACACAAATGGAACAGTAAGACAGTCTCAGGTCTCAAGGAGCTCCCATTTTAACAGAGGAGACAACACATAAGGAAGGTTTCAGCTACAAATCAGATGGAAGCATTCTATGGTCCTCAGGGTGCAGCTGCAAAGCAAATTGTTGCCTCTTCTTTACTATCACTGCCACTGATAAAATCATATTGACTTAGGATGTCCAGCCATTTGACAGTGCTAAGTAAGGGCTTTAAAGTGGCAAGAACTCCTTTGTAGGGCTTCATTAGCTGTGGCTGTAGCTCCAGCAGGAGCAGTTGCCAGGCTACATCTCCACTGGGACTGCTTCCCAGGATGATTCATTTATTCATTCATATAATTTCATTCCATAACTCATTAAATAAACATTTATTAAGCACCTGCTACTCTGTGCTAGGCACTGGGAATACAAAAAGAGCCAAAAGATAGTCCCTGCCTTCAAGGAGCTTATAACCTAATAATGGGAGACAACACACAAACAAACAAAGCTTGGTGGAGTAAAGATATCAGGCCCAAACTCCCTTGTGTTCACATGCATTCTCCAAAGTCAGTTAAATTCCTTGAGGCCTTCCAGGCCAGCTGAATCTCTGAGTTCAGAGACAAAGAACCACGACTTAAGCAATTACTAGACAAAAGCAGTTACAGAATAAAATCAATTAATTGTAAATAGGATCAACAAATAAATGATAAAAGAGAACATTTTGTATTTGTTCCTTGAGGCAATAGGAAACAATGGAGTTTACTGAGCAGGGGGAGTGACATGAGTGGACCTGCATTTCAGGATGATGGCTGTGGGTACTGGGCTAGAAGCACTCCTGTTCCCAAGGTTCTTGGGCTCTGTGTCCTAGGCCTTCTCCATTGAAGTCTAAGGGGAGATGGTGAGGAAGATGTCATAGTGGTGTTTTGACCTGTCTAGCAAATGTTGCCTCCTGTCTCTCCCTCAGGGTACAATAATGCTTCAGCTAGGCTACCTAGTCTGTCCTATAAGTATGGCAGACAATTGGCAAGTGGTGAAGATAACTGGACCTTTCTCTACAAGAGTCACATGCCCAGACACGAGGGCTGTGCCGAAAGCAAATTTTGCGGCTGTAGGGGATTCTATCAGGGTTCTTGAGCCTAGCTGCTTGTTGGTGAGAGTTGGTCAGCAATTGTTGCTGGTAGTGATGAGAATGGTGGGCTCCTTCTTCACAATGATTTCCCCTTTCAATGATGGCTGCAGAGGACAAAATGGAAGCAGGTCGAGTGGTTTAGGGGACATTACTATTCCCAAATTCTTGGATTCAGGGTCCTAGGCTATCTCCATCAGGAGAGATAGTGATCACGGTGGTGCAACTTTGACCTTCCTGGCAAATGCAGACTCCCATCTTCCCCTAAAGATACCCTGAGGGGAATTTCTTATATATACCAAAATATACATCGGAGCACTTTTTTATGTTAGCAAAGAATAGGAAACAATGGAGGTACCTAATGATCAGACAATGGCTGGACCAACATGGTGTATGAAGGTTAAGGAATATTATTATATTGTAAAAAAATGACTATGAGAAATTCAGAAAAACATGGAAAGATATATAAATTGATGTAAAATTAAGCACAAGGAAAACAATATACACAATAACTACAGAAGAACACTACTAAAACAAGGACAAATGCTGTATAATTACAATGACTAATCTTGACCTAGAAAAGGGATAAAGAAACGTTCCTCATTCCTTTAATTGGACAGGTAAGGACTATGAATGTAAAATGAAATATCAGCTGTGGGACTCGGTCACTATCTTGGATTTGCAATTTTTCATAGTGACTTTTTTGTTATAAGGAAAGGATCATTGAGGGAAAAAAGAAACATATTGGGGAGTTTGGGGGGATAGGAGAAGGGACTCAAAATGACTTTGATATAAAAACAAACAACATTAATCAAATTTTCTTATAATGTTTTATTTGCATCCCTAACACTAGCACAGTTCCTGGCTTTTTAACAAAATTAATTTTAGATGATAATTAGATGTTAGAAGTTAATAAAAGAAACAAGGAATTAATTAGTTTCTGACTCTAAGTATAAATACTTCAAGAGAATATACAGAAGAGAAATTATAGAAGCTATCTCTAGAAATCTCTAAAAACAGATATAGGTATATTAATATATAACCTATTGATCTGGTCTGGACATTTATTAGATTCTACATATAAATAATAATGACTTATAATAAGAATAAATGACTGTTTAACAAAATGCTTCTGGGGCAGTTAGGTGGCACAGTGAATAGACCACCGACCCTGAAGTCAGGAGGACCCGAGTTCAAATCTGGCCTCAAACACATAACAGTTACTAGCTGTGTGACCCTGGGCAAGTCACTTAACCCCAATTGCCTCACCCCAAAAAAAAAATGTTTCTCTGACTAAAGATAGCTCAAGCTTCTTGATAAGGGAATAATGCAACAATGGTGGAATGCCTAAATTACCAGACTCAGATAATGAATAATAGTTAAGAACACATGGTATCTTCTAATTCTTTTCCTATTTCCACATGATCAACTGTTTTGTACAGGATTCATTCATAGAATCATACCCACAGATGTCACCTAGTCCAACCACTTCATTTTACAGATAAGGAAACTGAGGCCTACAGCGGCTAAGTGACTCATCAGCAGTCATACAGCTAGTAAATGACAGAGCCAGCAGCCAAAATGCTGTCCTGTGACTCCACATTCTTTCCACTAACCTATACTGGACTTTCGCTTTTATAGAGAACATTCTTAGGGAGATAAACTAAGGGGAAAGAGAACAATACAATTAGCTCCTCTCTAAAATGAACAGGTTTTTCCAGCTTCTAGTTTCCTCCACCTCTAATAAACAGAAGACACAGAGAAAAGCATTGTCTATAGATTCTAAGTATTTAAAAATCATATTCCTCAGCAATTTATGCATTTAATATCAAACAAAATGAAGAAATCACATTACCTTTCACAGTACAATGTCTGAGTCTCTGCTGAAGAGAATTATATTTATCTCTTAAAGGTACTCTTATATCTTCAGAATTGGGAAAGGCTTTCACCAAAATTTCTGCTACCTGTGCAAAAATAAACTTATCTTAGTTCTATGGGCAAAAAAATAACAACAAAGTCAAAGTTGTGCAAAGTTCCAGCACCTAATGAGCTGAAAGTTTTACCTTTCTGGTGGGTGGTAGTTCTCCAATAAGACTCAAAATTATATCCTGTACAAGTTCTTCAATATTCATAAACCTAGAGAAAGGTAACATTCTACATGCCCATTCCAGTGCACTGAGACAGTGTTCTACCATACAAGAATCAAACTCCAACTCCATATCCTAGAGAGAAATTAACAGAGAGGGAAATAATTCTGGAAATATTTTTCTCTATTCAGTAAAATCACTTTAAAATAAGATTAAGACCATTTAGAGTAATTTCACAAAACAATCTGATGAATTCAGTATCATCACTATTATTTTATTATAAATATTAATACCTTTTTCTTTTCCACATTTTCTCTTGCTATTTGATATCGTCTACAACTGTATGACAATTTTTCCCGGACATGAAGCATCCAACACAGAGCACAGAGTTCTCTAAAGCAACCTGAATCAAAAATAGTTATGTAACTCACAAATATTAGTCAATATATACTCATGCCTTTGTATTTTAAAGAGATATACAGAAATGTTCCAAAAGTCTTAGTGCAGTTTTAAGCTACTAAAGCTTTAAAGTGTGCTAAGACTTTTTTTTGGGGGGGGGGGGCGCTAGGCAATGGGGTTAAGTGACTTGCCCAGGGTCACGCAGCTAGTAAGTGTCAAGTGTCTAAGGTCGGATTTGAACTCAGGTCCTCCTGACTCCAAGGCCAGAGCTCTAACCACTTCGTCACCTAACTGTCGTTCCCCCGTGTGCTAAGACTCTTGAGACACCCTGTAAAAATACACACATTATGTAATATCCTTTAGATCACCACATAAGCTCCAGTGAGTTTACCAGATAAGGAATTCCCAGCACCAATGCAGATCAACATTCTGTAACTTATAGTCATAGAGAATTGTCTGGGGAATTGCAAGATGCCTTTGCTCAGGGTCACAGACAGTATGCCAGAGGCAAGCCTTAAACCTACTTCTTCCTGACTCTGAGGACCAGCTCTCTATTATGCCATGCTGCCTCTTTTTGTTGTTCTTATCGTTGTTGAGTCGTTTCAGTCATGTCTGACTTTTCGTAACCCCATTTGAGGTTTTCTTGGCAAAGACAGTGCCATTTCCTTCTCCAGATTATTTTACAGATGAGGAATTGAGGCAAACTGGGCTAAGTGACTTACCTAGGGTCACACAGCTAGTAAGTGTCTGAGGTCAGATTTGAACTCATGTAGATGAGTCCTCTTGATTCCAAGCCCAATGCTCTATCTACAGCACCATCTAGCTGCCTTTGACTCTTGGGTATATATTACATAAATACACTTACTAAAATACACTACTATATATAGCCTCTGTACACTCAAAGTTTAAAAAAAAAAAGACTTATTGCCCACCTCCACCTAAAAATCTGCATTTTCATATGGGTAATTTTTTCTACTTGATCTCTAAGTGTGCTTCCTTGGCGGGTAGAGGGATGGCAAGTGGGAAAAGTTTTCAAAACTGTCTCTAAAGAAATAAAAAATTCTTCTACCATATCTATTAGACTCAAAAATACCTACCTGATGACAAAGAATTTTAAAATTTGGGAGGCAGAACATATCTTAAACTCCATCTAGCCTACGTCCTCCAAAGATGAGCCAAGTGCAAGTTAGGACTTGCCTGATGCCACACGGCTTCTTAGTGGCAAAGCTGAGCACGTTCCAAGAGGACTAAGGGGCCAAGGTCAATACCAAACATGGAAGAGGACTTAGACCAGGAGTGTCAAACTCCAATAGAAACAGGAGCCACTGAACCATTCACAAGGATTGTTGAAAGGTGCATACTGACTTAGTTTTAAAATGTGATATTATCTGTTTTATTGTATTTTTATTTATTTTTGTTAAATGTTTCCTATTTACATTTTAATCTGGTTTGTGTTGCACTCAGGGGTGTGGTGGGCCCCATTTTGACACCTCCAGCCATCACCTAATTCCTATTCTTGTTTTCCTGAAAGATTCAAGAAGCTAAAGGAATCAGAGGAATGCAGGGGGGGAGGGGAGGAACAACCTTCAATCTCTAATTTGTAGAGTTCTAGAATCTAAAGGACACCTATTTCCGAAGCCTGGCACATTTTGCCATCTCTCATTCTTTCCTAAGAGTGCTTCCTCTAGGGACAGACTATAATAAAGCATAAAAGACTATAAAGGGGAAACAAGCTGGTACAGTGGATAGAGCACGGGTGCTGGAGTCATGAGGACCTGAGTTCAAAGCAGGCCTCAGATACTTGATACTTACTAGCTATGGGACCCGGGGCAAGTCACTTAACCCCAATGCCTAGCAAAGAAAACAAACAAACAAACAAACAAACAAAAGCAAACAAACAAACAAAAAAAAAAAGACAATGAAAAACAATCCAATTGCCAAATGATGGGGGCCCAGAGAGAGAGACAAATTGCATTCCAGATAACCTCTCTAACTTCTAATTCTGATGCTGAGCCCTGCCATTCTTTCATTCACATGCCAAAAGATAGGCATGTGTAGAGATGGACGTGAAAAAATATTTTTTAATCTTAAAAAAAGTACAAAATTAATGGTTATAACCAGTTTCCTGATTTAAAAAATGAAAGGGTTGGACTAGATAATTTCTAAGGTCCCATCCAACTGAAAATTCTATAAATTCATTTAAGTATCACCTAAAGCATAAACCGCGTTATTCAAACCACAATCACAACCACTATTTAATGGCATAAGACCCAAATTGCAGAAACTGTGGCCCCAAAATATGTACATACCCTTGAGTGCTGAAATTACAAATTTAAAGTTCTAACATAAAAATAGTAACCAAATTTTTAAATATTTTTGAATAGCGGCAACATAAATAGTGGCAACATAAAATTTAATAAAAAAAAATAGTGGCAACATAAATTCCTGTTACAAAATATGAAATATAAAAATTAAAAATAAAAATATTTTGACATGCAAAAGGTGCTCTATTCTATTATTTTAAGAGGTTGGTTTTTTTTTTTTTAATCTGGGAAAGTCCCTTATCACATGCAGTGATTTAGGCCCAAATCAACTTATAAATCATTAAGTTCATAGTGTTACAAACCTATCGTTTTACAAGAAACTTCATCAAGCTTTTGGTCTTCAAGGGCTCTGGGTCGATAGAATGCCATACCAACTTTACAATAATGAAGCAAAGACTCTGGAAAAGGACTCAATAAAGGAAGGGAGCCTTTAATTCGAATCTGAAAAGAGAAAAATGATAAAAAAATTAATTTTACAGGAATTTAGAAATCACAAGTACATTAGATTTCACAAGAACCATTGTGGGCCTAGGCAAATATGAGGGGAACAGGAATAACAAGGTAACTGAACCAGAAATTTATAAAACAAAGCAACGTTTGTTTAGTTCACCAGTGAGGGTATCTCTCCCAACTGGGCAAAGTCACACCATTCAGGGAGGGAGCAGTGCTTTTTATATGGCTGGAGAGGAGTGGGGATGGGGTAAAAGTTGATTGGTTAAGGTCCATATCACTGGAGCTCAAGGTTAATCTGTTTCAGGATTAGGGGTTTCTTCATAACAGGATACAGGGGGCTAGGCTGTTTCTCAGAACAGGCTGCATAATAGGATATCATGGCATGTCCTCCTTTGGGTTACTTGCATTGTAACAGACACATGAGAGATTAGAGACACAAAAGGATGAACAAAATGGAGTAATTCTCAAAATGGAGTAGCTCTAGATCCATATAAACACTTTATTTACTCAAATAGAAAAGAAAATGAGACTATGACAAAATTTTGTCATAGCCATACAGTTAAAATCTTTCTAGAATCAATTATACTTTAAAAAACCTACCTAATCATTTAAATCATTCTGAAGCTTGCATATATCTTTAGAGAGGAAAAAAGAATCTAAGTAAATTATTTAACTTCTCTTATTTTTTCACCATTTCTAAAACAAGGAAAACATAATTTATTCTCGGCTTTCTCTAGAGTAAAACAGAGAAGGCTGAAACTTGTAAAGCCTTCTGATCTCTAAGCCTGGTTTCTCAATGAAATCAACATTATTTCCTATTTACTGTTTATAAGCATGATTTATCAGAGGGCGGCCTAGTGTGTGGTTCAAGTCCTGTTTCTGACACTCCCAGCTGGGTGCCCCTGGGCAAGGCCTTTGACATCTCAGGGCACTGGCCAATATGCAAAAACTATGAGGTGCACAGACAAACTGTATTTGTAGAACACACCTCCAGATGACAGATGAAAACATAGATCTAAGCCCTAATAGCCAGGTCTGGTTATTTTTTAATAGTCCTAGACAGATCAGGTGATTGTCCTGTACATGTTAGCCCATGATCTAAAGAATTTCACATAAGCTTATGGTTGGTCATATAAAATTTTTAAGAAAAATTAACAAAATCCATCCCAGTCCTGCTCTGCAAAATGTGCAAAAAGGTCTAACGTTTTTAATAACTTATTTTAACCTGTCTGATACTTCTTCATACATATGTGAATGTGGGGCAGGAAAAGCTGACTGACCATCGGTCATCTCACCCACTTGGGCTCCTCTTTCTTTTTTATTTTCATTTGGCCATATTTTTATTTACTACATATATAAAAACATATGTTACATGCTACAAAAATTTTTTTTAAAAAAAGATTTTTAACTGTCAAGAAAGTGTATAGTATTATAATACAATGGCACGTGTTTATATTTTGTTCCAAATTGGTTTGCTTATCACCCTTTCCAAACCATTAACAGTGAAATGTTACTAAAGGACAATTAAAAATTATCTATTTGCATTAACAATTGGGCTCCTCTTTCACCAATGACATTCCTATTTCTAGCACAGCCTCACATTAAATCAGACATTTACTAGGGGCCTGTAAATAGATAGTCAGAGCTTTGTGCTAAGGGGACACTAATAAAATGACAAAGTTTCCCCATCCTCAGGGAGCTTCAAATCTAGCCTCCATATGGTGAGCAAGCGAGCAAGCATCAGAAGTGACTATTTCACAAGGCAAGAAATACAACAGAAAAGACTGACTCCACAAGTGAGACACTGAGCCAGACCCCCACTCCACTTCATTGTAAAAATAACTGAGACAGACATAAAAGAGGGAACAGGATGATGAGAAAGTTGTATCAGTCAAGATGGTAAAGACAAACAGCAGGGCCAAGGGTGAAGGTGACATTACCTTTTGCATCACTTTTCTCGCCCATCTCAATTTTAAGATGTACCACTGAGCTGCAGGAAAGGAGCAACAAGCTGCCCGGAAGAGCAGAAGGATTCGCTGAAGGATGCCAGACACCTTCTGGCGATAATCCTTCTCAGCTTTTAACAGGAGATCATCACCATGGTCCTGAGAAAAGCAAAGTAAAAAGAGGAAATATATCATGTTTGTAAGTGAAGGGAAAGGAACAATCATTAATTAAGATCTTTATTATGTGCGAGGCACTGTGCTAAGGACTTTAAAAAACATTATTTCATTTGATTAGGGAATCAATCAAATAAGGAATTTTAAAAGTTAAAGCAAAAAAGAAAGAAATGATGATATTTAATGGCCCTCAAACTGAAAAGTTACTGAAGAATTACAAGGGGTAAGACAGTGCAATCAACATCAATCAATCCTCATGCTTCAGGGAGACACTGTCGTGGTTCTTAGGGACTCCAGCTGCTGCTATTTCATGAGGACCCCACATTTGCTCTTTCCAGAGCAGTACAGGGACACATCTTTCTGATTCCATTTTCCCCCATACTTAACAAAATGGTATAGTATCTCTATATTGGGGCAGAGAACGCCAAGGAAATTAGATGAGAAGCAGCATAGCATAATGGATAGTGTGAACCTCTTCAAGTCAGGAAGACCTAGATTCAAATTCTGTTTCTGACACTGGCTGGATGACCTAGGACAAGTCTCTGATAGTCCCAGTTCCTCATCGGTAAAATGAGGGTGATGATAAGAGCACCTGCCTCAAAAGAGGATTGTGAAGATCAAATAATATAATGCCTGTAAAGCATTTTGTAAACATGCTATATAAATACAGGCTATTACTATGATGATGATGATGATGATGACGATGATGGTGATGATGATGATGAGAGGTACAGCAGAGATCATGGCTTCACTCAGAGAAATTGGAAAGTGAAAAATATGATAAAGTCAGTATTTCTAAACAGGCAAAGCACAAAATTTCCAAAAACGTTTTAGTGCAGTTTCTAACTACAAAAATCAATATAATTATAAAGACAGAGAAGACAACTATTGAGGATCTAAAATTTACTTTGCATCAACTCTTCCATTTATTATCATAAGCAAACTTCTATACCTATTCACTTTCTACACTTTATATTATAATACATTTTATAAAATGATATTCTTTTTTTTCTTTTTTTTTTTCTTTTTTGAGGCAATTGGGGTTAAGTGACACGCCCAGGGTCACACAGCTAGTAAGTGTCAAGTGTTTGGTCTGAGGCTGGATTTGAACTCAGGTCCTCCTAACTTCAGGGCTGGTGCTCTAACCACTGCGCCACCTAGCTGCCCCAATGATATTCATTTTTAAGAAAAGTCTTAAAAACAAATAGCAAGGGCTTGTATTAAAAGAGAAGGTAGAAAAATAAAACCATCCAGAATTTGTTTTTCCATTTAAGATTCAAAAATTTAACAAATGTGTACAAAATACTGTCTAGAATATTGAAGAATAAAGATAAGATATAATAGGTACTATCTCAAAAATAAAATAAAATTTCCATTTTGATATGAACTTTACTGTAAAAAAAGGTGAGGTAGTTTCCGTGCTTAAAATAGATATGGATAATACTAAGATTTTCAGTAAGGATGGAAAAAGACAAAATCAAGATCCATGATTAGAATAACAATGAGATGCAGCTTGGTTAAATGGAAAGAACACTGTACCCCAAAGAGATTAAAAAAAGAGGAAAAGGATCCAATGTACAAAAATATTCATAAGTTATTTTTGTGGTAGCAAAGAACTGGAAAATTAGGGAGTGCCCATCTATTATAGAATGGATAAAGAAATTATGGCAAATTAATGTAAGATTGTTGTGCTGTAAAAAAGGTATGAAATAGTTTCAAAGAAACTAGGAAAGACTTGCATGAATTGATAAACAATGAAGTGCGCAAAATCAGGAAAACAACTTTGAAAGATTTGAGAATTCTGATCAATATAATGACCAACTATGAAACTAGAAGCCTGACAAAGCAGCATGTTGCTCACCTTTTGACAGAGAGGTGATGTACCCACATGCAGAATAAGACACACATTATCAGGCACAGCAGAGGTGGAAGTTTATTATACTTGATTATTTATA
>NW_020954550.1:37580752-37617146 GCF_900497805.2 Vombatus ursinus | reverse complement strand
TGTGTGTGTGTGTGTGTGTGTGTGTGTGTGTGTGTGTTTTAAAGGGCTTTTTTTTCCCACAAAGGGTTGAGAGGGCAAGTAGGGATAGGAATAGAGTAGCAATAAAAAAAGGATAAAAAGAGAGTCACTGAGACCAACCATAATTCCAGAGAAACTATGATGAATGTACTGCCTACCGGCTGAAACAGAGATAACAAACTCAACCTGCAGATGGAGACACACTCTTCTGACACGACTAATGGGGGAATTTGTTTGGCTTGACTATGTATATGGAAGGGGGAAAGAAGGAAGGAAATAAAATAAAATGTTGTCCAGTAAAATTATATTAAATTTTTAAAAGGTCAGTAATGCATATTTTTTTAAAATGCAGAGAGAACAGAAGGAAGGCCAGAAAGAAACAGACAAGCGGACAGCTTGGAAAGCTGTTCATTCAACTGACTATATATTTTAAAAGAAAATTAAACCATACATTAAATTCTCAGAGAAGAGGGAATAAAAGAGGGACAAAATGATGAAAAAGTTCTATTAGGTATTATTTTAAACAATCAATCTAATACAAGAAAAAATAGCCTTTCAAAATAGATAGAGCAATAACAAATAACAGATTTGAAGTATTTATTGTATACCTCTGTATCCAATATTGGAAGTATATCTGGGAATTTCTGAAATCTAATTCTAATTTGTTTTGTGACAATAAACACAGAGAGCTATACTGTTCAATTACTTAATAGGAATGTTACATGAAATTACTTATTCTCATTTGTAAATGGTTTAAAAGATTTTATATATTTCAGAAGATAGTTTTTATTATGGTTTTCTTTTTAAAAACCTTGTAGGAAACAAACCTTGCACCTCTTATAGCTATAACTAGGGGCAAATTCTAAACAACTAAAGACAGAGGCAATTACAAAAGACAAAATAACTTCAATTATATGGAATTGAAAAGATTTTGCATGAATAAAATTAATATAACTAGGATAATAAGAAAAAAATTTTGTATCAAATATCTCTAATAAGGATCAAATATCAAAGACACATATGTAACTAATAGAAATGTATAAAACCAAAAGTCATTCCCCAATAAATAAGTGGTCAAAGGATATGAATAATTCTCAAAAAGACTGTAAAACTATGAATAATCATATATTAATGGATAAATAAAATTAATACTCCAAATCACTAATAACAAAAGAAATGCAAATCAAATAAGCCTTAGAGTTTCATCTCAAATTCAGTAAATGTGCCAAGATAACACAAGTGACGACTACTCAATGCTACAAGGGTTGTGAAAAGACAGGCGTACTAATGCACTATTGGCAGAGCAGTGAAATGGTACAACCAATCTGCAAAGTAACTTAGAATTATGAAAATAAAGTGGCTAAATTGTCTATACCCTTTGATTCTGATATTCCACTATAGGATATACCCCAAGGAAGTTAATGGCAATAAGAAAGGCCTCATCAATAACAAAACATTTATAGCAGCACTTTTTTTTTTTTTTAGGAGAGAAGAATCTGAAACAAAGTAGTTGCCCATCAACTGGGGAATAGCTGTGGTATATGAACCTAACAAAGTATTATTGTGCTGAAAGAAACAATGAATATGATGAACAGAAAAGTAAAGGAAAACTTTTGTGAATTGGTGCAAAGTGAAATAAGCAGAAACAGGAAAATAATATACACCATGACTACAATAATGTAAACAGAAAGGACAACAACAAAATAATGGAAACTGAATACTGCAAAATTACAATGACCAAGCTTGGCCCCTCAGAGATAGAAGAAGGCACTTCCCCCTAAATCTTTGCAGAGGTAAGGTATGGGCGTGGAACACTGCATGCAATGTAAGATTCTTTCAAAATGCTCATTATTTTTTTCTGAACAGTTTTTTCCCCCTCTTTTTTACTTTTTGTCATATGAGATGGCTCTCTAGGAGTAAGGAAGAGGGGATGTATTGGAAAGTAAAGGAGACATAAAAATGAAAAATAATAAGTTATTTTAAAACACAATAAAATAAAAATGGACAGGATAATTGCTTTTCAAAGTACTTTAAACTTTAACCCACCATACTTACCTCACTAAGAACAGCTGGCTGAGGACAATACAATGGAGGAGAGGGAAGATACAAGCCCATAGGTACTAAGCCCCATAACCTCCTACTGAAGTCTTTGGCTGAGTCTATCAAAAGCTGAAATGTCTCTGAAAGAATATCAGCATCAGCCATAACTGCTGCTTTTAATACTTCCTGTATGGAATTAAAAAGTAGGTCTACATCTTCTTCTTCAATGGGATCTATAAAATTGGAAAACAAATATTAAATATATCATTTTATAACCATTAATTTGTGGAAACTGATAAATTTCAAAGCTAAACATCTAACTTTTTACAAGTTAACTCTCAAGCATAAATATACTTACATACAAGTAATTAAAATTACTTATTAAGTGTCTGCTATATGCCAGATACTTTGCTAAGCAATAGGGATACAAAGACAAAGAGAAGCAAAAAATGTAGTCCCTGCCCTCAAGAAGCTCACATTTAAATAGGGGAGACAATGTTAATGCAAAATATATACAGTATAAGTGGAAGGTAATCCCAGAGAAAGACACTAGCAGCAAGGGAGATCAGGATTTGAGATGAATCTGAAAGGACCAAGAAACCAACAGCTGCAGGTGAGCATCCCAGGCCAGTACCAACATAGTCAGATGTTAAGAGGGATGCGTGAGAAACATTAAGGAAGATAGTATTGCTGGTAAATAGTAGAGGGAAGTAGAGTCCAAGGAGACTGGGAAGGTAGGAGGAGCCAAGTGGCAAAAAGCTTTAAATGGCAGAGGACTTTATGTTTGGTCCGGAGGATCAGTGGAAGTCCCTGGAATTCAAGGAAGGGCTGACATGTTTATACTTCTGCTTGAGAAAAATCACTTTGGCAACTGAGTGGAGGATGGACAGAATGCAGAGAGGCCAGACTAAAAGGCTACTGTGCATACAGAGGCATGTGACAATGAGGGCCTGCACCAGGGTGGCCAGCTATGTGAATTGAGAGCAAAGTTATATAAAAGATGGAGAGAAGGCTGATAATAGCCGGGATATATGGAGTTGATGTGAACGCAGAATCATGGAAGACAATGAGGTTGGGGGCCTGAGTGACTGGGAAGATGGTGGTACCCTTGACAATAAAATAGAAGGTGAGAAGAGGGGAGGTATGAAGAAAAGACAATGAATTCTGTTTGGGGCATGTTCAGTTTGAGATGCTAATCAGAGATGTCCAAAAGGCAGTGGGTGACAGAGACTTTTTGTTGTTGTTGTTTAGTCATTTTGGTCATGTCCAACTCTTCATGACTCCGTTCTTGGGGTTTTCTTGGTGAAAATACTAGAGCAGTTTGCCATTTCCTTCTCCAGGTCATTTTACAGATGAGGAAACTGAAGTAAATAGGGTTAAGTGACTTGCCCAAGGTCACATAGCTAGTGTCTGAGACCAGATTTGAACTTGAATCTTCCTAACTTCATGCACAGCACTCTGTCCACTGTCACCTAGCTGCTCCAAGGAGACTAGGGCTACGCGCGCGTGTGTGTGTGTGTGTGTGTATAAAAATAAATCTAGGAATCACGTTAATAGATCACTAAACCCATAGAGCTGATGAGATCACCAATGAACCCATAGGAGCCTTTTGGTCTTTCTTAGCAAGGGGGAGGGGGCAAAGAGAGAGGAGTGGGAGAGGCAAAGTACTTGGTTAAGAAGGTGGGGGAAGGTATGGTTTGAGGAGGGATGAAAAGGTCTGAAAAAGCTGCTGTGGTGAGATAGGGAATTGATTAAGGAGGAGCAAAAGAATCATTATGCCATAGTGAGGTCCCAGTTAAGATTATATAAAATCAATTTGTCATGAACACTGAATAGTTTCATATTTTTCTCCATTATTTAGAAACAAGTGACTAAGAGTGAAGGCAGTAGTTGTAGGAGTAACATAAGGATGAGGCTTGGCAGGGTAAGATTCCAATAAGAGACCAGGAGACTAGAGAAAAGAGTGCAGAGTAGAACTGGTTCACTAAGATGTCAGGGTGGGCATTAGAGTATAGCCAGTGCAGGAGTTATGGCCTGGAAAAGAACTGAAGGATAGAGGCACCAGAGGCTACAGGAAAGACAAAGAACAAGTTTAGGGGTTGTGAGGCAGAGATAGAATTATAACAGATCATAATCAGATAGAGGAATTCCTGAGTTCATGAACATAAACGTGGCATACCTGCATATAATAGCAAGAGTAAAGTTATGACCATTTCTACAGCTGAAGTGGGGTGGAGAGATAGGTCATGGGAAAAGAACAAGTCAAGGAATTAGGAAGTAAAGGTGTTTGAGAGAGTATCAAGATGTATGTTGAGGTCCTCTGGTATGAGCACAGGAGTTGGGGAGAAGAGAAAGACTGTGAACCAGGCAATGAATTCTTTGACAAAAGAGGGAAAGTGCCTGGAGGGTGGTAGATAATGCCTACCAAAACCCTGACTGAATGACAAATAGGGATTGAATAACCCTTAAAGGAGCAAGGTTACTGAGGCGAAGGGAGGGGGTAAAGTGGTAAAGCAAGACTCTGGAAGTGGCACTGGGGAGCAAGGTGTGTATTCCTTGCATCTCCAGTACATTAAATCCTTCTCTATGAAGGATTATTGGAAAAATATAAACAAGAAACACACAATAGTAAAAGTATAAAGGGATTGTAATGTATATACATAAAAATAGGACCCACAAAAATATCATAGATCCATCAAGGTCTCAAAGCATGTTTTGATTCTTAACGAGTTTGGGAGAGCTCAGGTGTTTAAATTACAAGTATTGTCTACTGTTTTCAGACAATAAAATTAAGGTGTGGTTCAATCTGTGGACACATAAGACTTTTAGAAATAACATGAAAGAATTTACATAAATTAACCTGATATATATATAACACCAAATGATAGGTACCATACCTGTAAACTGTTTGTATTTAGGACCCAACTCATTAGTCACTTCCAAAGACGCTGGCTGACCTAAAAAACACTGTAGTTTTTCCTGAAAAATTCGTGTTGGAGTCATGTTTAATGGTAGAGTTAAGTCCTTTTTCTTACACCTCAAATCATTTGGGAAAGGAAAACAAAGGGAAAAGTCAATCCTACTCTGGAAAAAGTGGAAATTCCAAGATTTATTACACATCTTTAATTTATAAAAAGATAGTTATGGATAATAAAACAACAGATATTACAAATATAGCACATTATTATTTAACAAGTTTCTTGCCTAAAACTATATTTTAAGAAACAGATAGTACAAATATTATTATTCCTGATTTATGATTGAGGAAAATGAGGAACAAGAAAGTTAATAAATGTGTTTATGGTTTCATGGCTAACAGCATAGGAACTGGGGCTGAGCCCAGTTTTTAGAATTCACTGTCTGGTGCTCTTTCCACAAAAATATATTGACCTTCTCATGTTCAGAGATCACATAAATATCTACAGTCAAAATACATTATTCAGAATTTTTAAAACAATAGAACACAAACCACTTTAATTGGCTACTTTATAGCCTCAATTAAAGAAAAGAATGAGAACATAATGGATTTCTTTCAACTTCTATATGAAATGTAGAGGCATGTTTTTAATCTTTAAAAATATTAAGTGCCCCTTTGAAGGTGAGTATTAATTTGAAATAAATACATTTGGAAGTGACAAAGTTCCTATATGAAATACAAATAATTCTAATAACAAAAATTAAACTCTCAAAATTATGACACTAGTGTGATAACTGTGAACTTAAACATACTTGAAAAATACACACCTTGATAAATTGCTGTCATTTTTATAGCATAATTTGAAGGCTAAACCAACTGAAACAGCCATCTTCCAGTCACCAAGTCTGTGAGCAAGCCACACAGCCTCTGGGACCAGACCAGAGATAAACAGCAATTCGAGAGCATATTCAACTGTCCATAGAGAAGAGAGATTTTGATCTCTAATAACACTTGCCACCTTAGAGTGTTGTAGAGGAATGATTCGAACAGACTGTTCTGTGAACAAATAAAGAAAAGGAGGAAATATAAAATTTTAAGCATATTTATAAAACAACTTGGAATTTTTTAGGATAACAGCATGCTTCCTTAAATATCTATGTTGACCTCTCCAACTAGCTGATTCATTCAGTCTTCTGCAATAAAGTCCCAAACTGTTTAGGGTTTGGGGTTATTTGGCCAGGGGTTGGGGGGAGAGTAGCGTTTGAGGTTTTGGTGTTTTGGGGTTTTTTTTTTTTTTTAGAATTAAACCACTTTATTTAATTTTCTTGGAAATCTTAGGCTGGCTTCTTTAAAACAAAGCCACAGAAATCCAAAGGCCCCAAACAGACTTGCAAAATGATATTTAATAAATTCTAAAAGTTCCTTTTCACTACCTATGTGAATGGTACAGATAAAAATCAAAACACCTGGATTTAACTCACTGATGAAGACTCATTTACACAACAGTTTAAATCAATCAACAAATATAAAACTGTCTCCATGCAGCCTTGTGGATTTGAAGTTAGTGCCCTAAAAACTTATTTAGTATATTCTTCTTGGAGCTTTTATCCTAAATGGGCTTGACATCCTAGGGGTTGAGAATCAAATCTGAGTTCTGATCAAAGAATTGGTATCATTTATTTTTGTCTACAGTATTCTCAGTCTCTTCTCTTCTTTCTTTCCCACACTCAATTCTGATCCTTACCTATTTTTCAAGACTGATAGAACACTGAGAGGGGAGACTAAGGGCAGAGAAAACAAATGTAAATAACCAAAACTAGATTCTTTTGTTAGTCCCCACTCAGACCTCCAATCAACACAATATGTCAGGCTTCCTGATGACAAATCCAATGTCAGAGGCTCTACAGACAGCCTGACACAGGAGCCCAAGGCCAAACACCATAGGCTTCCCTCAGGATATAGCATCCCAATAAGACCCCCAAAAAGTCAGATGGTGAGGCTCTTTTTGTCTTTGGCCACTGATACCCATGGTTCTCGAGTAGATGAAGATGATTTTCCACCCCAGTAAGAAAAGAGGTTGTATTAACTGGAAAGGTTCCTTCGATGTCTAGAGTTCTGATTGCCGAAGGGGTGGAGCCAAACAGGGTTATCCCTGGGTAGGATCATAGCACTCAGAAACCTAGCAGCCTACACTGGCACAACAGTTCACATGCCAGCATTATACCCTGTCCTGTTCTGGCTATGGCTTAAACTTATTATCTAATCATTCTACTTCTACCTGTAGACTTTACTTATTGCTTAGCTCCCTTTTACTTTTCTCAAATCTAGCCACCTATAGTCTGCCTAACAGTGTTCACTATCTTGTAACTTACCTAACTCTCTAAATTCACCTAAGTTCATCACCCACAGCTTCTGGTTATCTAAGCCAGGACAGAATTTCTTTCTAGCTTCAACAAAAGAAAAGGAATTAAAAAGCACAGACAGGGTTGGGGAACCTGCGACCTCAAGGCTGCATGTGGCCTTCTATGTCCTTGGGTGCAGTCTTTTGACTGAGTCCAAGTTTTACAGAACAAATCCTTCTATGAAGGGGATTTGTTCTGTGAAGTTTGGATTCAGTAAAAGGGCTGCACTTGAGGATTTAGAGGGCTACATGTGGCCTTGAGGTGGCAGGTTCCCCACCCCTGAATAGGACCTGTGCCTGAAGGAAGAAGTCACCAATAAAGAAGAAAAAGGATACAAAAAGGGGACTCTGGAACTATGAAAGACAAACATAAAAAATTTAATTATGATTTGTTTTATGTTCAAATGTATAAGGACAGCTGATCTGTATTCAAAGACAGCAAGTTCCCTATACCAATGAAATCAGAGATTTGGTCTTATAAAACTTATCAAATACAACTTGGCACTTTTTTTCTAAAGCTCTTAGCAACAATTTGTTCTCAAATTGTCAACTGTTCAAATGTACCACCACTGGACAAGCCAGTTAATTTCTCTGGGCCTCAGTTCCCTTATCTAGATAATGCTTCTTAAATTGTGGGTCTCAACCCACAGTTTAAGAAGTACTGAAAGGGTCATGAGTGGAAAAAGTTTAAGAAGCCCTGATCTAGAACACGAAGCAGTTGGATTAGATGAATTCTCAGGTCCCTTGAAATTCTAAGATCCTATGTCCTAAATCTCTTTCATGATAAGAACAAAAGTAAACTTCAACACAGTACCTTGCTAAATGACCACAAATTTTTAAAATGTGGAATCTAATAAATGCATGAAACTTTGCTGTAATACTTCTGCATGTATATCTGTATATATGTACAGCAGTTCTATTCTAAATAGTCACAGAAACCACAGAATCCCAAAAGTGGAAATGAAGTCAAATATCATTTCTGTATGAAGGCTCTCATGAAGACCCACCAGTTGAGGGAGTGAGAGGAAGGAAAAGGCTGTTATATTCATTCATAAACAATTATTTCAAAAGGCATCAACAAAATTTTACTTTAAAAAAAAAGAATATCTGTACAACATCTGTGACAAATAAAGCTTTTCCAGGTTCTGCCAAAAAACATCCAGTAACAGGAATCCTTATGAATATCAATTACCAAAAAGAGATGACAAACTATCTCCAGTAAATGAAAGTAAGAACCTGATCTTACTGGCATTCTCATGTTACAAAAGTCAACTCAATTCAAGCTACAGAACAATCTTTAAGTGCTGTCAATCAATCAGAAGCATAATTTAAAGTGTTATATTCAAGAACAATAAAGCATTGTTTAAGCTGAGGCACAGTTAAATATTGTTCTTTCAATAAAAATACCTGATTCTATGTGAAGTGGAGGAAGAACACCCACACTGTGAGGTGGGAGCACATAAAGCTGCTGGTTGGCGAAATAGGCAGCCATGAATCGAGCCATGCACTGAACAACCACAACTGCAGCCTCACGATGAACATTTCCAATTGTTCCAAAATCACAATAAAAACTCTCTGAAATAAAAGGCAACAAAAACATCGGTAAAATGAGGAGACTCTGAACGAACCAGCAGAAAAGTGTCAAACATCAATCTGTCAATAATTCTTCACATACAGAACTATACACTACACTAAAGTCTATGAGGAAAAAACCAAAAAGACATAATTGACGATTATGTCTTGGTGTCTCACCTTAAGGATAACCGAAACGTTAAACTATTAACTCAAGTATTAAAATCAGAACAATTTTAAAATACAAGGAGTCTTACAACATAATTCTAGTGATACAAGAATTATAATGTTGGCTATTTTTTTAAAGTACAAAAAAAAACACTTAAAAAACTCCAGAATACTACTGGCAGGCATTAAAAAATCTGAGAATTAATACTAATCCTAAATAACTATACTAAAATTCAGGTTTTAAAAACATATAAGATGTATATCACACAGCTAAAATATAAAATTCAATCTCATTTCCCAAGAAGTAAATTTAATATGTAGGTCATTGTATGCAATAGCATGTACTGTAAAATAAGTGGAAGTTATAATCTTCCTAACATTACTAACTGCTCAATTTTGTCATATCAAGTTGGAGGAGATGGGAAGGAACCATTAGCTTCTTCAGATTTGAAGAGGAAAGAACTAAAGTGCCCAAAGAGTATATCTCGTGTAAAATATATTGCAGTTTCATTTCACTTATCCTATGGTTAATATTCATTTGACTCTAAAGTCCTCTCAAGCTATCATTCTTTAAACTCTATTCTCTTTCACAGCTATTTCTCCTTGAAAAAGTTGTCTAGTTATCTTTGCTTACTTGTTCTCTCCTCTAACTCACTTCTCAACCTTTTGTCATCAAGCTTCTGACCTCATCCCTCATATGAAACTGCCCTCTCAAAGTAAACAACTCTCTTAATTGCCAAATCCAGAGGCTTTTTCTTAATTTTCATTCTTCTGATGTTTCTGTAGCATTTGACCCCACTGCTCTCTCTGGTTTTTCTTTGATTTCTATTTCTTGGTGTTCTTACCTATCTCCTTTACAGGATCATCATCTCTTTCCTGTCCCCTAACTGTGGCTTTGGTCACTGTCCTGGGATTTGTCTTAAGCCCCATTCTCTCCTTTCTTTAAATTCTCTTTCAGTAACCTCATCAGCTCCCACTGGTACAATTATCTCTAGGCACATGACTCCCAGATCTATAGATCCTGCCCTGGCCTCTCTCCTGAGCTTCAGTCCAGCATCACCAACTTTTTTGGGCATTTGGAACTGGATGTCCTGCAGGCATTCTGTAAGCATACTAAGGTCCCCTTTCCCCTCTAAGATAAATACTAAGAAATAATGTTATTTTAGCATTCCTGATTTAGACCCAAACCTTATCTATTAATTAAAAAATTACAAGGAAACAAATTCCTATCCTCGAGTCCTTTATTTTCTTTCTTTCTTTTTTTTTTAGGCAATGGGGTTAAGTGACTTGCCCAGAGTCACACAGCTAGTAAGTGTTATGTGTCTGAGGCCAGATTTGAACTCAGGTCTTCCTGAATCCAGGACTGGTGCTCTATCCACTGCATCACCTAGCTGCCTCTTCATGTCCTTGATTTTCTACTTGTCAAGGCCTTATCAATCCAATCCTTAAGGACAGTTTGTACCAAATAAATGGATCCTGAGTTCTTCTTCCACAGCATCTCAAACTCAAGTCCAAAACCAAAAAAAGACACCAATGATAAAGAGCATAAGTCAAGTCACTTCACTGATTAGTGGGTCTTTATTAATTCTAGGATCAAATATAAACTTTTCTATTTGACATTTAAAGCCCTTCACAACCTGGTCATAATGTACCTTTCTAGCCTTATTATATAGAGTGGCCCAAACATCTTAGTGCAGTTTTATGCTATTAAAGCTTTAAACTGAACCAAGACCTTTGGGCTGTCCTGTATAATACTCCCTTTCTTCCTCAATATGATCCAGTAAAACTGGCCTTTTTATTGTCTCTCATCCACAACACTCCGTATCTTCAGTCTACTTTTTTTTTGCACTGGCTGTTCCTCATGCCTAGAATGCACTCCTCCTCATCACTGATCTTTAGAACACACAATTTCCTTCAAAGCTCAGGCTGAAGTGCCACCTTATACATGAAGCTTTTCCTTATTTACCTCCCCCTGCAAAAAAAAAAATCAGCTTATATTTATTATTATGTATTTTGTTTATATTTATATAAATTTTGGATATGTATAAGTTGCTTCCTCAGAATGTAAGCTCTTTGAGGGCAGAGACTACTTCAATTATGTCTTTGTATCCTTCCTTCTACCCCTCTGCCTAGCACAGTACCTAGCATATAGGCTACTATGTATAAATAATAATGGAATTAATAAATGAATAAATGCTTGCTAATTAGTCATACTTTTAGTAACTTCAACCATTCAGAAGAGAACCCAGTACTGAACAATAACAAAAATATCCTAAGACACAAAGATTATACATTAAACCAATACAGAAATTCATGACAGTCTACATCAATGTCCTTTCCTTTAACTATTTACAACATTTCATTACCAAGAGCTTCTAAATCAAGCTGAAATAAATGCTTGCCATATGTTCCCATCTTGATCCAGTTTTCTAATTCTTCAAGTAAGCATATCACATTAACAAAGTTACTATGCATTTATAACTTTCTACCTGCTTAGTGGTTTGGTATTTAAATCTAACCTAAAGAACAAAGCACTAAGTTACTTTGTGGCTTATATTAAGAAAACAAAAAAGGTGAGAACCTCAACGAGCCACTTTAATAAATGAAGAGCTACAGAAAAAAAAAGGAATGTGTTAAAGCAGATATTTAGAATGCTAATATGTATTCCTTTTGGAAAGAATTTAACCAATATTATAGAACCATGAAGATTTTCACCTTGGAGGAAGGGCATCTAATTTTCAATACCAAGTTTAGTCTAAAATTATATGCTTTGGACTCCAGTAAAATGAGATATATTCACATAAAAACATACCTGGAAAATATTCCTCTTCTTTGATAGATATTTGAGATTGTCTCAGAATTTCTCTTACCAACTGATCACACATTCCTTGAGCGTCATTTAAATTATAACAATAGAGGTGACAATACAATTGAGCAAGATAATAGCGTGTCTGAAGAAAGCATGTCCTCTTTCCTCCTTGACCAAATGATAAAATGTTAAGCTTTCATTAAAAACAAAAAAAAAATTAATAATACTTAGCTCTTCTTTAAGTTCTGAATAAGCTACAATCTATACCTCCAAGATTATTTCTTATTACTCCCCTTCAGTTTACATTTCAGCAAAATTGGCCTCCTTGCTGCTCCCCATTCCCTGTTCTTTACCTCTTGCCTTTCCTTTTGCCATTCCCCGGTACCTGAAATGTCCTTCCTCCTCATCTCCTCTGCTCAGAATACCTAGCTTCCTTCAAAGCTCAGTTCATGTGCCATTTCTGATGGTGAGCCATTCCTAATGCCATTAGTGGTTGGTGCTCACTCCCTCCTCCTGAAATTATTGTGTATATACTTACTGGTTTACATATTACACATAAGCTCCTTGGGATCATAGAAAGTTTTTCATTTTGTCTCTGTGTCAACTAGCATAGTGCTTTGCACAAGGTAGTCCTTTAATATCTGATGGACTGAATTGGCTGGATTGCAATTATCCACATTTCAACAGATTCTGCTCTATTTCACATGTCAGGATGACTAATGCCCACCTATCTAAAGGTCTGATGAAGAGATCTGCACATTAGCATTAACTGTAGACCAATGATGATTAGGGTTTCAAACATATACAGGGTAGAACAACCTCCCGAGGAACTATCCACCATGAAGCATTCTCAGGTAAAACGTGGTCAGAAACAACAAACTCCTAAAGGGCAGGGATTGTCTTATGCCCATTTTTGTATCCCCAATGCTTATCGCAGTGCCTGGCGCATAGTAGGTTCTTAACAAATCTTTATTGATTGAATGACTGCTATTTAAAAGTTGAGAAAGCTCTTCTAAAACAGAATGCTTTTCGAAAAGACTCCTGATGGAAAAGGCTGTCCACATCCAGAGAAATAACTATGGAGTCTGAATGCAAAACAAAGCATACTATTTTCACTTTGGGGGAGGAGGGTTCACGGTTTTTCCCCTTTCTTCTGTTTATACTTTCACAACACAACTAATGTGGAAATATATTTGATATGACTGCACATGTGTAACCTATATCAGATTGCTTGCCATGCTGGGGAGAGGAGAAAGGGAGAGAGAAAAAAATTGGAACTCAAAATCTTATTAAAAATGAATGTTGAGGGGCAAGTAGGTGGCACAGTGGATAGAGCACTGGCCCTGAAGTCAGGAAGACCTGAGTTCAAATTCCGCCTCAGACCAAACACCTGATACTTACTAGCTGTGTGACCCTGGGCAAGTCACTTAACCCCAACTGCCAAAAAAAAAAAAATGTTGGAAATCATCTTTACATGTAATTGGAAAAAAATATAATACAATTTACAAAAAAAATTAAAATAAAATAAAAAAATAAATAAAAGAGTACTTGCAGCCAGGAACAGACTACCCTATTGCCTCAGTCTGACAGTATGTATCACTAATACTTAGAAATCATAAAGTCCCCAAAAACCAATCCCCTAGAATTTCTACTCAACTACTTTTCATAGAAATCTGCCTAGCAAAAGTAGTTTGATTTTGCTTTTAGCATAGATGAACTTCTCTGAGCCAGGTTAATGGACAGAAGTTTCATATCTTCCCAAAGAAGACAAAAAGGCTCAATGTGTTTACAGTACTTAGTTCTCATTTCTACATTCTTCCCCAGTTACAAAAAAGATTACTTTATTTACAATTCCAATTTCTCTCCTTCTGAACATGTAATTGCAGTCATTGACAGATTCTGTCACTAACTAAAAAGATACAAGAACTTTGCTTATAGATGTAAGATACACTGAGATTAAATTTTAAAGTACACCTTTTTGACAACTAGTATGAATCAATTTTCTATTATATCTAGGCATTAAAAATGCTTTCAGCACTGTGAAATCTGGAATTATTTTTAATGATTTAACAGGCTCAGTAAATCAAATGACATATTTAGTAACCTCTAAGGTAGCAAACATTATTTTTTCTTTTTTAAATTAAATTTTATTTTAAGATCAGCATTTTCTCCCTCCCACTTTCTTCCTCACACTCACCTCCCACAAACTGAAAAAATAAGAACAAAACCTCTGTTACAAAAACGTATACTCAAGTATAACAAATTCCTGCACAGTTATGTCTCCAAAAAATATTTCTCAATTAATACCCTAAGTCTTCTCTATCAGGAGATGGATACAATCCTAAGTTCTCTGAAACTGTAGTGGGTCATTGGGCAAGTATTTTGGGGGGACAGTACCATTACCTATTGCTTTGGTTTCTTGTAGTGCTTTCTTCCACAGTTGAACAGATTCTTCATATGATCCCAAAAGAAAGTATTCCTCACCTCAAAAAAAAAAAATGAACACCAATTATCATTAACATTGTTAAAAACTCTTCTGCTGGTAGGGAAACAGTTTCACAAAAATAGCACTAGTGATACTATAAATTTCTTTCCATTAAGACTTTCAGACAGTCAACATTTACAAGTACCATATAACCATTTATAGCCTTTGACCCAGTAAGCCTACACTGGGGAAGATATGCCAAAAAAATAAAATAAAATAAAATAACCACCAAAGAGAAAAAAATAATTTGTCCAAAGACGTTCATGGCAATACCATTTATAAGAGCAAAACAAAAATTGGCAATAACCCAAAACCCCATGGGGAAAAGCTTAGCTAATTTTGAAAAATAAGCATCTTGATGATGTCGAATGGACATACGACTTTGGGCGAGTAACTGTTTCTCTCCAGGTTTCAGTTTTTCTATCCATAAAATGAGAAAACTGGAAAAGTCTCTTTCAGCTTTAAAACCTACAAAAATCTATGCTATTAATAACATTAAATGAAAAAGAAAGAAGACCATATAGTATTTGCATCCAGATTTAACTACATATAAATATGTGCAGTTACTCTAAAAAAGATAGAAAGAATAACTGGAGCGATATCATCTCATCTGCATGATGTTGTTTTTATACAAATTGTTTATTCATAATGAAACGTAAAAAAATATGCCTTTCTATTTCATTGGCTTGAGAATAGATATGACAAATCCTTAGCACTGCTTCCAAAATGAGACAAAGACTGGCAACATATTTTTAATCATATAGATTGAAATTCCTTTGGGGACACTGACCAATTACAGACTTAAGCTCCAAAGCTTGGTTCAAGCAATATCCTGCTGTCTGTAGAATAGCTTGTATATGGCATAACAAGGATCTGACAATGGGTTCTTCGTGTGCTATCCTTTTGGTTAATTGTCTATCATCCTTAGGGTCCATCCTACTTAGATGAGCTTGATACCACAAAGTTTGTTTGTACAATAACTGCCAAAGGATGGATAACCTGCACAGAAAGTTAGGTATCATATAAAAAACAAACTACAAACTTGAAATGAATATGTAACTTACTTTTGATATATCTAATAGGTAATTATCATTTTCCAAATATGTGTCTCAATTTAAATTCTAAAAACTACATATTTTATCATGAACAGCTACTTTCACAAATATTTTCTGGCAATATTACCATCAAAAGCTGATAATATTTTTCTAAATTATGTAATTCCAAAATCTAATCTTAGTATTTTCCAAGTTTCTAATTAAAAATATTTGTATGGTTATCAGAAATTCTTATAAAGACTGCTTTTGTTCCACAAGTACTGAATTCAATATATATCCTATAACACTTTTAATAACATGAAGCCTATTTAAACCTTCAGTGACATAGTAATATAAGTATACAATCATACCTATGGCCTGGCTTTTGAACAAGATTTATGGCCTGAGGAGGTATCTTTAAAAAAGAATTCCATGACCATGATTTCTGAGTACAGTTGTACGAAAGTTTTTGAAAAATAGGTACCACCAATGATTCATGATTCACTGTCCTATTTCCATCAGCTGATGTTGAAATCACCTGATGCTGAAGAATATATATGCCATTTAGACTGTCAGAGACCATCTTAAGTAAGTTGAAACAACCTAAAAGGGTATCTGAGAATAATTGATCTTGTTGCTGCTGAATGAACATCAACTTTAGAGTTTGAGATGTCAGTTTTACCAAATGTCCCACATCCTGTCTGTATCTCAGATCCCAGTACTGAACAGATAAACACTGATGAAAAAGTTGAAAGACACAGTGCAGCCATGCATTATGCCTTATGGTCTTATTTAAAAAAAGATTCTGTTTAAGAGAAGGACATTTTACAAACTGAAGAATGTAGAGAAAATGAATAATACAGATTACTGTGTAATTTAACATTAATTTTTTGTGTTCCACATTTTTTGAAATTCCAATATTCCAGGCTGCAAGGAGATTTTTCTGGATAGAATGTAGTTCTGTTATGATATCATCTTTTTCCTTTGTATCATCCTTTGCATGAATAGTATCAAACATGGATGCGAATTCTAGTCTTCCTTCTTCAACTTCATCAAACAAAGAATCACTTTTCTGATTCCAAAAAGGGAAAAAATTGTTGGGAAATTGTTTACTATTATTACTTTCTTCTACTTCATGATCCTGAAATGAGAAAAAAAATCTGAATATCAAATACCTCATAGCAATGATGCTATAGACATGATCAGGGTCCCCCCAATTCTCTTTCCCCTTTACAAGCAAGAAACAGAGGCTGTATTTCTTGACACTGAAATCAATACAGACTCCTATTGTTCACAGTAAATAAAATGTGATGTCAAGTACCTGCAAATCTGCCATTTTCTCAATCAATTCTCCTATTTCTTCCTCTGCCTGCAAGAATCTGGGGATGGCAGAGACAACTGAACTTTGGTTTCCTTGATGCTTTAACAGACTAGCCCGGAGTGAATCCAGTGATCGCAATCTCAGATTTTTTCCTTTAGACTGTAAAAGGGAATAGTGCGAAACTTTAAAAATTCATACTTTCATTACTTTTTCCACACCAGAAACATGTTAGTGTACAAAAGCAAATGGCAGTATTTATAATTTTGATTTTTATAATAATGCAATGTAAATATGCTTTACATTATCTGTAAAGATCATACCTGAGATATCAGCCCTTGATGTATTTTCTCAAGCCTTTGAGTTGATTCAAGTAGAAACGATTTCATAAGTACTGATGGGGTTAGATTATCAAAAAATCGAAGTACTGTAACCATATATCCATCAGAGACAATTAGGTAGGGTAATCTTGAGTGTGTTTTTACAGAAAATCTTTGTCTCATCGGGTCATTATCAGAGGCTGATGAATCAAGGGAATAACTTGAATCCTGAGGTACAAATTGCTGTGGTCTAGTAAACAAACCCCAAAATTCAAAAAAAAGGATTAGAAGGGCAAATTTACAGGGAAATAATAAAAATGTTTCCATTTTATATTGTTTTCCAAGGAAAAAGTAAAAAAAAAGACAGAAATAAAAAGTGACAGTATAAAAAGATAAAAGAGGAAGAATGAAAAGCAAAGATAAAATTAATTTTTTTCTTTTAGGAACAACGCAATAATGTATTTGGGGTTAAACAGTATATGTTATAAATTTTTATTATTATTTTATATTTTCAGCAAATTATGGCATCTTCATCAGTTCTTTGATTGATTTTTTTGCCTCCTAGCAATATATTTAAAACAGAAGAGAAGCCTAATTACATTTTTAAGGTCCTAGTTTACAATCCTTATTTTTATATCTCTCATGAAAGCTAGTACAGTGCCTTGTACATAGGTACTCAAGAAATGTTCATTAAATTTGATGAAGTGGAGTTAGGGACATTTGCATTCTGTTGATAGTGTAAAAAAAAAGAAATCAGTAATAAGGTAAGGTGTGTGGAAATGGTGGTGGAAAAATTTTTTTTATCTGCTTCTAAGTGAAACTTGGCATTTCTATAACTTAATTAAGTATTCTTTGAAATTAAATGGTTGCGTAAATTAATTTTTTAAAGCACCTGAAATGTACTGAAGTATATGGTCTTCTTAAGAAAATGGCTTGGGGCAAAAAGTAAAGGAATGTTCAGTGAAAAGGATAAGAGATAGTGGGATAACTCCTAGATCCCATCTACCAAGAGTCTCTCTATCTACTGCCCCTCTAATATTCTTAACAGCAGTTCTTTCCAGTTCTACGGCTGGAATTAGGGGGAAGAGAAGAAGAGACAAAGGAGGTACTATACCATGACATGCATTTCATTCAATTCTCCATGCTAGAAATTTAATATGACAGAGGCCAACTGCACCAACATAATAAAAGTACACAAAAAGTTTTTGTAAACATTTAGAAAATTTCATAAATTTAAATGATTGTAGTAATAGCTACATTTATATGGAAAGTCACAATAAGTACACTTGCTAACTATTTAATATCCTTTTAAATATGTTCTCACCTTGTAAGGTTGCTACATGGGTAAAAAAAACCCTTTATATTTTGTTTTAGAAACTATTCCAATATAAATATTTTAAATGACAATAAAAATTGGGAATCACTGATTCTCTTATAAATTATAAATCATATGTGACTTAATACACAAGTGAAAAAAATAATTTCAGTGCAGTACACAAATACCTCCTAAAACTTGCTGTATGACTAAAAAGTGTCATTTTCTAATCAAAAAATTCAAAGTCATAAATCTAAAACAATGGCTAGCTTAACCAGTAATTTTATTGGGTTACTTTAAATTCTACTTTAAAATTAATGAGAGGTGACATTCATATTAGAAATAAATATATGTTTTATATATTCCTACTTCAAAAGTTTAGGACAATGTGATTAATCAACAAGGGTTTCTTGCTATTTAAAAAAACTAACAAATTTTTTGGACAAATGCAAAAATTCATGTGCCAAATTAATTTTGAATTATAAATTTTTAAAGAGTTAAACTTTTATCACAAGAAATGTAATATATCATTATTAACTTTATATTTTTTCTGATGCTATTAAGACATGTAAATAATATACTTACATGGCCACAATGTCAATTTTTCACCAGGGTAAGGCCATAATAAGAAATAGGAGAGAACTACAAATAAGAAACAGATATTGAAATGACAGACACAAAAGAAAGACTTAATGTGAAAGATGAAATTATATAAAAAAAACTATACAACAAGTAACACCCAGGAAGGAAGATACCATCAGAAATTATATTATATTATATCTCACTTATATGTTATTATACTGTCTCACCTATATGTTATTAGTGGATGAAGAGGAATAAATTCTGCTGGTCCAAATTCTACAGAGCAACCAAATGTGACCAAAGTTAGTAATTCACCCAAACAGGTCAACAGAACCAAGGAGCCACGTTTTAATACACAGGCCAGAAAAAGGCTATCATGAGTCCAGCTGATATCACCCACCCAGTAGGACCTAGAAAAAGAAAAGTACAACACATTCACAAAACTCTTCATCAATAAAATGTAGGCTGCATTTTCAAAAATCCAGGGTTTTCCCAAATGATGTCTTCTGAGTTCCAAAGGCACAGATTTAAAGGGGTTGGAAGGTGAATAGTGTAGAGTTTGCTATAGCTATAATACTGATTCTATGTATTTTATTTGTTGGGGAGTATGTTATTCATGTTCTCAAAAAAATTTTTCTTCTGTACATTCCATTAAATACATTTATTTGGATATCAAAATGCTAATACCCACTAGAAGTGTAAATCCATCAGGCACTCATACATCATTGTAAATTGCTTTAGTCAGATTAGCAGCCTGTAACTATAGAGTAGGGATCACTAATATTCTAGAAGCATATTTAGTTGGTCTCCAAAACAATTAACACTGCCATGACACATCCCTAAATACAGATTCCCTCCTCATAACAACAAGTTAGTACCACCTCTTCCTCAGATTCATTTATAGATACCACTCTCAACTGCTCCCATCCCCATAGGAATGATCCCTTCTCCAAAGGCTAGGGACTTCTAAATCATACAATACTTAGCTGAGAACACTACCATTCAGGGAATGGGAATTTTGATTGTGGAAGAAAGAAAAAAAAAGAGTTATCTTAAAAGAGGGAAAATTTGGGTGAAGTGGACAAAACTCTACAGTCAAAGATGCACTTGAGCTGCCTCACAGATGGCAAGGGAGGGTAACGGGGGTGACGGGGAGAGAGGAGGGAGGATGGTTCAGAGACAGAGCAGGAAGACAAATGTTGTCTTCCTTGCAGTTTTACCTAAAGGCAAGGGGGGGAGGGGGGAAGGAGAGAGGGAGTAGAATAAGCATTTACTATGTGCCTGGCACTGAGCTAAGCACTTTACAAATATTTGCTTAATTAGTCTCACAATACTGCTAATATTATCCCCATTTTACAGTTATAGAAACTGAGGCAGACTGAGGTTAAGTGACTTGCTCAGGGGTCACTAAGTGTCTGCGGCCATATTTGAACTCAGATCTTCCTGACATGACATCAATCATCTGTGCAACTACCTCTTAAGCCCTAACGTGCCACTGAAAATCTTTTCCTGGGCTTCATGCCACAGTTTGCCAGTTTTTACATTAACATATAAGCAAGACTGAGAAATTATAATCCCAGTCACCCCTAGTCTCCCTATAAGTCCTGTTCTGTTCTCCACTTTATCTGAGTTCTGTCATCATACTTCAACTCCTCCTTTCCTAGAAAAGGGAAAAAGTGAAAAATAAAGAGATGAGAAAAGAAAGAGAAAAATTTATTTACAATTCCCCTCCCTAATAACTTCCTCTCCCACTTTTGATAATGATTGATTAATAGATTTTAATATCCAAAACTTCTAGAATCTATCCCTCACAAACAACAACGGATATAAAACAGACCCTTGACATTTGTAAAATTCCAAGACTTCTAAAAATTGTTCTGTAACAACTTCTTTAAAAGCAAAATTATTTTGGTATTCTCTAAAAGAGATCTTACCTAATGAGTCTGGATGGAACCACAGGATTCTTATTGCTACAACCTTTAAGACTACCACAGAGAGTAACAAAATTCAATACGTTTATAAATAGAATTTGTGTGGCCTAGAAAACAAATAAAAAAACACAAAAAAATAAACTGAGGATTATTTTGTAACTTGCAAGAATCTTTACTAATAATTTTGATTTTAGATCAAAATACTAAACATAATACTTACATTAATACACTAAACTCAATTCTGCCAATCCTATACATACTAAGTGCTATTGGACTTAAGAAACTTCCAATCGTACAATGGAAACAAAGGAGTACAGAAAGTGGGCAGAGAGCTATAGCAGAACATGTGGTCAGGTTTTATCAGTTCATAAAACTGGTCATAGCTTTTGATCTTGAAATCCCATTACTAGAAATAATACCAATTGTCTACTTGGTAGAATTAAATGAAATGATAATGAAATTTATGTGGGGAAAAAAGTAGGAAAGCTAGATTTAAAAAAAAGTCTGACGGAGACTTACCATCATTAACTTTAAAAAAATAAAAGAACTACCATTAAAACTATCTGCTTTTAGATTTAAAAAAAAAAAGAGTAGCATACCCCCTTTTAGGACTAAATGCTATACTAACCAAAAACTATTGATAACTCAAAAAATGTCAGAAAAACTGAATAACAATGTGGAGAAAAATAAAATTAGATCCATACTTCATACCACAACAATTTCAGTTAGATGAATGAAGGTTTTGTTTTGTTTTGTTTTATAAAAGTTTTAGAAGAAAACAGAATATTATGTAATGCCAAATGTGGAAAATATGTTCTTATCACTCAAATAAAAAAAAAGATAATTACGGATGAGGGCTGATGAAATGACTTTTTTTCAAACTGTTCAATGAATAACAGAACAATAAAAACAAGATAAGAAAAGTGACATGCTGTGAGAAATTTTTCTCAGTAATCATATTGTAAAAAGCTTGACATTCAGATTCTGTAAGCTATTGCTATAAGTCTAAAAAGGCAGAACACCCAATCTCCAATGAACAAATGAAGTCAATTCACAAAAGAAGAAACAAAAACTTGCAAACATGTTCAAACTCATGTGTGTTAAGTCTTTTTTTAGTCATGTATGACCCTGCATAACTGCATTTGGACACTGGAGTGATTTGCCATTTCCTTCAGCTCATTTTACAGATGAGGAACTGAGACAAACAGGGTTAAGTGACTCGTCTGGGGTCACACAGCTAGCAAGTATCTGAGACTACATTTGAACTCAAGAAGATGAGTCTTCCTGACTCCAAGCCCAGCGTTCTACTTCCTGCATCACCTAACTGCCCATTCAAACTAATAGGTAAGTTTTCAATCGCAAATTTAAAGAGCAACTAGGTTATACCTATCCAACTGGTAAAAATAAACAAAAATGCTTAAACTCTATGCGGTGCTAAGAAAACAGATAAACTCATATTCTTCCACTGACAATGCAAATTGGTACATTGTTGAAGAACAAGTTTTTCTGGGACAGCTGAAGTCAGTGTCAGTTATTGTACCAAGCAATAGGTTTTCAGTGACACTAGAAAAAGCAATTTCATTAGAGGGATACCTTAGAAGGGCAGCACCAGGTTACAAGAGATTGAGGCATGAAAAGGCAATAGGGAAATAGAGGTAAAAATAGAACTTACTTTCTAAAAGTTTAGCAATGAAGGAGAAGAGAGAGATAAAGAATTAAGTTTAGGGAATGGTAGGGTCCAGTGAAATCTTTTTTTAGGTAAGGGGAATCTGAGTATGTTCATAAGCCAAGGAGAGTTAGTAAAGCGGTAGAGAAATGGAATTGCTGAAGAAACAAGATTCTGGAGGAGTCAGGAAAAGGTGAGATTAAGAGCACAAATTAAAGAGTTAAACCTGTCAGTCAGTTAGTCAAAAAACATTTATCAAATATCCACTAAGTGCCAGGAACTGTGTAAATGCTATGAACACAAAAAGAGGCCAAGGATAGTTCCTTCACTCAAGGATCTCACAGTCTAATGGCGGAGACAGCATGCAAACAACTGTGCACAAACGAGATACATACAGGATAAACTAAGAACAGTTACAGGGGGACAGCATTAAGATTTAGGAGGTCCCAGAAAGGCTTCTTGCAGTAGGTGGGACCTTAGCTGAGACCTGAGAGAAGTCAAGGACAAGCCAGGAGGAAGAGATGAGGAGGGAGAGACTTCTAGGCGTGGGCGACAGACAAGGGAAATGCTTAGCTGGGAGATGGGGTATCTTGTTTGAAGAATAGCAAGGTGTCTGGTGTCACTGGATAACAGGGTATGTGGAGGGGAGTGTGGTAGGTAGGTAAGGAAAGGGAAGAAGGGGTCAAGTTACGAAAGGCTTTAAAAGNGGAGGGGAGTGTGGTAGGTAGGTAAGGAAAGGGAAGAAGGGGTCAAGTTACGAAAGGCTTTGAAAGGCTTTAAAATGCTAACAGAAAATTCTGTATTTGATTCTGAAAGTCATAGGGGGCCATTAGGAGTTTACTGAATAAAGAGGTAGCAGGGTCAGATCTAAGCTTTAAGGCAGTCAATCTGACAGCTGAGTGGAGCATAGACTGGAGTGGGGAGACCTGAGGCAGGTAGACCCACCAGCAGGCTATTTCAATAGTCCAGAGGTGAAGTGATAAGGGCCTGCACCAGAGAGGTGTCAGAGGCTCATAAGCCACGTGCTACATGAAGCCTTTCCTAATTAGCCCAGCTGCTTCCTGGTGTCCTCCCTTCCAAAATCACCTTCTAACAATTTTGTATGTATTTTCTATCTACCTACATTTATATATGTTGTCTTTCCCCTTAGAATGTAAGCACCGTGATGGTAGGCATTTTTATCCACAAGGTGCCTAGCACATGGAAGGCATTTTAAATGCTAGTTGAAGCTTAGTCCCAAGGAAGATACGTAAGCAGATAATTCCTCCCACACCTTTGGGTGGGATGAGGTTTTCTGGGTGCTGAGGATTGCATGTAATGTCAGATTTTTTTCAATGTATCAATTAGTTTTGCTGAATATTTTTTCTATTTTTTTAACTTTGTTATTTAATGGATAGTTTTCTAGAAGGGACAGCGGGAAGAACAGAAGGGGGAATACAGGTGATGAAAAACAAAAGACATAAATAAAAAAATTAAATTCTTGTTGATTGATTGATTAGTGAGTTTTTAGAAGTCCTTTTAAATCCAGCCTCAGACACTTGACACTTACTAGCTATGTGAACCTGGGCAAGTCACTTAACTCCACTGCCTCACCAAAAAGAAAAAAAAAAAGAAGTCCTTTTGACCTTCAACCTAGATTTTGATAAAGTTTTAGAAGACAGTTTTTCAATTTTTTTGCTGTCATGGACCCCTTCTGGCAATCTGGCAAAACCTATGGCACCCTTCTTAGAATGTTTATATATACATAGAAGAAAAGGAAAATGAAGAATTACGAAGAAAATCAGTTATAATAAAATAGATAATCCAAATTTTTTTAAAAACAAATCCCCAGACTCTATGTCAAGAATCCTTGTTTTAAAGTCACCTGGAGGGGAAGCTAGGTGGTGCAGTGGATAGAGCACTGGCCCTGGATTCAGGAGGACCTGAGTTCAAATCCGGCCTCAGACACATAACACTTACCAGCTGTGTGACCCTGGGCAAGTCACTTAACCCCTCTGCCTAGCCAAAAACAAAACAAAAAAAAAAAGTAAAGTCACCTGGATATCTGAGGCTGATCGCAAGTTCAACCACAGACTTAGATACAACATAAGATATAATAGAAAGCACTAACTCTCAAGCCAGAGGACCTGAATTTACATCCTGTCTCTGACACTTACTATCTGCATGAACTTGGACAAGTCACTTCATCTCTTGGGTCTCAGTTTCCTCAGCTATTAAATAAAGCAGATGGTCTCTGAAACCCCTTCCAGCTCTGAATCTGATTCTATGATGCCAGTGCACTTACTCAAGGATTCACTCTAGCCCAAGGCCCAATGAAGGGATCGCTAGGTAGGCAGGAAAGTCCCAGAGGATTTGTGATCTGCTTCTGAAGGAGCTTCAGACCTCAGGGCTATGAGATCTGAGCCCCCGACTTACACACAAAAAGTAGTAACAAGGTTTGAAGGAGTCCTAGATCATTTGTTATTGTTCAAGCCTTCAATCGTGTCTGACTCTACATGACCTCCTGGACTTCTGTCCATGGGGTTTTCTTGACAAAGATATTAGAGTAGTGTATCTTTTCCTTCTTCAGTGTGTCTCCATTTTACAGATAAGGAAATGAGGCAAATAGGGGTTAAGTGACTTGCCCAGGGTCACACAGCTCATAAATGTCTGAGGCTGGATGTGAACTCAGATCTTCCTGACTCCAGGCCCAGTGCTCCTGCCATTGAGCCACCTAGCTGTCCCATCCTAGACCACAGCTTTGGATCTAATTACCCAAGCAGTTGCTAGAGTACTAGTAATACTAATACTAGTAGTAACTAGTACTAGTTACTAGAGTAATAGAGTAATATATATTCTAGAGATATATTACACATATATATACACATATATTAAGGCAATAAAATATCTAGAGAATAAAATTATATATTCAAGGAAAATTCTAAGATGATTTCAAGTCAGACTTTTCACAGATTCCACTCAGCTGAAAAGATTAGTTCTACTGACCTCTGGATCTTTTTGATTAATAGTTACTGCCAGGGTAAGGCCATCCCTTGAAAATGCTATAATCAGGGCTCCTCTTGATTTCACTGATTCACATTTAGGAACCAATGTACATAGAAAACATTCTTGATGTGCCCAATGGACCTGGTATGACAATGAACTGTAAAAATAAAATAATGCAACCATAACAAATTCATCATATACTGCTAATTTTAAAAAGCAATTAAAATTTAACACAGCTGAAATAACAGATGTTTACATATACTGATTTCTATCTTTGAAGACCATCTTCAAGATAACTTCAAAATTTCATCTGGGGCAGAACAGTTAAATCAGTTAAATAAGAGCAACCTAAGTGTTTTGTTAATAGTCCAAACCTTCCTGGTCTGATGGGTCTAGATTTCCTGATACTCAGAGTTGAGAGACCAGCAATCAGTACTGGTTCTGCTACTTACAGGATGTGTTAACTTGGGAAAAAAATCATTTCACTCATCTGTATCTCAGTTTCATTTGTAAAAAAATTTGTAAAAAAAAAAGTAATAATATTTGCACTATCCACACTACAAGGTTGTTGTAAGGAAAGTACTTGGTAAAACTTAAAGTGCTAAGTGAGTTAATATTATTCTATTGTGTCTATACAATGGTTAATAAACATTGTGATAGGAAATTTAAAAATATAAAATTCATGTGTACAAAGAGGTCACATTTCTTCTTAACTTCCAATTTGTTTTTTAACTTTTTCCAAATTGTGTCCCCACAGTCTTGACATAAATCAGGTTCCCACTATGTCATGATTAACAACTTTGCCAGTTCCAAGAAAATAAGTAATACAAAAAAGGGCAAAGACTTCATGGGCCCCAAATTTTTAAACATCAGCCTCAAGGAATGAAATAATACTCTTTTTTGTTTTGTTTTTTCTTAACCTGAAAAGTATAGGGAAGGGTCCAAGGATGTTTATCTATTTTACTTTTTGTTTATTATTTTGTATGTGTGCTAAAGGAACTTAAACAGAGGATACATGAACAGGGGTTAGGTTTCGTTTATTTTTAAAAGAAAAGTTGTTCTCACGTAATAGATCGAGATACATTTTCATGCCACTGCAGTGCCAAAAATGTTAACATCAAATATTCCCCAGAATAAAAGGTAAATGAACACAAGCAGCAATCACCAAGCAACTGCCAAAACAAAACAAACAAAAAACTGATTTTACTTTATAAAAAGGTTTAATAAGTTAACATTATTGTAAACTAATTTGAAAGCCAAAACTAAAACACTCCGCATATCCAACTGACAGTATAGTGCAAATTTTAAAAGTCATATCCTTTGACTCAATGATCCCACTGTTAAAATACAGAAAGGCTAAAATACAGAAAACAAGAAAATACTAACTATGAAACTATTTATAATTGCATCACTTGTAATAGCAAAAACCTAGAAACAACTCACTGTCCAACCGTAAAAGAATGACATAACATAGTCAGATCAGTTAATGAAATGGAACATTATAATGTAATTAAGAATGACAAGTATAAGATATATAAAAAATATGGAAAGGCTTTTGAAATAATGGAAAGCAAAAAAAGCAGATAGAGGATAAGGGGATCCCTGGGTATGTAATACTGCATATGTAATGTCAGACTTTTTTGATATGTTAATTAGTTTTGTACAACTGTTTTTCTCTTTATCTTTAAATTCTTTATCCAAAGGGATGGCTCTCTAGAAGGGAAGCACATTGGGAAAATATTTAAAAAGTAATAAAATTTTATTTTTTTAACAGCATCAGCACATACTTATTATAGGAAAACCTGAAGTAAGGGGGCCTTAGAATTCAAACAACACAATTAAAAAATATAACGTTCCAAACTAAACATGAGTTATTTCTTATCAGTCTTAATCCCACTAATTCCATATTGTTGCATATGCTATTAAAATAAATATCAGAAAAAATCTATTACAAGTCTAAACCATATTCTTTTCAATATTTAAAGAACTGTGGACAGGAAACGTTGAAAATTTTTCATGTGACTAATGAATAAATCTTACAACTACCATCCCAATAAACAGCTGGAATTCTACACATCTTGCTAAAATAGATCTCATTATTAACTTTTTTCCTCAATTTCAAATCACATAATACCTGCTTAAATTCAAATTTACCTCATTTTTTATAAAAACAGCATCTACTACAGCTTCTTTATCTTCAGCAGAAGGCAAAACAATTGATTTTTCAGGTTTGATTTGTGACCACTGACCCAACAGTGAAGAGTTTTTGGAATATATAATATTCTCAGACTCCAAACACTCCCACAACAAGATGCATCCAGAAGGTATGATTAGTAGAACTCTTTTTCCATCTCCTGATACATATATATACAGTCTCAGAGAACATTCTGGGGGGAAAAAAATAAACCATTCATCAGAAGGCCAAATTTTGTGTCTCTATAAAATGTTTTTTTATTTGCCAATTTTTCTTCCCTACCAATTAGAAAATCGTGATACATTAACTTTATAAATTAAAAAGAAAAAACACTCAAAACACACAAAACATGTGCAAAGGAAGAAAATAGTGTTAATAAGGATGAATTTACATTAAGCACAAAAATGTTATATATGCCAGGGACAGGTCAACAAAAACAATGAAAAGAGATTTTAATTAGGATTTTTAAAAGAGGACTTTATAGTTCCCCCTTTCTATTTTTTGACAAATGCAGACAATTAAGGGATTCCTACCTAAGCCTGCTGTTATCAGTGTCTCAGACTCTTCAGTTGCAGATACGGTTTTCAAGCAGTCTTGATCTTTGTTCCAAAGGAAAATTTCACCAGTGTTAAGTAACCCAGCCAACCAAGCATCTGTTTCCAAAAAGAAAAGTATTTCTTCTAAACTATTGTTATTAAAATACCTGAAAATGTTCAGCCATTCATTTCAATTGTAAATTACTACAAATTGAAATCCATTTTTCCGTGGAATTTCATTAGGACAGGGAACTCCCAGCAAGAAAGCTCTCTACCAGTGCAGACTGGCAGCTACTCTGCAATTTATAATACTAAAGAACTGTCTGGGAAACTGAGAAGTTAAGTGACCTCCCCAGATTCACAAAGCCAGTAAGTGTCAGAGGCAAGGCTTGAAACCAGGTCTTCCCGGCTCAAGACCAGTTCTCTATTCATGCAACTATTACTTTCAAAATCAACTTAATTTAGGTTTTTAAAAATATCAGTAATACTTAACCATTACTGGAAGTTGTTAAGATGACAACATTTTTCTGCAAAAGCTGTAGACGAGGGATTTTCTTCTTTGTCTTTCCAGATGGCAAATTAATTTCATTTATATACTTATCATCCAAAAGGAAAATAGCTTCCTTCTCCTATGGAAGAAGAAACACTGAAAACACTGAGGTGCCAAGCAGAATTATCCCTTCACTTATTCTAACTATAGTAGCACCAATATAAAGGGGGGATAAGAAAGATAGAAGATGAAATCCAGTTTGAGAATGATTTTACATTTTAATCAGAAATCATATAATGGATATACACAGCAATATAAAAATTTTCCACTGTTTCTAAGTATCTTTGCTGTGTAAGTACTCTCTAAGTACCTTTTCCAACATGTTATCTGCTGGTTCCTAACTCTCTAATAGTTACTTCAGAATCTTCATGCAGTTTGGGGTTTTGAATTGCAAAGAAGTCTTCTAGGTATACTATACGGCTAAATTCTCTGTAACACTTTAAGGTATGAAAAGCACTTTATGTATATTATTTCATTTGAGTCTCACAACAGTCCTGTGAGGTAGGTACTATGATCATTCCCACTTTGGAGATGAGGAAACTGAGGCTCAGGTAGGTTAGAGGATTTGAGTAGGGCCATACAGCTTGTTAAGTGTCAAAGGCAGGATTCCACCCTAATTCTTCTTGACTCCAAGTAGTTTTCTTTTCACTATGCCATGGGTTCTTAACCTCTTTTAAGTCACAGATCTTTTTGGCAACCTAGTGAAGTCTATGTACCCCCTTCTAAGAATAATTCTTTTAAACAAATGAAGTGCTAAATTTCAGTTAAAGGTTAGTGAAAATAAAGATGCAATTGTTTTTCCCTAAATTAACACATCCCCTGAGTTCTATTCATGGACACCTTAGGCATCCAAGGAGTCCAGATTAAGAACTCTTGTACTATGCCATATTATAGATAGGCATACTCTATTAATTCTTTGCTAGAGAAGGAAATGGCAAACCACTCCAGTATCCTTGCCAAGAAAACCCCTCATGGAGTCACAAAGAGTCAGACATGACTGAAATGAATGAACAACAACAACATTAAGTCTCCAGTCAGTCACATTAGATTTATCCAGGATTATGTAACTGTCATAGAAGAGGTCTTATACAAGGTTCAAAGGGAAAATAGATTCCCTTTGCAAGTCCTCCAGATAACTCCTCTTTGTTGGGTATATTGGGCTGAATGCATAAGGGTTACCACAATGAAATCCATGATTATTCAAAAGAGATCAGCCTAAGAATTCTTACAAATGTAACTATATAGATGAATGCCTATTGTCCAGACTATGATATGCAGTTGGATGTCCAGTCTATCAAATTAGTATATTAGTATATCTATCTGGGACAAACACGACCAATGGATAATGAGGTAGGTTCATAATTAAACAGGAGAAAGAAAACTATCTGAATTACACCTGAGAAATTATGCATGCTTTTACTAATTCCAAGCTGCTCCTTGGGGCAAAGAACTGATGAAATCACAGATACATTTAAGTATTAAAGAAGTATCTTATTTGAGTGGTTATCTTTAGATGGAGGATTCAGAGTTGCTGTTGAAGTTCACAAAACCAATCTGAGGGGGCATGGAGGGGTTGTGATCTGATCTGGCTCCCATCCCTACTTGTTCTACCTTTAGGAGATTCCCCTCTTCAGATTTACACCACCCTAGCTCCAAATAATACAAAAAAATTTAACCGACAGCAAAATGTATTTTTCAAATAAATTCCTCTTGGAGAAATAATTTTCCTAAAATGAAAGATCTTTACATATTTTTTAAAATTACACTTATTTAGGGAGGTTACATGGGATAGTGAGAAAAACACTGTCCTTGAGCGGCATTAGAGCACCTGGGCCAAATGCTAGCTGTCAGCTGTCATCTTTGTGACCTTAAGCAGGCCAATCATTTTTCCTCCTTAGGTCTCAATTACCTCATCTGTAAAATGTGTCTGGACTAAAGGACCAACTAAAGTCCTATCAAGAGCCAATATTTATTAGCAAAATAGTCTCAGATAGATTAGGAAGCATTTTACTTTCAAATGAAAAGGTGTTTTGTTCACCTTATTCTACCTTAGAAGTAACATTATATATAAAATATAAAACATTTAACAAACACATATATGTTTATATGAATGAAAAGAAATACCTACCTGTCCCAACCAGGAAATTCGAGGCCAAGGTTTTTTCTGTTTGATACTTGTTGATAATAAAACTTCTAATTTAACCTCCATATTGTCAAGAATATCAATGAGTAAAATAATTAGGAAAAGGTTACAGGATGCCTTAATGAATGACAGGGAAAAAACAACAAATCAATTTTGGTTTTTAATTTCACACATACATGTGAGCTTTTCAATATTTGGGGGTAGACTCCTTTTTAGACAACACATCTTGATAAATAACTTCTCCCTCTACCCCCACTCCCTACCCACTTCCATCCTCCAGGAAAAAAAAAATAGCTTCCTGAGGAGTGAAACACATCAGCTCAAAAACAGGGATACTGTTCAAGCCTGTTTCACATCCCATCACTTCCCTAAAAGATTATTCAATAGCAATTCCTATACTTTATATTTTGATCTGTATGTAATTTAGTTTTTCAAGTGTACAAAAACTTTTTATTTCAATGATTACCTCCTTGCAAACTAAACAGAAGTGAGAGGGCAGTTAGGTGGCACAGTGAATAGAGAACCAGCCCTGGAGTCAGGAGGACCTGAGTTCAAATGTGACCTCAGACACTTGACACTTACTAGCTGTGTGACTCTGGGCAAGTCACTTAACCCTAACTGCCTCGCCAAAAACACACACAAAAAAATCTAAACAGAAGTGTAAAATCATAAGCACAATTACTAAACCAAAAAAAAAAACCCCAACCTAACAGATATTCCTTTTTTTGGTAACAGAGCTCTTCTCATTTTAGTCAAGGGAAAACACAATGTTTTACAGAAAAAACAAAGACTATCTTTATAGCTTACTATATCAGATGCACTACACATAGTTCTCAAGAGATTTATGCTGCTGATAGATATTAAGTTTCCCAATCGCAACAAAATTCATTCATTTCAGTGAGGAAAAAGATTAGACAGTAGTGTTCCAAAAATAAACTTTATAATGAAAAAAATTAGAATGAGATACAATGAATAAAACATTAAGACTGTAAACCAATACAGGAAAACAATGTCTTTATTTAAACTAGCATATGTAATTTATTTGTGCCATAAACAGTTCTAAGATCTAGTCTGTCTTCTACACAGGGTGAAACATAATCATCTGGTAGGCTTTTTATTCCCAGAAGAAAATATTTTAACAGGTAGCTCTCTTCTTAGATACTGAAATGCCTAAACTGTAGGTTTGCTAATTTAGACTAGGTGATCTAGAGATTCCATTACACTCCTGGGAACTTATCTCTGCTCTGAGACAGTGGGGAAAAGTAGGGAATAAGTAGTAAAGGAAAATGAAAAGACAGTGAGATTGAGCCATTTCTGTGGTCAGATATCTCTACCAGAGACCTGGATGAATGATACAGGTAATCTATTCCTCAAGGGCCAAGAGGGCTGTGTTAGCCCACAAAGCATTCATTAAGCTAAGCACTGGGGACACAAAGAAAGGCAAAAAAACAGACATTGCAGTCAAGGAGCACATATTCTAAAGGGGAAGACAACACTTAAACCAGGTACATTAGATATTTATACACAGAGTGGATGGAAAGTAATCTGAAAGGGAAGGCATCAACATGCTGGAAAGACAAAGGGAAAAGGCTCCTACTGAAGGCAGGATTAGAGCTGAGTCTTGAAGGAAACCCTGGAAACCAAGAAGCAGGGACTATAGGGAGCTTGCCCAGATACTGGGGGGATTGGGTGGTAAAGGGTGAGGGGTCACTAATGGTGAAGCATTCATGCCTCCTGCCTCCTGGCAGACACTGGATGACCTTAATACATTTGAATGAGACATGGATACTGAGATATAGTCGATGTGTTGATTTCTTTGCTTGATAATTCTGTTACAAGGGAGGAGGGAATAGGTAAATTAACCAGTGAGTGACAAATGCAGAGGAGAGGGAGGAGGAAGAGAAGAGAGAGATAGTGATAGTGATTGATAGAGAGATAGAAAGAAAGAGATTAATGAAAAAAAACACCGATGAAAACAAAAAGAGCACATAAATAGGTGATTTTTTTTTACAATACTGCTAAATTTAACATACTATTTTAAAAACAAAGAAAACAAAAGAATTTCACCGTTTCAATATGCAATCCTTGTTTTCTTTATTTATTGAAATGTTAGTTGATAAATAATTTCATAATAAAATAGACAATGCAAAGTAAATAAATTTGTTTAAAGAGGAAAGGTGAAGAGGCAAGGATGAAGGTGGCAGGAGGAAGAATGACAGAGGCCGGGGCTTGGAGGAAGACTGACATTGAAGAAGGAAGGTGGAGGAGGGCAGAAGCATTTCTATAGTGCCTACTATGTGCCAAGCTCTATGCTAAGCGCTTTACCAATGAGGCACAAATATTATTCCACTGGATCCTCACAACAACCCGGGGAGATCGGTGCCACTACGATCTCCATTTGACAGAAGAGGAAACTGAGGCAGGGAGAGAGGTGAGTGACATGCCCAGGGTCACCCAGCTAATACGTGTCTGCGGCTGGATCTGAACGCGGGTCTCGCTGACCCAGGCCCAGCGCTTGGTCCCTGCAGGTGGGATGGGGCGGGGGGCGGTCACTGATGCGGAAACGGGGGCGGGGGGGTTCCGGGGGGGGCCTGCGGGGCGGGGCCGGAGAGACTTACCCGGGCGGGGTGACGGAGCGGCGCAGGCCCAAATGGAGGCCCAGGAGCCCCCGAACGGGCGCCGGGGCAGGGCCTCTCCGGCTGGAGCGATGCTGAGCGGCCGCGGGGCCCGGGCTTCTCCTGGACGCGGATCCCGGGCCCACCTCCCCACTTCCCGCCTCGGGCCCCTCTCAGCCCGGGTTCCGCTCAGCCCGGGTTCCGCTCAGCCCGGGCTCCGCAGCAGCCGCCTCCCTGCTGCCCGAGCCGAGGCCGCTGCGCATGCGCAGAGCGTCCCCGAGAGTGGGGCTACTCCCTCCCTCTCCTATCCTGCATCTCCCATCCTTCTCTCTCCTCTCATCCTCCTCCCTCTCTCCCTCCCTCTCCCATCCTCCTCTGCATCCTCCCTCCTCTCCCATCCTCCCTCTCTCAGCCTCCTCCTTCCCCCTCTCCATTCCACTCTCTCCCATCCTCCTCTCCATCCTCCTCCCTTTCCCTCTCCCATCCTCCCCCTCCCATCCTCCTCCCTCCCATCCTTCTCCCTCCCTCTCTCCTCCTCCTTCCTTCCCTCCTTCCCTCCTTCTCCCATCCTCCTCCCTCCTCCCATCTTCCTTTCTCGTTCTTATCCTCCTCCCTCCCTCCTTCCCATCCTGCTCCCTTCTCTCCATCCTGCCCCCCTCCCATCCTTCTCCCTCCCTCTCTCATCCTCCTCCTTTCCTCTCTCCCTCCTTCTCCCATCCTCCTCCCTCTCTCCCGTTCTCCCTCTCTCAACCTCCTCCTTCCCCTCCCCCTTCCTCCTTCTCCCATCCTCCTCCCTCCTCCCATCTTCCTTTCTTGTTCTTATCCTCCTCCTTTCCTCCCAACATCCTCCCTGCCATCCTGCTCCCTTCTCTCCACCCTCCCCCTCCCTCTCCCATCATTCTCCCTCCTTCTTCCCTCTTCCCATCCTCCCTCCCACCCCTTACTCTTCCATCCCCCATCGTCCTCCCTCCCACAACCATCTTCCTCTCTTACCCATCTTCTTCCCTCCCACCCTCACCTTCCTTCCTCTCATAACCATTACCTTTCTCTTCTCCCACACTCATGCTTTTGTCGCATAATCAGCCAGCTTTCCTTATCCTTATACAATTGTTTCATGACACCTTTTATTTTTGTTCTTTTTTAGAGTTTTTTGGTTGTATGTTGCAGCCTGCTCACACTTACCCGTGTGATTCTCTTTTGCCTTCTCTGTGATACTCATTTTCACTTCTTTGGAGGCGGCTGTTTTCTGTTTCATTGCCATATAATAACTGCAGGATGTTAAAAAGATGGGCCTTTGCTCTGATGGAAAGTTTGGAGACAGTAAAGGACCTTAGGAGCTTCCCAAAAGCAAAGGTTTTCCTCTCCCCTCTGGTCTCCTAGGCACCCTGGGAAAGCCCAGATGCTCTCTCCCCATGCCTATCTTTGTTCCCATCTTCCTTCTAGACATCTCTTCTTCCTTTCATCTTCTCTAATCTCCTCCTTTTCTTTCTTCCACTAGCTCTCTATCTCTCTCAATTTCAATCCCTCCCTTCCTCCCTCCTCCATCTCCTAATTCTTCTCAGGTTCCTAGGGAAGCATCTCTATATCTCCTTTTCCTCTCTTCTCTCTTCTTCTAGTCATTCTTTTTTTCTTCTCCTTTTCCTCCTCCCCCTCTTTCTCTCCTACTCCACCTTCTCTTCTTCAGCCACCACCTCTTCATCTCCTACTTTTCTCTCTTCTGCACAATCCTACATTTTCATGTCCACCTAAATTGTTTGACTTTTATTTCGGGCTCTTTAGTGCCCCCTCCCTTCTGTCTTTCAATCTCTATCACTTCCAATCATTGTCCCCTTCTCTCTGTTCTGTCTTACTCTGTTTAGCATGTGGTCCCTCCCTCTCCCATTCATTTATCTATTCATTCATTCACTCAACAAATAAAGCATTAGGCTACGATCAGGAAAATTTTAAAAATTATTTAGTATTTTTTTCACCAATTTCATATAAAAACAATTTTTAACTTTCGTTTTCTAAAATTTTGAGTTCCAAATTCTCTTGCTCTCCTCCCCTCCCATTGAGAAGGTGAGCAGTTTGCTATAGGTTATACATGTGCAGTCAATCACACCATATCTCCATATTAGTCATATTATGAAAGAAAATATAGAGCAAAAAACCTCCAAAAATAAAAAAAGTTTTTTTTAAAGTGTTTTTTGATCTGCATTCAGACACCATTAGTTCTTTCTCTGGAAATAGATAGAATTTTTAATCGTAAGTCTTTCAGAATTGTCTTGGATCACTGTATTATGAGAATAGCTAAGTCATTCACAGTTGCCAATGGTACAATACTGCTGTTACTGTGAACACTGTTGTTCTACTCATATCACTTTGTATCAGTTCATGTAAATCCAGGTTTTTCTGAGAGCATCCTGCTCATCATTTCTTATAGTACAATAGTATTCCATGATAATCATACACCACAATTTGTTCAGCCATTCCCCTATTGATGGGCATCCCGGAATTTTCCAATTTTTTGCCAACAGAAAAGAGATGCTAGAAGTATTTTTGTACATACAGGTCCTTTTCCTTTTTGTTTTTTATCTCATTTGGATAATACAGACCTAGTAGTGGTAATGCTAAGTCAAAGGGATTTGCAGCCCTCTGGGCATAGTTCCAAATTGCCCTATGGAATGGTTAAATCAGTTCTCATGCGCTAAATCACTATTGATTAGAGAAATGCAAATCAAAACAGCTTTGAGGTTTCACATCTCACCTATCATATTGGCTAACATGACAAAACAGAAAAATGATAAATGTTGGAC
>NW_020954550.1:37580632-37580706 GCF_900497805.2 Vombatus ursinus | reverse complement strand
AAGATGTGGGAAAATTGGAACACAAATGCATTGTTGGTGGAGTTGTGAACTGATCCAACCACTGTGGAGAGCAT
>NW_020954550.1:37577024-37580497 GCF_900497805.2 Vombatus ursinus | reverse complement strand
ATGATGAGCAGGTAGACTTCAGAAAAACCTGTAAAGACTTACATGAACTGATGCTGAGTGAGGTGAACAGAACCAGGAGAATAATGTACACAGTAACAGCAACATTGTGCCATGACTCACTTTGATAGACTTGCCTCTTCTTAGCAATGCAAGGATCTAAGACAACTCCAAAAGACTCATGATGGAAAATGATATCCCCATCCAGAAAAGAACTGAATGCGCATCAAAGCATAACATTTGCTCTCTTTTTTTTGTTTGTTTGTTTCTTCTTTCTCATGGTTCCTCCCATTGGTTCTAATTCTTCTTTACAACATGACTAATGTGAAAATAGGTTCAATATGAATTTATATATAGAGCCTATATCAAATTGCATGCTGTCTTGTGGTGGGGAGAGGGGAGGAAGGGAGAGGAAATTTGGAACTCAAAATCTTATGGAAGTGATTGTTGAAAACTACAAATAAATTAACATTTTTAAAAAATCAGTTCACAACTTCACCAACAGTGCAGTAGTGTCTCAATTTTCCCACATCCTCTCCAATCATTCATCATTTTCATTTTCTGTCATATTAGCCAATCTGATAGGTATGAGGTGGTACTAAAGAATTGTTTAATTTACATTTCTCATCAATAGTGCTTTAGAGCATTTTTTTCTTAGGGCTAGAGATAGCTTTGATTATTAATCTGAAAACTATCTGTTCATATCTTTTGATCATTTATCAATGGAAAAATGCCTCTTATTATAAATTTGATAGTTCTCTATCTGAAAGATGGGGCTTTTGTCAGAGACATTTGATGTAATTTTTTTTGCATTTATGATTACTATTTCTCTCCATCCTGTTTCCCCCTGTTTATTCTACTCTTTCTCCTTTCACCCTGTTCATCTTCAAAAGTGTTTTTCTTTTGGCTACTGCCTACTGCAATCTGCCCTCCCTTCTACAGCCCCCTCCTTTTTTATCCCCTTACCTTCCTACTTTCTTGTAGAGTAAGTTAAATTTCTATACCCAATTGAGTGTGTATATTATTCCCTCTTTGAGCCAATTCCAATAAGAGTAAGGTTCAAGCATTCCCCCCACGTCCCCCCCAGCCCCTCCACTGTAAAAGTTCTTTTGTGCCTCTTTTATGTAAGATAATTTACTCCATTCTACTTCTTCCTTTCGTCTTCTGCCAGAGCATTCCTTTTTCTCACTTTTAATTTTTTAGATATAATTTTCTCTTTTTTTTTTGAGATATCATCCCATCATATTCAAAGCACCCCCATCCCTGCCTGCCCATATTCCTCTGTGTGTGTGTGTGTGTGTGTGTGTGTGTGTGTGTGTGTGTGTATTCCTTCTAACTGCCCTAATATTAAGAAAGTTCTTAGGAATTACAAGTGTCACCTTCCCACTTAGAAATGTAAACAGTTATTGAGTCCCTTTGATTTCTTTTTCCTTTTTACCTTTCTATGCTTCTCTTGAGACTTATATTTGGAAGTCGAATTTTCTATTCAGCTCTGGTCCTTTCATCAGGAATGCTTAAAAGTCATCAATTTCATTAAATATCCATTTTTTTTCCATGAAGGATTATACTCAGTTTTGCTGGGTAGGTAATTCTTGGTTGTAATCCTAGGTCTTTTACCTGCCAGAATATCACATCTCAAGCCCTCTGATCCTTTAATGTAGAACCTGCTAAATCTTGTATTATTCTGATTGTGGCTCCATGATATTTGAATAGTTTCTTTCTAGCTGTTTGCAATATTTTCTCATTGACCTGGGAGTTCTGGAATTTGGCTACAATATTCTTGAGGGTTTTCATTTTGAGATCGCTTTCAGGAAGTGATTGGCAAATTCTTTCAATTTCTATTTTACCGTCTGGTTCCAAATATCAGGGCAGTTATCCTTGATCATTTCTTGAAAGGTGATGTCTAGGCTCTTTTTTTTTATCATGACTTTCAGGTATTACAATAATTCTTAAATTATCTCTCTGTGATATTTCACATTTTCTTCTATTTTTTCATTCTCTTGATTTTGTTTTTTTGCTTCTTGATGTCTCATGGAGTCATTAGCTTCCACTTTCCCAATTCTATTTTAAAGAATAATCTTCTTCAGTGAGCTTTTGTAAATCCTTTTCCATCTGGCCACTTCTGCTTCTTAAGGAGTTCTTTTCTTCAGTGAATTTTTGTACATATTTTTCCATTTGGCCAATTCTGCTTTTTAAGTCATTCTTCACTTCATTGGATGTTTATGCCTCTTTTACCATTTGGCCTATTCTGGTTTTTAAGGTGTTACTTTCTGCAATATTTTTTGTGCCTCCACTACCAAGATGTTGACTTTTTTCATAATTTTCTTGCATTACTATCATTTCTTTTCCCAATTTTTCATTTCCCTCTCTTAATTGATTTTTAAAATTCATTTTGAGCTCTTTCATGGCATGAGACTAATTCATATTTTTCTTTGATGCTTTGGATGTAGAAGTTTTGACTTTGTTATCCTCTTCTGAATTTTTGTTTTGCTCTTTCCAGTCACCATAGTAACTTTCTATGATCAGTATCTTTTCTTGTTGTTTGTTTTTCCAGCCTATTTCTTGACTTTTAACTTTATGTTAAAGTTGGGTTTTGCTTCCAGGGTGGAGGGGGTACCATTCCAAGCTTTAGGTTTTTTGTGCAGCTGTTGTCAGAGCTAGTTCTGGGAGTGCTTTCAGTTCTTCCAAGGTAATATAATCTAAGGAGAAGTGTATTTGCTACTCTCCTGGCCTGTGCTCTGGTCTGTGAGAGACCACAAGTACTCTTTTCAGCCCTAGAACTGTGACCAGAGTCCCTACTCCCCTGTGGCTACAAACTATGGTATACTAGTGCTCCTCCTCACCCTAGTGCTGTGACCCAGATCCGAGTATAGGAAATGCAACAAGAGTCCTGCCCCCAGTGCCAGGAAAGGGACCCCTGTGATCTCCTTCTGACCAGTTGTCTGACCTCCTCATGGTCTGTGGGCTGAGAGCTCTAGAAGCTGTTGCTGCTGCTGATTCAGTTGCCGCCAAGCCTGTTCCTGGTTTGCGGGGGCACTACCTGCATTGGTGTAGCCTGCTCCCTACTCTCACCCCTGTGTGACAGACCTTTCCTGCTGACCTTCTAAGTTGTCTTGGGCTGGAAATTTGTTTCATGCCATCCTTCTGTGAGTTCTACCACTCCAGAATTTGTTTTGAAGTGTTATTTGAAGTTATTTGGAGGGAAATTTGGAAGAGCTCAGGTGAGTCTCTGCCTTTTCTCTGCCATCAGAGCATTTTTATAACAATTCACACTATGGTTTTATCATCCAGTCCAAAAGCAAAAAGAAAAAATCATCATCTATTTTAATCATCACGTATTGTACCTTATGCATCAACTTTTTTTTTTGCTGAAGATATAATAGGAGAGCAATTATATATAAGCTTTTGAGTTTTAAATTTTTCTCTTTCTCCCTTCACAAGATGGCATGCAATCTGATACAGGTTATATGTATATA
>NW_020954550.1:37574309-37576960 GCF_900497805.2 Vombatus ursinus | reverse complement strand
TCAAACCCCATAGTTCTTTCTTTGGATGTGGATAACATTTTCCATCATGAGACCTTTGGAGCTTTGGAGATGTCTTAGATCCTTGCCTTGCTGAGAAAGGTTAAGTCTATCAACGTTAGTCATTGCAATACGTGGCTGTTACTGTGTACAATGTTCTGGTTCTGCTCACTTCACTCAGCGTCAGTCCATACACGTCTTTCCAGGTTTTTCTGAAGTTTTTGAAATGTTCTCCAACCACTTTGGAAAGCAATTTGGAACTATGTGCAAAGGGCTATAAAAATGTGCATACCCTTTGACCCAGCAATAGCACTTCTAGGGCTATATCCCAAAGAGATCATAAAAATGGGAGAAGGACCCACATGTACAAAAATATTTCTAGCAGCTCTTTATATGGTGGCAAAGAATTGGAAATTGAGGGAATGCCCATCAGTTGGGGAATGGCTAAACAAGTTGTGATATATGAATGTAATGGAATGCTATTGTGCTATAGGAAATGATGAGCAGGCAGACTTCAGAAAAACCTGGGAAGACTGTGTAAACACATCTAAACCTGAAGATTACAATCCCAGATTACAAATCCTCATATCAGAGGTAGAAGTAGCATGGAAGAGAGCAAAAATGATTTTTTAAAAAGCAGCCAAATGAACTAAGTGTGTATAGAGGGGATTTCTGTCGGAGGAGACACAGTTGTGAAAGTACTGAGGGACCATGTACAATGTATCTGAAGGAGACAATGATACCAAAGATGTGGGCGGGGGGGGGGATCTGACATCTTATTAATCCTGAATAAAGACAACTGAGAGAAAATAAATAAATAACTACCATTCTATGTGCCTGTTCTTCCATCCTTGGAAAATCTTCTGCCCTCCCTTCTATTACCCCCACCCTTTCTTGTCCCCTTCCTCTCCTACTTCCCTATAGGGTAAGATGGATTTCTATACTGTTCCCTCTTTCAGTCAAATCCAATGAGAGTAAGAATCAACTAATGTTCACCCCCCTCCTTCCCCTCCAGTGTAATAGGACTTTCATGCCTTTTTGTGTGGTATAGTTTATCCTATTCTGCCTCTTCTTCCCTCTTCTCCCAGTGCAATTCTCTTTCTCACACCTTAATTTTTTATATCATCCCATCAAAATCAATTTATACCCACATCCTCTATCTATGTGTACTCTTTCTAACTGTTCTAATAAAGATACCATTCTTAAGAGTTACAAGTATGAGCTTCCCATGTAGGGTTGTAAACAGTTTAACCCTATTGATAACATTTTTTTTTCTTTCCTGTTACCTTTTCATGCTTCTCTTGAGTCTTATATTTGAAATTGAATTTTCTATTTAGGTCTGGTCTTTTCATCAGGAATGTTTGAACATCCCTTATTTCATCATATATCTATTTTTTCTCCTGAAAGATTATGTTCAGTTTTGTTGGATAGTTGATTCTTGGTTGTAATCCAAGCTCCTTTGCCTCCCAGAATGTCATATTTCAAGCCCTCTAATTCTTTAATGTAGAAACTGCTAAGCCTTGTGCAGTCCTGACTGTAACTCTTTGATATTTGAATTGTTTCTTTCTGGCTGCTTGCCGTATTTTCTCCTTGACCTGAGGGTTCAGGAATTTGGCTATGAATATTCCTGGGAGTTTTCATTTTGGAATCTCTTTCAGGAGGTGGTCAGTAGATTATTACTATTTTATCCTCTGGTTCCAGGATAACAGGGCAGTTTTTAAAAAAATAATTTCTTGAAAGATGCTGTCCAGCTTCAGAAAAACCTGGAAAGACTTATATGAACTGATGATGAGTGAAGTGAGTAGAACCAAGAGAACACTGTATACAGTAACAGCCACAATGTGCAATGACTAACTTTGATAGATGCATCTCTTCTTAGCAACGCAAGGATCCAAGACAACTCCAAAAGACTCATGATGGAAAATGCTGTCCATATCCAGAAAAAGAATTATAGAGTCTGAGTACAGATCAAAGCATATTATTTGCTCTCTCTTTTTCTTTCTTTTCTTTTTTGTTTGTTTCTCTTTTCTTGTGGTTTCTCCCATTGGTTCTAATTCTTCTTTACAACATGACTAATGAGAAAATAGGTTCAATATGAATGTATTTGTAAAGCTGATATCAAATTGCATGTTGTCTTGGGTTGGTGGGAGGAGAGAAATGGGGAGAAAAGTTGAAAATCAAAATCTTATGAAAGTGGGGGCGGAGCCAGGATGGCTGAGTAAAAGCACTGACTTGCTTGAGCTTTCCCCCAAACCCCTCCAAACACCTATAAAAATGGCTCTAAACAAATTCTAAAGCAGCAGAACCCACAAAAATACAGAGCAAAACAAATTTCCAGCCCAAGACAGCCTGGATGGAGAGGAGCTCAGTTCGGCGTGGGCACGCAGGCAGCAGCAAACCTGGAGCAGGCCTCAGAGAACTGAATCATGGGCAGCTGTGGTGGTTTCCTGACTTCTCAACCAATGAATGCCAAAGACAACTTAGAAGGTCAGTGGGAAAAGTCTGTGTCTATGGTGAGAGAGAGAAGCCGGCGGTCTCAGCTCTAGTCCCCAGTCTCGGCCAGGGCAGCAGCTGCCTCCTGAGCGTCTGACCCACAGCCTGAGGGGAAATCGAGTGGCTGATCAGAGGGGGATTGCAGGGATCTCTCTGCTGGT
>NW_020954550.1:37565644-37574299 GCF_900497805.2 Vombatus ursinus | reverse complement strand
AGGAAGGGAGAAAATTTGTAACCCAAAGTTTTAAAAACACTTGTTAAAAATTTAAAAAATTAAAAATTAAAAAAAATCTTACAGAAGTGAATGTTGAAAACTAAAAATAAATTAATTAATTAAAAAAAAAAAAGATGCTGTCCAGGCTCTTTTTTTGATGATGACTTTCAGATAGTCCTAAAATTCTTAAATTATCTCTCTTCAATCTGTTTTTTTAGGTCAATTGTTTTCCCAATAAGGTATTTTAATTTTTCTTTTAATTTTTCATTCTTTTGATTTGTTTTATTGATTCTTAATGTCTCATAGAGTCATTAGCTTCCACTTGCCCAATTCTAGTTTTTAAGGAATTATTTTCTTCAGTTAGCTTTTGTATCTCCTTTTCCATTTGGCCAATTCTACTTTTTAAGGAATTGTTTTCTTTAGTGGATTTTTGTACCTTCTTTTCCAATTTGACCTACTTTTTAAGAAGTTGTTTTCTTTTTCCAAGCTATTGACTCTTTTTTCATTATTCTCTTGTATAACTCATTTCTTTTACCAATTTTTCTTTACCTCTCTTATTTGATTTTTAAAATTCTTTTTGAGCTCTTCCAGGAGGACTTTTTGGGGCTGACACCAATTCATATTTCTCTTTGAGGCTTTGCATGTAGGTGTTTTGACATTGTTGTCCTCTTCTGAGTTTGTCTTTTGATCTTCCCTGTTGCCATAATAGCTTCTTATGGTCAAGACTTTTTTTTTTTTGTTTTCTGCTCATTTTCCAGCCCATTTCATGACTTTTAAAGTTGAACTCTTCTCCTGAGGTACAGGGAGCACTGTCCCAAGCCTCCTGCATATCGGAGCAGGGCATAAGTCTAGTTACTGGCTATCTGAAATGGGACCTCTGGGGCTGTTGTTTATAGCTACACTGGGGTAGCCTGGCCTAATCTAGCTGACTGCACAGAGGCATCCAGGCCCACCACCCCTGACCACTAGCCTGTTATGTTGGATCTGAAGACCTCACAGCTGGCTCACTGTGTCACTGGGCCCTCTGAGTCAGATCGCAGGGCTGCATCTGCTGATCTGTGCTAGAGGTGAGGAGTTCCTGGTGGCTTGCCTGGACACTGCCTGCACTGGGTTGTCCTTTTACCCAAGTGAGACATAACTTTCCTGCAGTCCTTCTAAGTTATCTTGGGCTAGAAAATTGTTTTGTGGGTTCTGTAGTTCCAGAATTAATTCTGAGGCTTGACTTAAAGTTGTTTCAAGGGAAATTGTGGAGAACTCAGGCAACTTCCTGCCTTTTATCTTTGCAAAATCTTTATATGAATTATATATACATGACTTGAAGGCACCTTCAGTGAGGGTATCAGTAGGGACCAAGAAAGCTTTCAAAAGTGATACTTAGTAATGGACCAGATCTTTTCCATTTCACAATTAACTGAAAGATGCAAAGAATGTAAAATCCCATTGTCATTCTTGTTTGTAGATTTTAAAAAAGCATATGATTTGTTAGGCCATAATAGCGCCATATAGACTCTTTAACAACAAGATGTCTCCCAGCTATGTGTCAAAATCATTCAAGGTCCTTAGAAAATATAACAATAGCAATAACTCTGATAAATAGCTCTCTAAAAATAAATATTAAGCTAGATGTAAGACAGGGAGATATATGTTCCTCCGTTCACCATAGTGATGGAGGAGATCCAACTCAAAACCCAGGGCAAAGAGGAATTCCCTGTAGATGATGAAATCCTATGAAATCAGACTTTCTTAACTTGGGAATCACGTACTTGTTTTCTTTTTCTAGTATTTTAATAACTGTATTTCTTTTTTAATTTTATTTTTAACATATGAGATAAAATAAGTATTTCCATAAAATAGTATAATAAAAAGATGCATGAAATTAGAAATATAATATATACAACTTGCTATTCTTTTTAAACATGTAATAAAGTTATCATGTAAATTTCTTTTTTTCTTCCTTCCCTCACTCCCATCGTGGAGATAGTTACCATTAGACACACATTCTTCTTTCACAACATGACTAATGTGGCAATATGTTTAATATGATTGTACATGTATGGCCTATATCAGATTGTACACCATCTTGGGGAGGGAGGAGAATTTAGAACTCATAAAAGTAAATGTCGAAAACTAATAATAAATAAGTAAACAATTTTTTAAAAAGTATGTCCATCAAAAGATAACTCCTGAAATGAAGGATTGGGTACACTTTGAGGAACTTCTCACAACTGTGGGAGATTGGTGTAATCTTTCTCTGTATTTTACAATTGAGGAAGCTGAGGGAGAGAGGTTAAGTGATTTGCCCAGGGTCACACAGGTAGTAAATGTGTGAGACTAGATTTGAACTTCAGGTCTTCCTGACTTCAGGCCCAGTGCTCTATCCACTGAGCCCCCTAGCAGCAAAATAATTTTAAGGCTATATAAAAGATAAGTGAGGGGAAACTTACGTTTTTAACAGCAAGGGAAGGCCACAACAGAATCCCTGGCAGGTTGTATGTGGTGCTCCAAGCATCCAGGGCTTGATCTGAGTAGAAGCCTCCTTGAGTTAGGCCATAGCAATACTTTTTTTTATAAAACTGAATTCTTTGCCTGGGAACTAGATCAACAATCAGGTCTTGCACAAGAGCTATTACCTCATGACTTAGTACCTGAGTATTAGATATAACACATAAGGAATAAATAAAGAGATTCTAGTGTTTGGGCTCAGGCAGAGGTCCCATCATGTCTGAAACCAAAAGAAACCTGTCCTTGTTCAACCTGTCCTTATGTAAATAACTTCAGCAAAATTCCCTGCCTGCTGTTAAGAGATGATTAGAACTGAACCAGGAATGAATGAATGTATGAATGAAAAAACCTTTATTGAGCACTCACTATATGCAAAGCCCTGTGCTTAGTGCCAGGAATAAAAATAGAAAAGTAATACAGTCTTTGCTCTTATGGAGCTTAACTCTTTTTTTATATGACATGCATTTTTAAAATAATTTTTTTCAATCAATAGAAATTGATTTTTTTCTCTCTCCACCTCAATCAATTGGGAGAAAAAATCCTTTGCAACAAATATACATAGTCAAGCAAAAATATTCCCCTCCATTGGCCAGGTCCAAAAAATATGTCTCAGATTTGAGGTGAACATTATGTGTCTGTTGGACAGTCGTATAAAGTTATATTTATCTCCTAGGAGAGTTTAATAAATTATAGGTTACTATTTTATTGATATTTGTGTTCTAAACATTTATTTAGTGATAGATGAAATAAATAGCTGTTCTTTTTCTGATACCTACTTTGTACATTGGGTACCTTTTCTAGAAGGTACTCACTCTAATAATACCTTTAAAGGGAGTCATAGTCTAAACCTAAGCTTTGTTTAAGAGATTTCCCTGGGGAACTCTAGAGTGGTTAGAACAAGCCAAAGAGTTTAAGAAAATCCTGGTTCCCCTCTCTTTGGGATCAAACTCCCCCTGGACTGACTGAATCCAGAGCCAGAACCCCCAGACAGCATTTCCTGGGCTGTGGTTAACATTATAATGACTGTTATTATAACGATTGTTACATACCACATATAAGCCCAATTTGGTCATTAGAGATAATCCTTATCATGCAGTGCTATATACTGTTTTTGAGTATTTTATTTTGAAGTCAATTTTCATTCATTTTATTAAATAATAATTTTGTTTCTTGGCATTATCTTTGCCCAATTTAAGACATAAGACCAAATTTACCTCAATGAAAGAGCTGTGTAACTTACTATAATAATAACTGATGTATACCAGGAAATAATGTATACAATGACTACAATAATGTAAAGGAAAACAATTTTTAAAGATTTAAGAATTCTTATCAATGCAATGACCAATGGTAAGTTCAGAAGACTATTAATGAATTGATGGAGCATGTGTTATTTAAGTGATTTTTTAGTTGACTCTGAGGTTTCCTTAGTACAACATCATATCATCTCTGAAAAAGCAGCAATTTTAATTCTCTTTTGCTATGCTTAGTCCCTCAAGATTTTTTCCTTTGTCTTATTGCTCCAGATACCATTTCTTGACTATATCAAATAACAGTAGTGACAATGAACATCATTGCTTTACTCCTGATCTTATTGAAAAGGGATCTAATCCTGTGAATTGTTCCAGCCATTTTGGAAAGCAAGCTAGTACTGTGGCCAAGAAGTCTCTAAACTGTGCGTTCCCTTTCACCCAGTTATGTCACATCTAGGCTTCTAACCCAAAGAAATCAAAGAAAGATGAAAAGGATCCATGAGTACAGAAATATTTATAGCAACTCTTTTTTGTTGTTGCAAAGAACAAGAAACTAAGAGGGAGGTGTCTATTAATTGGAGAATGCCTAAACAAATTATGATATATAAATATAATGGAATACTATTGTGCTGCAAGAAATAATGAAATAGATTGTTTCAGAAAGAGCTTGGAAGATTTATATGAACTTATGCAGAACTAAGTAAGGAGAACCTGGACAACAATTTATACCATAACAACACTATAAGGGAGACAACTTTAAAAGACTTAAAAACTGTGATGAATGCAATGAATAACCTTGATTTTAGAGGATCAGTGATGAAGCATGCTACCTATATCCTGAAAGAGGAATGATAGATTCAGGGTGCAGAATGAAATATGCATTTTTATATGGCCCATGTTGGAAATTTGTTTTGCTTGACTATGCATAATTATTAAAGGATTTTGTTTTTGTTTTTTGTCAATTGGATTTTGTCAAATATATTTTTTCATAATGAAAAATAGTAAAATTACATTTAAAAAACAAAAATTATTTTTAATAAGGAAGAAAAGACCAAAGGTAAGTAGAATCTTTAAAATGCAAACACAAAAGACAAGAGAAGCCTACAAAGAAATATATTTGCATGATCAGAAGAGGCTAAATGATAACAAAGTGCTTATATTCTAATAGAGGGAGAAGAGACAAATGTCTCTTCAGAATTACACTGTCTTAGGGGGCAGCTAGGTGGTGCAGTGGATAGAGCACCTGAAGCCAGGAGGACCTGAGTTCAAATCCGGCCTCAGACCAAACACTTGACACGTACTAGCTGTGTGACCTTGGGCAAGTCACTTAACCCCGATTGCCTCACTAAAAAAAAAAAAAAAAAAAAAAAGAATTACACTGTCTTTAAAGGGAACAGAAGGAATTAAGAAAGACAAGGACCTGGCTATGATTTTGTTCTGTTCTGCTGATTTTAAGAAATGAAGGGAATGGGAGAAGGAAAGAAATGCATTAGGGAAAAAATAAGGAAGAAAGGAGAAGAACTTACTATTTTGTAAGAAATATGGTTCTATGAGAAGGGTATATAGATATGGAAGAAAGGGTGGCAGGGAAGCAAACATTTCATCAACTTCATTTGAGCTAGTCATAGGAAACTTGAACACATACTCATACTAAACATGCAAAAAAAAAAGTTTGGTTTAGAAATAAGTTAAACCTAACAGGGAAACAGGAGGGAAAAGAGAGAGGGAGGAAAGGATGTTTAAAAGGAGTGTAGAATTGGGAAGAGAATAGTCACAAACAAAACAAATTTCAGATTTAGAGGGTGGAAGACAACCTATAACAACCAGTGACTGGGCCTAATCTAGGTGAAGGACAGAGAAAGGGGAGCATACCACGTCAATTATAGATTTCTAGTGTTGATCCCATTACTTCTCCATCACTACCTCCTGCATCTTTGTAAGTAGGTGGGGCAGGGGGCAAAGTGAGAAAAAAGGAAAAGATGATATGATGGAGGAACGTGGCAAGTGTGGAATTATTTTGTTTGATTTATTTGTTGCAAGTGCAACCTTTGTGCTTGTCTGAGAGCTTTAAGGAAGAAGGTGAGAGACCGATGGACCTAGCCAATAGAAAATGAACATTACTAGTTATGTCCAAACACAGCTTTTCTCTCCCATTAGGTGATTTCTTTTCCCTAATCTCCACCCTTAATATCACTCCTGCAGAAAATTTTCTCTGCATATGAATCAAAGGAGTGGGAAGAGTGAATAGGGAAATGTGAACCAATAGTCTAGATAGGAAGATGATACTCTGATTTTTTTCTAGTGTAGGGCAAAGTAAGAATACACAACACTAAACCTAGTTCAGCCTTTTGGAAAGTTTAATTATTTTTAATAATTAAAACTATAAGGTTCCCTTCAATTTGGCTCCTACCCCAGCCAGGAGAATGACTTATTTGCCTGAGCGGAATAAGGTGCCAGCTGCTGTAGCAAAGTCCATCTCTTCAGCACTATGTTGCACTCTCAGGGCTTTCCTCTCTCCTCCATCACATGTACCTCCACCACTTCAAGTGTTATACAGCCTGCTGCTACTGCTACCAGCACTATAGTGTTTGGCTCAAAAGAGGAAACACTTTTTTTCTTTTTCCCCCCAGTTAACAGTATTTTATTTTTCAAGTATGTGAATGTAAAGATGGTTTTCAACATTCACTTTTATAAGATTTGGAGTTCCAAATTTCCCCCCCCCTTCCCCCCTTCCTCTCCCCCTCCCCAAAATGGCAAGCAATCTGATATAGGTTATACTTGTACAATCATATTAAACGTATTCCCATCTTAGTCATGTTGTGGAAGAAGAATCAGAACAAAAGGGAAAAACCATGAGAAAGAAAAAGAGAGAGAAAATAGTATGCTTTGACCTGCATTCAGACTTTATTGTTCTTTCTCTGGATGTGGATAACATTTTACATCATGAGTCTTTTGAAATTGTCTTGGATCATTGCATTGCTGAGAAAAGCTAAGTCTATCAAAGTTGGTCATTGCACAGTGTTGCCGTTATTATGTACAACGTTCTCCTGGTTCTACTCACTTCACTCAGCAACAGTTTATGTAAGTCTTTCCAGATTTTTCTGAAATCCACCCGCCCATCAATTTTTTTTTTTTGGCATTTGGAGTTAAGTGACTTGTCCAGGATCACACAGTAAGTGTCAAATGTTTGATCTGAGGCCGAGTTTGAATTCAGATCCTCCTGCCCATCATTTCTTATAGTACAATAGTATTCCATTACATTCATATACCACGACTTGTTGAGCCATTCCTCAGTTGATTGGCATCACCTCAATTTCCAATTCTTGGTCACCACAAAAAGAGCTGCTATAAATATTTTTGTACATATGGGTCCTTATCCCTTTTTTTAAGATCTCTTTGGGATACAGACCTAGTAGTGATATTATTTGATCAAAGGTTATGCACAGTTTTATAGCCCTTTGGGCATAGTTCCAAATTGTTCTCCAGAATGGTTGGATCAGTTCACAACTCTACCAACCATGCATTAGTGTTGCAATTTTCCCCACATCTTCTCCAACATTTATCATTTTCCTTTTTTTGTCATATTAGTCAATCAGATAGGTATGAGGTAGTGCTTCAAAGTTGTTTTAATTTGCATTTCTCAAATCAATAGTGATTTAGAGCATTTTTATATGACTATAGATAGCTTTAATTTCTTCATCTGAAAACTGCCTGTTCATATCCTTTGACCATTTATCAATTGGGGAATGGCTTGTATTCTTATAGATTTGACTCAATTCTCTATTTATTTTAGAAATGAGGCCTTTAGGGGAGCAGAGCCACTTGAGCTCTCCCCCAAACCCCTCCAAATACTTGTAAAAATTACTCTAAACAAATTCTAGAGCATCAGAACCCACAAAAAGACAGAGTGCAACAAATTTCCAGCCCAAGACAACCTGGATGGTTGATGCGAAGGGTCTGTTGCACCAGGCTGGGAGTAGAGCATAGTTCAGCATGGGCCATGTAGGCAAAGACCAGGGCCCAACAAACCTGGAGCAGGCCTCAGGAGACTGAATCAACAGGGGCTGTGGTGGTTTCCAGACTTCTCAACCCACAAACACCAAAGACAACTTAGAAAGTCAGTGGAAAAAGTCTGTAAGACCTGGATGAAAGAGGAGAGTGGTTCAGCCCTGGCCCTACCGCAGCCCCAGGGTGTTGACCACAGCGGCAGGAGTGGCTTCCAGAGCTCTTGGCCCACAGAAGATAGGGTGATTAAGTGGCTGATCAGAGGGGATTGCAGGGATCTCTTTGCTGGTGCTGAGGCAGGATTCTCTTGCATTGCCCATGCTTGGATCTGGGTCCCATTCCTGGGGCGAGGAGGAGTACTGGCAAAGCAGAGCTTGTGGCAGCAGTAGAGAGGGAACACTCCTTTCATTTCCAGGGCAGAAAAGAGTGCTTGTAGTCACTCATTGACCAGGGCACAGACCAGGAGAGGAGTAAACATTTCTCCTTAGAACATACCACAGGGGCAGCTAGGTGGCACAGTGGATAGAGCACTGGCCCTAAAGTCAGTGGGACCTGAGTTCAAATCTGTCTTCAGACCAAACACTTAATACTTACTAGCTGTGTGACCCTGGACAAGTCACTTAACCCCAATTGCCTAAAAAGAAAAAAAAATAGAACATACCACCTTGGAAGAACTGATAACTTACAGGTTCCTAGAAGTATCTCTAAAAACAGCTGCACAAAACCCCTGAAGCTTGGGACAATACACCCTCCACTGTGGAAGCAGAGCCCTACCCTAACAAAGAGTTTAAAAGTCAAGCAATTGGCTGGGAAGATGAACAAGCAGAGAAAAAGAAGTCAGACTACAGAATCTTACTTTGGTGACAAGGAAGATCAAAACATACAACCAGAAGAA
>NW_020954550.1:37564627-37565555 GCF_900497805.2 Vombatus ursinus | reverse complement strand
AATAAAATCATGAAAAATGAGTCAACAGCTTGCTAAAGGAGACCCCAAAAATACGAAGAAAATAACACCTTAAAAAATAGACTAGACCAAATGGCAGTCCAAAAAACCAATGAAGAGAAGAATGCCTTAAAAAGCAGAATTGACCAAATGGAAAAGGAGGTCTAAAAGCTCACTGAGGAAAATAATTCCTTAAAAATTAAAATGGAACAAATGGAAGCTAATAACTCTATGAGAAATCAAGAAATTATAAAACAAAACCAAAAGGATGCAAAAATAGAAGACAATGTGAAATATCTCATTGGATAAACAACTGACGTGGAAAATAGATCCAGGAGAGATAATTTAAAAATTATGGGACTCCCTGAAAGCCATGCTCAAAAAAGGAACCTAGACATCATCTTTCAAGAAATTATCAAGGGAAACTACCCTGATATTCTCAGATCAGAGGTTAAAATAGAAATGGAAAGAATCCATTGATCACCTCCTGAAAGAGATCGCCCCCACAAAAATAAATAAATAAATAAATGAACTTTTAAAAAATGGGGCAGCTAGGTGGCACATTGGATATAGCACTAGCCCTGAAGTCAGGAGGACCTGAGTTCAAATCCGGCCTCAGACCAAACACTTGATATTTATTAGCTGTGTAACCCTGGGCAAGTCACTTAACCCCAATTGTCTAATTAAAAAAAAAAAAAAACTTTAAGAGATCCCCAAAAGAAAACTCCCAGGAATATTATAGACAAATTCCAGAGCTCCCAGGTCAAGGAGAAAATATTGCAAGCAGCCAGAAAGAAATAATTCAAGTACTGTGGAAACACGATCAGGATAACACAAGATTTAGCAGCTTCTACATTAAGGGATCACAGAGCTTGGAATATGACATTCCAGAGGTCAAAGGAGCTAGGATTAAAACCAAGAATCACCTACC
>NW_020954550.1:37563731-37564539 GCF_900497805.2 Vombatus ursinus | reverse complement strand
GAAAGAGAAATCACAAAGGACTTACTAAACTTGAACTGTTTACATTCCTAGATGGAAAGATGATATTTGTAACTCCTGAGACATTTGCCAGTATTAGGGTAGTTAAAGGTAATAGATATAGACAGAGGGCACAGGGAGAGTTGAATATGAAGAGATGATATCTAAAAAAGAAAATTAAGGGATGAGAGAGGAATGTTCTGGGAGAAGGAGAAAGGGAAAGGTAAAATGGGGTAAATTATCCCACATAAAAGAGGCAAGAAAAAACTTTTACAGTGGAGGGGAAGAGGAGGGAGGTAAGAAGGAGTGAGTGAACTTTACTCTCAAAGAATTTGGCTTAAAGAGGGAATAATATACACACCCAATTGGGTATGGAAATCTCTTACCCTACAGGGAAGTAGGAGAGAAGAGAATAAGAGAGGGAGGGGTGATAGAAGGGAGGGCAGATTGGGGGAGGAAGTAATCAGAGGTAAGCACTTTTGAGGAGGGACAGCAACAAAGGAGAGAATAGAATAAATGGGGGCTGGGATACGATGGAGGGAAATATAGTTAATCTTTCACAACATGACTAATATGGAAGTGTTTTGCATGACTGCACATGTATAGCCTATGTTGAATTGCTTGCCTTCTCAATGAGGGTGGGGGGGAGGCGGGAAGGGAGAGAATTTGGAACTCAAAGTTTTAGAAATGAATGTTAGAAATTGTTTCTGTATGCAATAGGAATATAAGATACACAAGCAAAGGGGTATTGAAATCTGTCTTACCCTACAGGAAAATAGAAGGGGAAAGGGATAAGATAGGGGGCTAATAG